>NC_092179.1:28615813-28643313 GCF_045791955.1 Oncorhynchus clarkii lewisi | reverse complement strand
TTTCAACCAGCCACATACTCTTCATTAGGCCCCCTGTTTGGAAATGAAGCACTGGTTTCCATGAAAGCCTGAATCCTTAGTTGCTAGATCCATTTTTGGACGTATAAATGAATGATGTGTACCCATTGATTCTTAAAGAACATAACTGATAAATGAGCTTAGTTGAACTGTCGTACCCCATCAGAACCCCAAATATAACCTTGTTTTACTCCAATGTTTGTAAACATTGTAAATGTAAACAAACACTGTATAACCTCAAAACATGTTTACAACTATAATGTTGATATCATGGATGGTCAGTCCTTGCGTCCACAGCTCTGTATGTATTTGAGAGTGATTCTACTCTCCAGCCCCATCCTGAGGCTGGGAGAACACGCTGTTATTGTTTCAATTAAGGATTCTATCTTTAGGGGCCGTTAAGTTTTGTTGCGATTGTTGCGCAACAGTGAGGATCGTCACTCTCCTCCAGCCTCTCAGGTTTCAGTCCGGTGGCATGCATAGTTCATAGCTCCAATCCCTGGCAGTTTATATATAAATTACTGGCAGTTTATTTATAGAGTGTGCGACTCTCTGTTTGTTTTTTGTAGGGACAAGCAGGCCAGCATCAATATGAGGACATTATGATCACAGCCGTAGCATTAACCTTTGACCCTGACAGGTACACTCTATCAAACTACCATCACACTGATGCAGACAGCGTAGAGGGGACAGCACTCACAATGTAGTGACATTGCTGTGGAGTGTGCATGGCTGTATCTAAGACTGTGCTCCAAATGACACACTATTCCCTATTAAGTGCACTATTCCCTGTAAAGTGCACTAAGAGCCATTAGGGCCCTTGTCAAAAGTTGTGCACTATGCAAGGAATAGGGTGCCATTTGGTCCATGACCAAAAGAGCTGACCTACATGTCATTTCTCACCCCTATAGGAGAATGTCTTACAGAAGGTGGTGATGACAGCCTTCGCCGACCGAACAGTCGTCACTATTGCAGTAAGTCTGTTGCAGCCTGTAGGTCATTAGGTGGAAAGGTCAGATCTGGAAGGTATTCTCTGTATAGATGTGGAGACTCCTCTTGGTCTGCTCTCTCTCTCTCTCTGGATCAATCATTGGAGAAAGCATAGAGACTAGGACTAGCTGATTTCTCCTAGCTTTTAGATTTCCTCCTCTCCTTCATCCTATCTTTCCAATGTCTCCTGTTTCATCATACTGTACCTCTGCTTCTCATATCTCCAGATGCTTCTCATATCTCCAGATGCTTCTCATATCTCCGGATGATTCTCATATCTCCAGATGCTTCTCACGCCTCCAAATGCATTTACGGACCGATTCAGAGTTGAGATAAGGCACAACTGGAACATTCCTGTAAATAACTGATTGATGTCAGTGGGAGATTGATGGATATTTAAGTTAAGTGTGCTGCAGATCTCAACTCTGAATCGACACGTCAGCCTCTCGAGACTCAAACAGCTGCTGTCCTTCCTTCACCTGTCTTCTTTTCCTTGTTTTCCCTGTCTGTCTGTCCTTGCTCCTCTCCTTCTGTCTTCCCATCTATCCTTGGTTCCTTCTCTCCGTTCTGCCACCCAGCACCTGGTGTCCTCCATCTTGGAGGCTGAACAGGTGCTGGTGTTCTCCGCGGGGCAGCTAGTGGAGTGTGACTCTGCAGTCAACCTGCTAGCACAGCAGGACAGCCTCTTCAGTGTCTTAGTGAGGACTCACAAGTAGGCCCTGT
Source organism: Oncorhynchus clarkii lewisi (assembly GCF_045791955.1). Taxonomy (NCBI): domain Eukaryota; kingdom Metazoa; phylum Chordata; class Actinopteri; order Salmoniformes; family Salmonidae; genus Oncorhynchus; species Oncorhynchus clarkii. Next base: position 28,641,582 of record NC_092179.1, on the reverse strand, counting down.
CCCACCCTGCCTTCCAGGCCTCTACAGCCTCCCGGGTTGGTACTGCATGCTGTCTGAGACCACTGTCAGGGGGTTAAAGAGGGGTACTACATCTAATCTGTCTGGGGTTAAAGAGATTCTACATGTAATCTGTCTGGGGGTTAAAGAGAGGGGTACTACATCTAATCTGTCTGGGGTTAAAGAGATTCTACATGTAATCTGTCTGGGGGTTAAAGAGAGGGGTACTACATCTAATATGTCTGGGGTTAAAAGAGAGGGATACTACATCTAATCTGTCTGGGGTTAAAGAGAGGGATACTACATCTAATATGTCTGGGGTTAAAAGAGAGGGATACTACATCTAATCTGTCTGGGGTTAAAGAGAGGGATACTACATCTAATCTGTCTGGGGGTAAAAGAGAGGGATACTATATCTAATCTGTCTGGGGTTAAAGAGAGGGATACTACATCTAATCTGTCTGGGGTTAAAGAGAGGGATACTACATCTAATCTGTCTGGGGGTAAAAGAGAGGGATACTACATCTAATCTGTCTGGGGGTTAAAGAGAGGGATACTACATCTAATCTGTCTGGGGGTAAAAGAGAGGGATACTACATCACATCTGTCTGGGGGTTAAAGAGAGGGGTACTACATCTAATCTGTCTGGGGGTTAAGGAGGGGTAATACATCTAATCTGTCTGGGGGTTAAGGAGGGCTACAACATCTAATCTGTCTGGGGGTTAAGGAGGGGTACTACATCTAATCTGTCTGGGGGTTAAGGAGGGCTACAACATCTAATCTGTCTGGGGGTTAAGGAGGGGTACTACATCTAATCTGTCTGGGGGTTAAGGAGGGGTACTACATCTAATCTGTCTGGGGGTTAAGGAGGGGTACTACATCTAATCTGTCTGGGGGTTAAGGAGGGGTACTACATCTAATCTGTCTGGGGGTTAAGGAGGGGTACTACATCTAATCTTAGCAGTTGGCTCTTGGAGTATGACTCTTGGGGTTGTGAGATAAGACTAAATGAAAATACATTCAGGTATGTGTTATTTTTTCTCAGCACAGTTTATCTCTGTCTGTCTGGCTACATTACAAATCAAAGCTGCATTGCATCCCTTCCTCTTTGTTTGTGTAATTAAACACTCAATCAAATGTAATGTAATGTCTGTGTGTGTGTTCTTCGTGCAGCATCGTGTCCACACCATCCTGGAAGCTGACCTGGTGATCGTGATGAAGCGAGGAAACATCTTAGAGATCGACAAACCAGAGACCCTTCTGGAGAACGAGGACGGCATGTTCGCTTCCTTCGTCAGGGCTGACATGTAGGCTCACACACTGTCAGCCGGCACACCATCAGTCTATCAATGAATCAGCCTCCTCAGTGTTTCCCACAATGCTTAGGTGGGGCGCAGAGTTCCAGATATTATTACCATTATTGACTGAAGCTCATACTGTAGGTTTTAGACAGGAGCCAGGCCGGTTGACCACCTCCACTTGGTAATGGTAGGGGAAACACTGCTTCCCAAAGCACCACTGATGGCCTTCTTGTGTTAATTATTGGTAATGTATTAGTTATTGAGTGATTGATTGAATGAGTGACCTATTAACTTGGTCGTGTAAGGATCACAATCGGTCGTTAAATATGATTACAATTTTACAAAGTTTTACCTAAATGTTTTATGTTTAAATTATATATTTAGTTACTTATTACTTACTATATGATGTATGTATATGTATATATTTTACACCCTTATTCATAGGTAAGCAATAAGCAGGTATAGTGTAGTATTACTACATTGGTACGAACACTGTAGGGTATATCGCTGGAGCATTTTTAGCCTGGTGACCCTTTGTCTGTCTGATTTGATGCGATGCTGACTGAACCATGGGACTGTGGACATTTAGTGGTCACTGACTCCTCTTTGAAAAAGGACAGCTTTCACCCATTGGGTGTTCTCTAAAGGACTGAATCTTAATGTGAAATGTGCAGGCCTAACTTCAACTCATACAGAACTTGTGTACTGTCAAGATGTATGTGAAAACTTGGAGTTACGCATGTTGGTGTTAAGTTAAGATCCAGCCCTAAATGATAAGGGAAGATTCCGCTTTCTTCTACCAGCCATAAGCCAGGCCAGCGTTAGTTTCTACCATACATGGTGCTGGCTGGTGTAATTGGTCAGGAAAGTGGTTTCTATTTTCAGTATTAAACCTGGTTTCTGGGGAGCTGTGCCACTGTCCCACTGTAGTACCTGAATATTTATAGTTATTTTGCATATCGAACAATGATCATTTTATATTGACTTCTTTGTATTGTATTATAGCCTGAATGACAAACTGATTATTGTAAGCTACACTTTGAAGAATGTCAGTATCTGTTTTACCGATATACTGCTGTGTTGTTTTGTTTGTCAGTGTAAAGCGGTTTCTCATCTCAAGAAATTCGTTTTTAAATCATTCTTCATTCTTATTCAATCCCAAACTCATGACCCAGAATTCCTGCCCTACTTTCCTTACACCCGTGTGGTCTGTTTTCCCACTCATGTTTTTAACTCAAGACTCCCTCTCTATAATCTATGAATGGGTAGGCGTCTTCTAGCCTGGTTGAACAAGACTGAACCATTGTTTCGTTTAGCTTGGATTCCAGGCTACGTATCTCCCCTCAACCTCCATACTCTCCATTGTATACATTATAAGTGAGTAGCAGCTAAGTATATTTAATGTAGCTTCTGCTGTGGCGGGGGGTCCATGTAAAGGCCAAAGGTCAACAACATGGCCCCTATAGTGTGGCTGCTATCCTTCACCAGAGTTGTCTTTTTATGGGCAAGCAGCACTTTGGAGTCAGTCAGTCTGTCAGAAAGCGTGGAGACACAACACTCACCCCTCTCTGGAACGATGACATCATGAGAGCAGAATGACTATAGATATAGAGCACTGATATACAGTTGAAGTCGGAAGTTTACATACACCTTAGCCAAATACATTTAAACTTAAGTTTTTCACAATTCCTGACATTTAATCAGAGTAAAAATTCCCTGTTTTAGGTCAGTTAGAATCACCACTTTATTTTAAGAATGTCAAATGTCAGAATAATAGTAGAGAGAATTATTTATTTCAGCTTTAATTTCTTTCATCACATTCCTAGTGGGTCAGAAGTTTACATACACTCAATTAGTATTTGGTAGCAATGCCTTTAAATTGTTTAACTTGGGTCAAATGTTTCAGATAGCCTTCCACAAGCTTCCCACAATAAGTTAGGTGAATTTTGGCCCATTCCTCCTGACAGAACTGGTGTAACTGAGTCAGGTTTGTAGGCCTCCTTGCTCGCACACGCTTTTTCAGGTCTGCTCACAAATTTTCTATGGGATTGAGGCATTTTGCCACAACTTTGGAAGTTTGCTTGGGGTCATTGTCCATTTGGAAGACCCATTTACGACCAAGCTTTAACTTCCTGACTGATCTCTTGAGATGTTGTTTCAATATATCCACATAATTTTCTTTCCTCATGATTCCATCTATTTTGTGAAGTGCACCAGTCCCTCCTGTAGCAAAGCACCCACACAACATGATGCTGCCACCCCCGTGCTTCACAGTTGCGATGGTGTTTGGCTTGCAAGCTTCCCCCTTTTTCCTCCAAACATAACAATGGTCATTATGACCAAACAGTTCTGTTTTTGTTTCATCAGAACAGAGGACATTTCTCCAAAAAGTACAATCTTTGTCCTCATGTGCAGTTGCAAACCATTGTCTGGTTTTTTTATGGCGGTTTTGGAGCAGTGGCTTCTTCCTTGCTGAGCGGCCTTTCAGATTATGTTGATATAGGACTCGTTTTACTGTGGATATAGATACATTTGTACCTGTTTCCTCCAGCATCTTCACAAGGTCCTTTGCTGTTGTTCTGGGATTGATTTGCACTTTTCGAACCAAACTATGTTCATCTCTGGAAGACCGAATGTGTCTCCTTCCTGAGCGGTATGACGGCAGGGTGCTCCCATGGTGTTTATACTTGCATACTATTGTTTGTACAGATGAACGAGGTACCTTCAGGCATTTGGAAATTGCTCCCAAGGATGAACCAGACTTGTGTAGGTCTACAATTATATTTCTGAGGTCTTGGCTGATTTCTTTTGATTTTACCATGATGTTAAGCAAAGAGGCACTGAGTTTGAAGGTAGGCCTTGAAATACATCAACAGGTACACCTCCAACTGACTCAATGATGTCAATTAGCCTTTCAGAAGCTTCTAAAGCCATGACATCATTTTCTGAAATGTTCCAAGTTGTTTAAAGGCACAGTGAACTTAGTGTATGTAAACTTCTGATCCACTGGAAATGTGATACAGTGAAATAATCTGTCTGTTAACAATTGTTGGAAAAATTACTTTTGTCATGCATGAAGTAGATGTCCTAACCGACTTGCCAAAACTATAGTTTGTTAATTAACAAGAAATTTGTGGAGTGGTTGAAAAACGAGTTTTAATGACTCCAACCTAAGTGTATGTAAACTTCTGACTTCAACTGTATAGTCTAGGAGAATGACATTGGAGGTGAGTGGTAGTAGGGTATTGTCCCTCTGGTGAATTTGAAGGCAAGGCTGTGGTGTGTATGGCTATGACTGTCTGGTAATCCTACACTTCTAAAAAACGGTTCCACAAGGGTTCTTTGGCTGTTCCCATAGGAGAACCCTTCTTTTTTTTGCCTGCTAGAAGCCCAAACAGATATAATGTTTAACTAAAACATAATCATATTCAACCTTGCTTACATTTGTATACGATCACGTGTCTCTATTACAGTATATGTAATAGAGAGGAATAGATTTCTTAAATTTAAATAAATTGGAGCTGATTTCCTGTTTTGTTTTGAAGGGGGGGTGCTCAGAAAGCTTGGGGGGGCAAATAAAACCACCCGCGGGCCAAATTCGGGCCTGCACGCCGCCAGTTGGGGAATCCTGTTCTATGGGGACAGCCGAAAAAAAACTTTTTAGGTTCTAGATATAAAAACACAGCAGCGTTGTAGTTCTTGACACACTCAAACCGGTGCGTCTGGCACCTACTACCATACCCCGTTCAAAGGCACTTAAATATTCTGTCTTGCCCATTCACCCTCTGAATGGCACACATACACAATCCATGTCTCAATTGTCTCAAGGATTAAAAATCCTTATTTAACCGGGTCTCCTCCCCTTCATCTACACTGATTGACGTTTATTTAACAAGTGACATAAATAAGCAATTATAGCTTTCACCTGGATTCATCTGGTCAGTCTATATCATGGAAAGAGCAGGTACACTCTACTTATAGATCTATGGTAATTCAGACTGCAGATATCCTTGATCCATATCACAGAGATTATATCATCTTCTTTGCTTTTACTATTTATATTTTCAATCTTGGGAATGTGCACAGAAATATATGTTCAAATATTATCAATAATAATCAATATAATTCCGAGACTACAGGTTGTCTTTTTCCATTTTATTGTGGGCTTGTGTCTGTCTCATATGTACATTGTGTATAATTAACATATGTTTTAAATATAGACATAGTTGATCATTACACTGTGTGCCTACCTTTTTTTTACACTTGAACTGATAATAAAAATGTGCTTTGAGTTGAAAGTGCTTTTTTGGGTTTAAAACGCTCACACACACACACACACTCACTCTCATTCTCACACACAACACACCACACCTCCTCGCTTACTAAATGGCGCCATCTCTTGGTCATCAATGGGAAGCGGACCTATCCTAATAATCATCCCTATAATAATGTAATAACACAGCAATAATTTGCTTACTGTTGGAGTCATTTTTCTATCACACTTGCCTTGTTTAAAAATAAAACATCAATGATATTTTAATTTGGACCCAGTAATGGGATGGTTTAACCATTACCTCAAATACCGGTATTGATTAATTAACTAAACATACGGTCCAACGGGCACACATATATTGTTTTGCTTTTAAATCAATAAAACAAAAACACAATTTAGAAGTAATTACTGGGGTTTCCTCTTTGTTGAACAAAGCCAGCAGTGCATTGCATCCCGCCCATAGAGCGGAGCAGCTACGTCAAGAGAATTTGGGATGCGCCCTGGGTCTGTGACTGCCTGGAAACTCTCACCCGTCAGTACAACTTTTTGGAAGTGGCGCTGGAGCTACAAACCTTAATGTGATAGAAGTTAATTGAAATCAAATCGATGAAAAACTTTGCAAAATAATACGAATTTATCCAACTTTGAATCATGTTTTACGCAAGCTGACAGGAGAATTACGCACGACTAAAAAACACTTCGGTTTACTGAAACCCTCCGACTTTTTTCCTCTATTGCAAATGCAGTAAGGATGTTGGCGAGAAAAAGCATCATCCCGGAGGAGTTCTCCCTACCGGGGCTTGCTTCGAGGGTCCACCGCAAACCAGTGTTTAGGGACCGGGTGAACAAAGCCCGCTTCATCGCCAAGAGCGGATCCTGCAACTTGGCGCACAAGAACATCCGAGAACAGGGAAGATTCTTGCAAGACGTCTTCACCACTCTGGTGGACCTGAAATGGCGCTTCACCCTGGTCATCTTCACCATGACTTTTCTGTGCAGTTGGCTCCTCTTCGCCATGTGCTGGTGGCTCGTGGCCTTTGCCCATGGAGACCTTGTACCCAACCGCACGTCTGGCATTGAGCAGTGCGTCACCAACGTCAAGTGAGTAGTATAGTATAGACTCTATAGATATTTTAAACTGTTGATGTTTGGATATTTAACTTGTATTTACTTCTGTATTTCTGTATTTTGTGTGTAAACGTTTTATTTATTTTAAGGGCGGGAATAAATTATATGGATTTATTGGGGGCTTTTAGTGAAGTTATTACTTAAACTCAGTTTCAGAATAACTGCTATTTTTTGTGATAACACTGTTACAGTATTATGATTGAGCTCCTTGCCATAGAAAAAATGATTTTCCTTCAAATTATAAGGAACTTAAAGGGATACTTTGGGATTTTGGCAATGAAGCCAAAACTGTATGCAAGACATACAAATAGTATCCAGGAGTTCATCTGAATCTGGGGAAGTAGATAAAGGGCTTCATTGCCAAAATCCTGAAGTATCCCTTTAAAGGGCCAATCTGCAGTTGCTGCATTCATAAATTAATAATATGTACCAATGGATTCTTGAAGAATATAAGTATAATTTATAGTTCAACTCTCATACCCCAGCTGAACGCAAAATATAAGCTTGTTTATATTCCAATGTTTGTTAACAAAGTCAATGTAAACAAACACTATAAAGCCTCAAAACGTGGAAGTAAAGTATGTAGCCTTGCACGAGCATTGGCATGTGTGAGCAGGAAGCATGAGGCAGCTTGATGTACAAGTACAGGACACTAGTCTATCACAAGGCCTTACCCCCAATCTCCCCAATGCTGAGTTCTCAGCAGAGATGCATCAGGTCCCATTTTTACAGTATTTGGTATAGGGCTCCCAACCTTCCAATCTCAGGGTGGACACTCTAACCACAAGGCCACTGAGACACGGTTAAAACTGCAATTTTGATATCATGGATGGTCAGTCCTTGCATCCATAGCTCTGTGTATGAATTTGAGAGTGGTTCCATTTCTCAGGCCCCATCCCTCAGCTTTTACCCAAACAGGGGAGTGTAGCACGCTTTGTTATTGTTTCAACTGCTGATTGCCCCTTTAACGTCTCCAACTTTTTGCTCTCATTATTTAGTCCTCTGAGATCAGTGGTTGTAGGGGACGCAGATGAGGACAGGAAGCCATAGGAAACCACACTGCCTGTCCAGTAGCTTCCTGCTCCTCTGACCCCTGTGACCTCTCTACCCTCACCACAGATGTAAGATCAGGTCTCTATCCTCATCACAGATGTAGGATCAGGTCTCTAAACTGCTATTACAGATGTAAGATCAGGTCTCTACCCTCATCACAGATGTAAGATCAGGTCTCTATCCTCACCACAGATGTAGGATCAGGTCTCTAACCTCCCCACAGATATAGGATCAGGTCTCTACATCGCTATTACAGATGTAGGATCAGGTCTCTACACCACTATTACAGATGTAAGATCAGGCCTCTACCCTCCCCACAGATGTAGGATCAGGTCTCGACACCACTATTACAGATGTAGGATCAGGTCTCTACATTGCTATTACAGATGTAGGATCAGGTCTCTACATCGCTATTACAGATGTAGGATCAGGTCTCTACATCACTATTACAGATGTAGGATCAGGTCTCTACCCTCCCCACAGATGTAGGATCAGGTCTCTACCCTCCCCACAGATGTAGGATCAGGTCTCTACCCTCCCCACAGATGTAGGATCAGATCTCTACCCTCCCCACAGATGTAGGATCAGGTCTCTACATCGCTATTACAGATGTAGGATCAGGTCTCTACCCTCCCCACAGATGTAGGATCAGGTCTCTACATCGCTATTACAGATGTAGGATCAGGTCTCTACCCTCCCCACAGATGTAGGATCAGGTCTCTACCCTCCCCACAGATGTAGGATCAGGTCTCTACCCTCCCCACAGATGTAGGATCAGATCTCTACCCTCCCCACAGATGTAGGATCAGGTCTCTACATCGCTATTACAGATGTAGGATCAGGTCTCTACCCTCCCCACAGATGTAGGATCAGGTCTCTACCCTCCTCACAGATGTAGGATCAGATCTCTACCCTCCCCACAGATGTAGAATCAGGTCTCTACCCTCCCCACAGATGTAGGATCAGGACTCTACACCACTATTACATATGTAGGATCAGGTCTCTACCCTCCCCACAGATGTAGGATCAGGCCTCTACCCTCCCCACAGATGTAGGATCAGGACTCTACACCACTATTACAGATGTAGGATCAGGTCTCTACATCGCTATCACAGATGTAGGATCAGGTCTCTACACCACTATTACAAATGTAGGATCAGATGTCTAACCCGTGACCGATATTTACGTCCAACGTCTCCCTCCTCTTTAACTCTCATTTCCTCTGACCCCTGACCTTTGACCCTCTCTCTCTGCTCTACAGGTCATTCACCTCAGCCTTCCTGTTCTCCATCGAGGTCCAGGTGACCATCGGCTTTGGCCACCGTATGATCACAGAGCAGTGCCCCACGGCCATCGCCGTCCTCATCTTCCAGAACATCGCTGGCCTCATCATCAACGCCATTATGCTGGGGTGCATCTTCATGAAGACAGCCCAGTCGCACCGCCGCGCCGAGACGCTCATCTTCAGGTAGGATGGTAGCCTACAGGTTAGATTAGGTTGGAGAGGTGGGCCAGCAACAGTGAAGGTGCCCCTAGATGCTGATCTTGGGTCAGTTTAGCATTTACCCCACTAATGGTAAAGGTTAGGATTGGGGGAGCAGAAGCTGCTCCTAGATCTGTACCTAGGAAAAACTTCACCCTGGAGAGGTAGAGGATAAAGAGAGATGGGCCAGCATCCGAAGGGTTGCCGCTTCGAATCCGAAGTCCCAACTGGAAAAATCTTGTGCATGGTATGGCTGCACAATTAATCGAATTCACATCGAAATCGCAATATCACAAGAGATCCATATTTCATGCAATATATGAGATGCCACTAAACCCTGTGTAAAGTCCGTTTTTATAGTTTACTTTGTTTGCAGTCTCTCCCTCTCCTCTTGTGGCTGTTTCCACACACACTTAGCCCCACCTCTTGTCAATCACGCAGTGCAGTTCCTCCTCCACACTGTTTGATTCTCTATAAGGTTGCATGCTAGATTAGATTGTTAGATTATTTGCTCATATAATGCAGACCTAGTATATCCATATAACACAGACCTAGTATATCCATATAACACAGACCTAGTATATCCATAAAACACAGACCTAGTATATCCATAAAACACAGACCTAGTATATCCATAAAACACAGACCTAGTATATCCATAAAACACAGACCTAGTATATCCATATCATGCAGACCTAGTATATCCATAAAACACAGACCTAGTATATCCATATCATACAGACCTAGTATATCCATAAAACACAGACCTAGTATATCCATATAACACAGACCTAGTATATCCATAAAACACAGACCTAGTATATCCATAAAACACAGACCTAGTATATCCATATCATGCAGACCTAGTATATCCATATAACACAGACCTAGTATATCCATATAACACAGACCTAGTATATCCATATAACACAGACCTAGTATATCCATAAAACACAGACCTAGTATATCCATAAAACACAGACCTAGTATATCCATATCACACAGACCTAGTATATCCATATAACACAGACCTAGTATATCCACATCATACAGACCTAGTATATCCATATCACACAGACCTAGTATATCCATATCACACAGACCCAGTATATCCATATAACACAGACCTAGTATATCCATATCATGCAGACCTAGTATATCCATATCACACAGACCTAGTATATCCATATCACACAGACCTAGTATATCCATATCACACAGACCTAGTATATCCATATCACGCAGCCCTAGTATATCCATATCACACAGACCTAGTATATCCATATCACACAGACCTAGTATATCCATATCACACAGACCTAGTATATCCATATCACACAGACCTAGTATATCCATATCACGCAGCCCTAGTATATCCATATAACACAGACCTAGTATATCCATATCACACAGACCTAGTATATCCATATCACGCAGCCCTAGTATATCCATATCACACAGACCTAGTATATCCATATATCACAGACCTAGTATATCCATATCATACAGCCCTAGTATATCCATATCACGCAGCCCTAGTATATCCATATCACACAGACCTAGTATATCCATATCACGCAGCCCTAGTATATCCATATCACACAGACCTAGTATATCCATATAACACAGACCTAGTATATCCATATCATGCAGACCTAGTATATCCACATCATACAGACCTAGTATATCCATATCATACAGACCTAGTATATCCATATCATACAGCCCTAGTATATCCATATCACACAGACCTAGTATATCCATATCACACAGACCTAGTATATCCATATCATACAGACCTAGTATATCCATATCATACAGACCTAGTATATCCATATCATACAGACCTAGTATATCCATATCATACAGACCTAGTATATCCATAAAACACAGACCTAGTATATCCATATCATGCAGACCTAGTATATCCACATCATACAGACCTAGTATATCCATATCATACAGACCTAGTATATCCATAAAACACAGACCTAGTATATCCATAAAACACAGACCTAGTATATCCATATCATACAGACCTAGTATATCCATATCATACAGACCTAGTATATCCATATCACACAGACCTAGTATATCCATATCATTATCCTAGATACTGAAAAATAGTTGTAAAGTTTGTGTCTCTATGCCCCAGATTCAGAGAGCGGATTTTGAATGGTCAAAGTTTGAGGGTTTAGTACGCATGCCATCTCCTGCTGTTGTGCCCTTGAGCAAGCCCTCAAATCTGATCTGGCTGACAAATCTGATCCAGGGGGTACACTCTGGCTGACAACTCTGATCCAGGGGGTACACCCTGGCTGATAAATCTGATCCAGGGGGTACACTCTGGCTGACAAATCTGATTCAGGGGGTACACTCTGGCTGACAAATCTGATCCAGGGGGTACACTCTGGCTGACAAATCTGATCCAGGGGGTACACTCTGGCTGACAAATCTGATCCAGGGGGTACACTCTGGCTGATAAATCTGATCCAGGGGGTACACTCTGGCTGATAAATCTGATCCAAGGGGTACACTCTGGCTGACAAATCTGTAAAGAAAATGTGATCGGTAAAGAAAATGGACAATAAAGTTATCTTTTCTTGTCATATCTTATTTTCAGCCGCAACGCCGTCATCGCCGTGCGCAACAATCGCCTCTGCTTCATGACCCGTGTGGGCGACCTCCGCAAGTCCATGATCATTGGCGCTGCCGTCCGCCTCCAGGTGGTACGCAAGACCACCACCCCCGAAGGCGAGGTCATCCCTATCCACCAGATCGACGTGCAAACGGAGAGCGCCGCGGCGAGTAACTCCATCTTCCTCTTGGCGCCACTCATTATCTGCCATACCATCAATAAGGACAGTCCGCTGTACGACCTGTCGGCCATGGAGCTGCAGTGCAGCGACCTGGAGGTGATTGTGATCTTGGAGGGCGTGGTGGAGACCACGGGCATCACCACCCAGGCCCGGACCTCCTACGTCACCGAGGAGATCCAGTGGGGTCACCGCTTCGTGCCCATCGTGACCGAGGAGGACGGGGTGTACTCGGTGGACTACTCCAAGTTTGGGAACACGGTCAAGGTGGCGACGCCGAGGTGTTCGGCCCGCGAGCTGGACGAGAAGCCCTCCATACTCATCCAGACGCTGCAGAAGAGCGAGCTGAGCCACCAGAACTCACTGAGGAAGAGGAACTCAATGAGGCGGAACAACTCCATGAGGAACGGCGGCGGGAGCTCCGGCACCATGCGGAGGAACAACTCGGCCCTCACCGTGCCCAAAGTGCAGTTCCTCACCCCTGAGGCGGTGGGCCAGAACATGGCCGTCACATGACACGAGGCCTGGCTCCCATTGGCTGTCCTGCTCTTCCTGGGTGGGACCTCCCATGTTTATCCTCTGGCTCAGTTAGAGCTGACTCTGGTCCTGTTCCCCACACTCTGCCACATATACAGTAGTCAATGCTATACCTGACACACACAATGCCCTGTTATAACTATTGTTGTGAGGATGGATTTAACCGGTTTTAGTTACAGATTAGTGTCTCATTTTCAGTCTGGTTCTTTCCAAGTGCCTTTGTCTTTGTCTGGTTCTAAGCTGTAATAGGCATCCACAAGTTGTACTTTATGATGTACATGCCTTTAAACATGTAATAACTCTTTATATAGCTTTGTACTGAATTCTGTACTCATCACTGAATCCATGTGGTGATTTAATTTGCTCTTTAATGTTACCGTGACCAAAGAACATATTATTACAGATGATAATGGCCAACTCCTTTCTGATAGTAGAAGAAAATGATGTTTTGATATCAGCTGCAACGTATTACACACCAACCGGGTTCCTCATTCTTATCAGAACCTTTAATAAAGCATTTACTTCAGTACTGTATGAACATTGTACTGTTTCTGGAAACTGTCACAGTAAATAGATCCCCTATAAAACTGATTGTTTTGGGTTCGTTTGGAACATTTCCCCCTCAAATTGCATCTAAATTATTGGACAAATGTGTATTTTCTCTGTGATGATTCGATAGCACTTAGAAATCAAAGTGTGGGAAATCTGTATACATTTATTCTGTTCACAAGCAATTGGTCTCTTGATGAAATTTTTTTTTTTTTAAGTGACAATCAAGTTAATTAATCAAAGAATAATTTGGATCACAGGTTATATAAAAAAAAGATACTTGTAGCTGTTTTTTTGGTTGCGTCATCGCATTACCAATCGAGCGGTCGTCATTGTTACCACAGCCACAAAGTCATAAATCCGGCCTTTCTACAATTTCGCTTCTTAAATGTTGATTTTATAACTAACCTTATGCATTGCCTTAAATTAGGTTCATTAAATGAAGCTCATTTTTGCTTTAAGGAATTTTTACAATAAAGCCAATTTGACTTTGTGACTGTGGTAACTAGTGGAAACCTAATCGGTCGAGCACGTGCAACAAAGTTCCGACTTGTTGCGGACAGGTTTAGAAACTGATGTACAGTAACGTTACTCTGCTTGTTGTGGGTGGAGACAAAGATGGTGGAGCAGAAATAATTAGGGAGTGGGATATCTCGCCTTCTTTACTATCTACGGGGGACATTCTACAATACTTGATTTTGCAGAGATTGGAGTGAATCATGCTAAACGTGTGGTTAGCGTATACATATAAAACCTGCACTATATCATAATTGAAAACGTGAATTGAGAAGCCCCAGCCGATTCCAGGTGTGTATTGCGTAAAAATAAAAATAAAAAATGCTTTATTCAGTTTCGTAACATCAGTTAGCTAGCCAGACAGTGACTAGAAGAGTGCGCGACAAAATGAAGTGGCCGAAGCACAGAGAAAATATTTGGCCTGTCCTACACTTGCCTGGAAACCCGACATACAATTCTGGGTCGGGCAGAAATGTGTGATGCAGAGGAAACTTTCCTGATTCAAACGCTACTTTCTGGTTTCCAGGCAAGCCCTAACGCAATATAGGCAACACCCGAGGGCTGCAAGAATAATGTGTAATGTGTTCATCGGAAATACTTTATTTTAAAGATGCACTATGTACACTGAACAAAAATATAAATGCAACATGCAACAATATCAAAGATTTACTGAGTTACAGTTCATATAAGGAAATCAGTCAATGGAAATAAATTAATTCTGCCCTAATCTATTGATTTCATATGACTGGGAATACAGATATGCATCTGTTGGTCCCAGATACCTTACAAAAAAAAGTTGGGATGTGAATCAGTCAGTATCTGGTGTGACCACTATTTGCTCATGCAGCTCAACACATCTCCTTCGCATAGAGTTGATCAGGCTGTTGATTGTGGCCTGTGGAATGTTGTCCCGCTGTGTGAAGTTGCTTGATATTGGCTGGAACTGTAAGACCCAGAGCATCCCAAACATGCTCAATGTGTGGCATGTCTGGTGAGTATGCAGGCCATGGAAGAACTGGGACATTTTCAGCTTCCAGGAATTGTGTACAGATCCTTGCGACATGGGGCCGTGCATTATTGCGGAGGATGAATGGTGATGGCGGCGGATGGCGGCCTCAGGATGTCATCACGGTATCTCTGTGCATTTAAATTACCATCAATAAAATGCAGTTTCTCGACCGTGTAAATTGGGGCCATGTCTTTGCAGATGTAAGTTGTAACGGCAGCTGTTATCTCCTTCCATCTTCGTGATTCTTTGCCATATGCTGTGCCGCGGGCAAAAGCCTCTTGCCATGTCTGAGTCAGGGGTTTGTTTTGAGCACTAGACTGTACTTTTTGGGGTCTCATCTGTAGACTCTCTCCGTACTGTTTCACATGATTCTTGCGTAGGTGGTAAGAGAGGTTAGTGGTGTTTGAGCCTGTTGTCAGGACTCTGACCTGCGACACATCTTGTAGAGGACGGTTTTCTGGTCCGTGTCAGACTTGTCATACCCAAACCACGTCCATCTGACAGAAGTAGCCCCTCTTTTAGGTACGAGCTCCGTGTCTCCGTGCTCTGGGCCACGTTCACTCCATGTTTGTGTAGCAAATTTTGCAATTGACAAAATATTGAAAAATTGACAAAATATTGGCGTAAGGAGTGTGATTTGCGACACAACGAAATAAACAGAGCATATTATGAAACGATAGACATTTTCTATCGTCACACAATATATATCGTCATATCGCCCCGCCCTATTTGCAACTACAGTTGAAGTGTTTTCTATTTACCTTTTAAGATTTTATCCATTCATATTTTATATTTTGTTACATGCTTAATTGAACATTTGCACAAAGGTTCTAAATAAAAGGAGAAATTATCAAATATGAGTAAGTACATTTTATTTGTTGAGTATAATTTAAAATGTAATAAGAAATAGGTCTTCACGTGGTCATTTTATATAAACTATTTATTCATTGAATTTTCAGAAAATTTGCTATATAGGGACATGTATCATTATCTGGATATGAAATGACCTATATTGGGATATGAGATTTTGGCCATATCGCCCAGCCCTAGTCTGGGTTTGTGAGGTCGGTTGGATGTACTGCCAAATTCTCTAAAATGACATTGGAGGCGGCTTATGGTAGAGAAATTACATGAAATTCTCTGGCAACAGATCTGGTGGACATTTCTGCAGTAGGCATGCCAATTTAATTGCATGCTTGTGTTGTGTGATAATACTGCTCATTATAGAGTGGCCTTTTATTGCCACCGGCACAAGGTAGGTCTGTGTAAAGATCACGCTGCTTCATCAGCGTGTTGATATGCAACAACGGGCAGGTGGATGATCTTGGCAAAGGAGAACTGCTCACTAACAGGGATGTAAACAAATTTGTGCACAACATTTTTGAGAAATATCCTTTTTGTGCGTATGGAAAATGTATTGGATCCTT
The DNA here is from genome assembly GCF_045791955.1 of Oncorhynchus clarkii lewisi. Taxonomy (NCBI): domain Eukaryota; kingdom Metazoa; phylum Chordata; class Actinopteri; order Salmoniformes; family Salmonidae; genus Oncorhynchus; species Oncorhynchus clarkii. Next base: position 28,625,493 of record NC_092179.1, on the reverse strand, counting down.
TATTTCAGCACATGAAACATGGGGCCAACACTTTACATGTTGCATTCATATTTTTGTTCAGTATAGACATTTCTCTGCCATTTCCTGGTTGCCAAAATTCTAATAGTTTGCCTAATTTCAGTTTATGTGACAAAACAAGCAAGTTTAGTGTAGAAAATCATTTTACCATCTAAACCGCTGTGAAATATATTTTCCACAACCCTAAATATTGTATTTTCAGCTGTTTGAAGCTGTTGTACAAAACAAAGTGAAAGACACCAAATGAAATGTAGGTATGGGTAGCATAGAAATAGTGCACATAGAACAGATCTACCGCTTCTTAGACTTGCTTTCAATGATGTATCTATAACTCACATTTCTATGTGAATTTGGTTGGGTCACCCAAAAGTTACATATTGCAGCTTTAATGCATTTATCCTGATTAACTAACATGTTTTCCTATCCTATGCTGCTAAATAGCTAGCTAGCTAGGTTTGTTTGCCAATTTGAGGTTTAAGTTAGCCTAGCTAGCTAACTAGTAAAGATGGGACCCTGAAGACGATTCCCAAGTTATCTCAACAAAATAATAGGCATAGAAAACCCTTGGTAGCTCTTAGTACTACACTTTACATGGTTCTTAATGAATTATCTTCATATACAACAGCGTCCTTGTGTCTTTTACCACCGAATGCCAACTGTATTAGACTAGTTATTTATCTCAAACAGCTCACAGTCTCACTGTCAGAATTAGACGTCCATGTTTCTGCAACGTCACATTTCTAAGTTGTTCCAAACGTCACATTTCAAAGTGTTTAAGGTTAAGCTTAGACATGAACTCTGAATGGTTACGGTTTGGAATAGGCTTAAAACAAAAATATCAAAAACAATTTGCAACCTTTGGATCTTTGGAATCAGAGAATGATGCTTAAAGCCCATCTGCCATCCCCGTCCACATTGCCCTAGCAAAACCAAAACCTACGTGAAGGTAACAGTGCTCACTGTTGCCTTTAGTGGCCGGGTACCACGTCATCTCCCGACATCAGACATGGATGGACCGTTGAACTGGCAGATTTTACTACAGTGGGCCTAATGCCTAATGAACATTCAAGGCAAATGCCTCCATCTGGTAGTGCAAAGTGAAACATCTCCCTGGTCCATACAGCTCCCCGGTCCAGGTATTGGTATGTGTAGTATGGCTGTGTAGAAATGTAAAATATTCCTATGGAATAAAAGCACCAATCTCTGACTGCAAATATTCAAAAGTTGGAATATTGCCATCGTACTGTTGTCATCGTACTGATATCTGATTTTGCCATCGTACATATACGACTGTTCAAAACATTTTCACATCTGGTTAGGATCCGTCCGGACGGGATACTTCCTGCAGATCAGATCAGTGCAATCCTATATTTAACAACAATTGGTCAGTTCTATCCACAATCCTTGGGACGTCCCTACCTTAAACGTCTAACCCTTTACCCGTTTAAATTTCAACTTCAATGGGGCAGGGACGTCCTAAGGATCTGAAAAGCACGAACCCATGAGAATGGTATGTTTCACATCCCATCATGCATTGCGGTGTGGTGTTGCTACATTATTATTTTTAAAATACAAACTATGCACACCTCGGGTTATCGAAACGTTTTGAACACATTTCAATCATAATATATGACTATTGCACACAAATTAGCACCACACTGTACCGCGACGTTATTATGAACCGTTTCCGTGAATTGTATCTTCTGTGGTGGCTACCTTGCCTTTTTCAAGATTTGAATCAGCTTTGCGCAGTGGCAGTATCGTAGCCTATGAGGTCTATCCGAGGCGCGATTATTGCTAGTTGAAAACTTTACCCAATACCCCGCCGTGACGACTTGAAATATAGTCGGCATTGGCAATTTTTGACGGTCTCTAAGGAGACTGATATTCTTGTTGAAAGTAAAGAAGTTTGGAGATATCTCGCAGTAGTGGTAATCTTTGTCTGGATTTTATTGAATGTGCTGTTATTTGCAGATATATTAATAAGTGTGTATTTGCAATATGAGATTTGTGTTATCTCTGCACTTCCACGAAAATACGAATTGAACGTTTTAATTACATGCAGCGTGTGGGTCTAGCGTCCCAGTTATGCTACATACATCAGAGTGATTTGTATCTAGTGGGAGTGCGAGTTTGTAGACAGTTTGTCCATTAGCGAACTCTGCCTCCGATTTTGGAACTAGTTCAAACTGGTATTGTCTGTTTTCCCCCCGCTGTTTACCGGTAGTTGGTTTTATGTTGCTACTACTGAGTGAGAGCAGGAAAAATAAAAGTACCCCAATCGAAAATGACTCAAGTAAAGTGAAAGTCACCCACTAAAATACTGCTTGAGTAAAAGTTTTTTTTTTTTTTTTAAATACATGTAATTTTCTAAAATATACTTAAGTATCAAAAGTACAACTACAAATCATTTCAAATTACTTATATTATGCAAACCAGATAGCGCGATTTTTTGTATTTACGGAAAGCCAGGTGCACATTCCCAACGCTCAGGCATATTTTACAAATGAAGCATGTGTGTTTAGGGAGTCCGCCAGATCAGAGGCAATAGGGATGTTCTCTTTAATAAGCACGTGAATTTGACAATTTTCCTGTCCTGCTAAGCGTTCAAAATGTAACGAGTACTTTTGGGTGTTAAGGAATATATATGTATGGAGTAAAAAGCACAATATTTTCTTATGGAATGTAGTAAAGTAAAAGTAGCCAAAAATATAAATAGTAAAGTACAGACCCCCAAAAACTACTTAAGTAGTACTTTAAAGTTTTTTGAATGTATTCTACAGTGGTAGATTAAAACACTGTAGAATAGTGAACCAGATATTTCACCGGATGTATAAAATTTAAATGTGAAGCATCCGTTTGGCGTTTCCACTCACTACCAAATATGGTGATGCGAGGAAGCCCAGTGCCCTGCAATGGATGTATAATTATTTTTGCCGAAATTCTGCACATTTACTAATCGATGAAGCTAGTGTTGGGGAAACGAAGCTTCCTGAAGCATTGAGCATTTCCATACAATTGTGTCGAAAAATAGGTTAATTACACGAGGCTTTGATCAAAATAGTGTACACTAGTGGCACCTGCTGGTCAAAATAAGCCTTTTCCTATTCTACCGAAACGAATACCAGACGGTTATTCGACAAACTTGAAAATAAAAGAGAGCCGCACACTCCAGGAGCTCAGATGCAAACATTTAATTACCAACGTTTCGACGGTGGTTATTCGACAAAACACATCTTTGGAGGTCATTGATAACGTGTTTCCGATAAAGCGATACAATATCGGCACACTGCTTAACGATTTCGATGCATGACTCCGAGCTCCCGGTATCAGACGTATGTATCATCTTATCGCCATACATTTTTATGTTTCCAAAACAACAATCAGTAAAATAGTACAACGTTGCCAACGTTTCTAAAAAAATATATATATTTTTTTTTTAATTTCGGAGTGCAAGGGGGAATTTAGTTATTACACACGCGCACTGCACAGAGTCGTTCCAGCTAGAAGTAGTAAATACTTTACCGTAAGTACTGCTGTTTGGTTGGCTAGCGCAATTGAATTGTTGTCTATGATGAGTACATTTACATTATTTTATGCAATATTGAAACCTGGAGTTCTGTGATTGAGAAAATAGACATTGGACATGCTTCTACCATTTTGCACCTTAGGTATCCTCGTGTCGATAATATTGATCGCCATCATAGTTTTTAACGCATTGACCTCAATCATTACGGTACAATTCTATGGTGACGTTCTTTCTGATTTCGTAGCCACAATGAAATATCATAATACGCCACTTGTTCTGTTTATAAATGTAATATTTGTAGGATTAATAGGCCGTCCTTCAGTGTACACTACTGACAGTGTAGTCAGTAGTATATATTGTAACCTAAATACCTAGCTAGCTACAGTGAGCTAGAACACAATAAGTAGCTAGCTAGATTCATCAGCCGACTGCTAGACATAGCTACCGCTAACGTTACTGGTTAGTTAGCTAGCTAGTTAAGTTACAGTGATACCGCCACGTCTTCTTAACCTCCCACTGGGCTACTGAGTGACCATTTACAATGGCTGCTGCTAGAAAACGAACGCGATCAGGCATCGAAGATGTGAGAGACAGAAAAGCAAAGGTTATTAAAGACAGCGGTGAGAAGAGACACATCGCAGCCCTGATCCTGGCGAGGGGAGGCAGTAAGGGGATCCCCCTGAAGAATATCAAAATGCTAGCCGGTGTCCCCCTCATCGGATGGGTTCTGAGAGCTGCAGTGGACTCCAAACAGTTTGACAGGTAATTCAGTTCAATCTAATAGTCAAATGTCTTTCAATCTAACTACTGTATACGGAGTTGCTTTGATAGAAGCTTGGTAGGCTAGCTACATTACAACCCACATAAAAAAATGCCAGTTTACTATGATATTAATACCATAGTATTCACTGTAGTGTAGTGTATTATTTACAGTTAACTATAGTAAACATATTGTAGTAAAATAACTAGTATATACTATAGTATCATGTAGTGTTTTGTGGACTGTAGTATTTACTATAGTGTTTTTGTTTTTATATCTTTGACATAGAAGTGGGGGCTTTCTCTCCTTACTAGAGACATACTAAAAGAGCAAATTTTCCATAACTTGTAGGTAGATAGGACTGGGGTGTGAACAGATAGGTCAGCACTTTACTCTTTTCTAACTGTAGGGAACACAATACGTGTCCTATACTTGGCATGTGGGTTTCTCACTTATGGGTGGCAAAAATGGGGTTATGGAGGAGGAGAATGGGTAGGGTTTATGCAAATTACTGTAGGATTTACTATAGTTAAAAAGGGTAGTGTTTTTGGGGACATTACTGTAGCATTTACTATAGTATTCTACAGTATACTACAACATTCTCTACTAAGTACTACACATGAGCAAGGAATATCCTACAGTTTATTACAGAATTCTATTTTAAGTACTGTAGTATTCTATACTAAACTAGTATTTTTAAATGTGAGAAAGCATGTTGACATTCTTGTTTTGGGTGCATGGATAATATTGTTATTTGACAGTTAGTGTACTGTCTCTGAATGAACCCCCTGGTTTGGGCTTGGTCACACAAGACTGGATTGCACTGATGCAGCCTACTTGTTACAAAGCCTGAGGAATCAACTTGTTCTGTTCTTTCTCCCAGTGTGTGGGTATCAACTGACCATGATGACATTGAGAAGGTAGCCACGGCATGGGGAGCTCAGGTTCACCGCAGGAGCCCAGAGGTGTCCAAAGACTCCTCCAGCTCTCTTGACACCATCCAGGAATTCGCCCGATTAAACCCAGGTAGGGGGTGAATGTCAAGTGTATTTCCTTGATTCCTTGTGATCAGATCTTCTGCTCCAATGTGCTGTGAGAAGGAGACAAGGAGGGAGGCGTGAGGAAGATTCTCTGTGGCAACAGTGTCAACGTTGGTTATATTTTATTGTGACAGAACCACACCCTTTGTGACACTTCAACTATCTTTGTAATGACTGTTTGGCAGCACTTTGTTATAGATGTCAGCTGTTAATGTAATATATGCAGAACTTGTTTAGCCACTAGCTTGACTAAGGCTCTGGGACGGCATGTATCAAGCATCTCAGAGTAGGAATACTGATCTAGGATCAGGTCCCCCCGTCCATGTAGTCTTATTCATTGTGATCTATGAGGCAACATTTGGGTTTATCCCAATAAAGTGGGGCCCACTCCATAGCTTCAATTGACAACAGTGGCAGCATATACAAGATTATTCAAATCTCATACTGTTTCTCATATTCTTCTGGTATCTCATAGTCTGCTGTGTGTTGTCCTCCTCCAGAGGTGGATGTGATCTGTCACATCCAGGCCACGTCTCCCTGCCTGCACCCCTTCCACCTGAAGGAGGCCCTGGAGATGATCACCAAGCAGGGCTTCACGTCCGTCTTCTCCGTGGTCCGACGACACCACTTCCGCTGGCAGGAGGTGAAGAAAGGAGGTACGGGACAGCCATGTGTTATGTTTAGGACCTCACACTTATTATCAGTTAACTGGAGAGGTTCCAACAAACTTAATGTTCAGGTCTGTCAGGAGGTGAAGAAAGGAGGTACGGGACAGCCATGTGTTATGTTTAGGACCTCACACTTATTATCAGTTAACTGGAGAGGTTCCAACAAACTTAATGTTCAGGTCTGTCAGGAGGTGAAGAAAGGAGGTACGGGACAGCCATGTGTTATGTTTAGGACCTCACACTTATTATCAGTTAACTGGAGAGGTTCCAACAAACTTAATGTTCAGGTCTGTCAGGAGGTGAAGAAAGGAGGTACGGGACAGCCATGTGTTATGTTTAGGACCTCACACTTATTATCAGTTAACTGGAGAGGTTCCAACAAACTTAATGTTCAGGTCTGTCAGGAGGTGAAGAAAGGAGGTACGGGACAGCCATGTGTTATGTTTAGGACCTCACACTTATTATCAGTAAACTGGAGAGGTTCCAACAAACTTAATGTTCAGGTCTGTCAGGAGGTGAAGAAAGGAGGTACGGGACAGCCATGTGTTATGTTTAGGACCTCACACTTATTATCAGTTAACTGGAGAGGTTCCAACAAACTTAATGTTCAGGTCTGTCAGGAGGTGAAGAAAGGAGGTACGGGACAGCCATGTGTTATGTTTAGGACCTCACACTTATTATCAGTAAACTGGAGAGGTTCCAACAAACTTAATGTTCAGGTCTGTCAGGAGGTGAAGAAAGGAGGTACGGGACAGCCATGTGTTATGTTTAGGACCTCACACTTATTATCAGTTAACTGGAGAGGTTCCAACAAACTTAATGTTCAGGTCTGTCAGGAGGTGAAGAAAGGAGGTACGGGACAGCCATGTGTTATGTTTAGGACCTCACACTTATTATCAGTTAACTGGAGAGGTTCCAACAAACTTAATGTTCAGGTCTGGCAGGAGGTGAAGAAAGGAGGTACGGGACAGCCATGTGTTATGTTTAGGACCTCACACTTATTATCAGTAAACTGGAGAGGTTCCAACAAACTTAATGTTCAGGTCTGTCAGGAGGTGAAGAAAGGAGGTACGGGACAGCCATGTGTTATGTTTAGGACCTCACACTTATTATCAGTTAACTGGAGAGGTTCCAACAAACTTAATGTTCAGGTCTGTCAGGAGGTGAAGAAAGGAGGTACGGGACAGCCATGTGTTATGTTTAGGACCTCACACTTATTATCAGTTAACTGGAGAGGTTCCAACAAACTTAATGTTCAGGTCTGTCAGGAGGTGAAGAAAGGAGGTACGGGACAGCCATGTGTTATGTTTAGGACCTCACACTTATTATCAGTTAACTGGAGAGGTTCCAACAAACTTAATGTTCAGGTCTGGCAGGAGGTGAAGAAAGGAGGTACGGGACAGCCATGTGTTATGTTTAGGACCTCACACTTATTATCAGTAAACTGGAGAGGTTCCAACAAACTTAATGTTCAGGTCTGTCAGGAGGTGAAGAAAGGAGGTACGGGACAGCCATGTGTTATGTTTAGGACCTCACACTTATTATCAGTTAACTGGAGAGGTTCCAACAAACTTAATGTTCAGGTCTGTCAGGAGGTGAAGAAAGGAGGTACGGGACAGCCATGTGTTATGTTTAGGACCTCACACTTATTATCAGTTAACTGGAGAGGTTCCAACAAACTTAATGTTCAGGTCTGTCAGGAGGTGAAGAAAGGAGGTACGGGACAGCCATGTGTTATGTTTAGGACCTCACACTTATTATCAGTTAACTGGAGAGGTTCCAACAAACTTAATGTTCAGGTCTGTCAGGAGGTGAAGAAAGGAGGTACGGGACAGCCATGTGTTATGTTTAGGACCTCACACTTATTATCAGTTAACTGGAGAGGTTCCAACAAACTTAATGTTCAGGTCTGTCAGGAGGTGAAGAAAGGAGGTACGGGACAGCCATGTGTTATGTTTAGGACCTCAGTTAGGCATGGTTTCCTGGATACAGATGAACCCTAATGCTGGATTAAAAAGCTAGATCAATGGAGAATCTCCATAGAAAATGATTTGTAGTCCAGGATTAGGCTTAATCTCTGTGGGGGAAAAACACCCCTAGGCTACTTTATAATTCCATCCCTCTAGAGTTGTGTGTATAAGGTAGTTGTTGTGGAATTGTTAGATTACTTGTTAGATATTACTGCACTGTCAGAACTAGAAGCGCAAGCATTTCGCTACACTCGCATTAACATCTGCTAACCATGTGTATGTGACCATTAACAGCTGCTAACCATGTGTATGTGACCAATACAATTTGATTTGAAGTAGGGTCAGGAGTTTTTCCTGTCCATGTGACTGTATCACAATAGAGAGATGGGGGTGTGATTAAACAAGTGAGTTTGTCTCCTGACCAGGTTATAACCAGAAACCAGACTATTTCCTATCAACTCATAATGATGATGTGTTCTCTCTCCTGTTCAGGTAGTGTAGCCACCCAGCCTCTCAACCTGGATCCATCCAACAGGCCCCGGAGACAGGACTGGGATGGAGAGCTGTGTGAGAACGGATCTTTCTATTTTTCCACCAGAGCCCTTATAGAGGAAGGTGTTTTGCAGGTAACTTTCACCAGGCCCCTAAAGGGACCCATAGTCACAAAGCGCCTCAGGAAGGAGTGCTGGTCTAGGATCAGTTTTCCCTTTTCGATTGAAAGAATAGTGAGGAGACCATCTGAACTTCAACTTCTTTAATACCCTGATGCACGCAGGACAATACACACAGGGATGATAATGAGAGAATTATAAACCTGTTGATTTAATATAATAACTTATGCCATTTAGCAGATATGCCATTTTATCCACAGCAACGTAGTCATGCTTGCAGACATAAATATGGGTGGAACCCACTACCCTGTCGTTACAAGCACCATGCTCTACCAACTGAGCTGCCGAGGACCACAGGAGAGTTCCTCCTTTAATTGTCACACAAGACTGCTACTTGATTGGTTAATATACACTGTGGGTAGGCTGAATGTAAAATATAAGTGACGTTTGTACATACAGGAGAAGATGAATCATATCTAGAAAAGGTATTCTAGAAACAGTGGTCTGGTAAGAGGCAGGGTAAACCATGGGGTTTGTCGAATAAGACCCAAACTAGTGTTCAGCTGCTTGATGAGGAACGAGTGTTCTACATGATCTTCAACACCAGTCTGTAGGCTCTGGAAGTATATGTGAAGGGATACATTCTCTGTAAGCAAATTACATTTGAGTAATTGGTCGTCAGGTTTATATTGCAGTCTGGCCAGTCCAGCCAGCCAGCTCTTCTGTCTCGACATACATGTTGCTTTGGCCACTAAGAGTTTTCACTATTCTGCTGTTTTTAAAGTTTAAACAAGGATCGGTTCTTAAGGCCTCATCAGCCTGGTTATTAGTTGGTCATAGGTCACAGTCAATAGTTACTCAATTCATTTTTGCATGTTCAGCATAGGAGAGCCTGTAGTGTGTGTGTGTGTGTGTCTAGTCCATCCAACCTTAATCTGTGTGTGTGTGTGTGTGTAAGAGAAATTCCTCTTCATTAGTTTATTAGTAACATTCCCCAACAATAACACTCTGTATGCAGTAGTGGCTATGATATTAACAAATATCCACTTCTAACACAGCCACAATGACTAAGATGATGTGGACA
>NC_092179.1:28513313-28613313 GCF_045791955.1 Oncorhynchus clarkii lewisi | reverse complement strand
CACACTGCAGAGAGAGGGAGTGGAGGTACAGATACTGTACATATAGAACACACACACTGCAGAGAGAGGGAGTGGAGGTACAGATACAGAACATATAGAACATATAGAACACACACACTGCAGAGAGAGGGAGTGGAGGTACAGTTACTGTACAAATAGAACACACACACTGCAGAGAGAGGGAGTGGAGGTACAGATACTGTACATATAGAACACACACACTGCAGAGAGAGGGAGTGGAGGTACAGATACTGTACAAATAGAACACACACACTGCAGAGAGAGGGAGTGGAGGTACAGATACTGTACATATAGAACACACACACTGCAGAGAGAGGGAGTGGAGGTACAGATACTGTACATATAGAACACACACTGCAGAGAGAGGGAGTGGAGGTACAGATACTGTACATATAGAACACACACTGCAGAGAGAGGGGGTGGAGGTACAGATACTGTACATATAGAACACACACTGCAGAGAGAGGGGGTGGAGGTACAGATACTGTACATATAGAACACACACACTGCAGAGAGAGGGGGTGGAGGTACAGATACTGTACATATAGAACATATAGAACACACACACTGCAGAGAGAGGGGGTGGAGGTACAGATACTGTACAAATAGAACACACACACTGCAGAGAGAGGGGGTGGAGGTACAGATACTGTACATATAGAACACACACTGCAGAGAGAGGGGGTGGAGGTACAGATACTGTACATATAGAACACACACACTGCAGAGAGAGGGAGTGGAGGTACAGATACTGTACAGATATAGAACATATAGAACACACACTGCAGAGAGAGGGGGTGGAGGTACAGATACTGTACATATAGAACACACACTGCAGAGAGAGGGAGTGGAGATACAAAGATAATGTGATGAATACGGGTGATTCATTCATTGTTTTAAAAGATCACATATGATCACACAACATTTGAATGGTTTATTTCATAAATTTGACATTGCAAAGTATCAATGGCAACCGATGCTGAATTGTTTGACACATTTAACATAAATACACTATGCACAATGAAAGAACAACAACAACAACTTTAAAATGGTTGAGCAGCCTAGTCATGTATGAGTCTGGTTGAGCAGCCTAGTCATGTATGAGTCTGGTTGAGCAGCCTAGTCATGTATGAGTCTGGTTGAGCAGCCTAGTCATGTATGATTCTGTCATGTATGATTCTGGTTGAGCAGCCTAGTCATGTATGATTCTGATTGAGCAGCCTAGTCATGTATGAGTCTGAGAGCAGCCTAGTCATGTATGAGCAGCAGCCTAGTCATGTATGATTCTGGTTGAGCAGCCTAGTCATGTATGATTCTGGTTGAGCAGCCTAGTCATGTATGATTCTGGTTGAGCAGCCTAGTCATGTATGAGTCTGGTTGAGCAGCCTAGTCATGTATGAGTCTGGTTGAGCAGCCTAGTCATGTATGAGTCTGGTTGAGCAGCCTAGTCATGTATGATTCTGGTTGAGCAGCCTAGTCATGTATGATTCTGGTTGAGCAGCCTAGTCATGTATGATTCTGGTTGAGCAGCCTAGTCATGTATGATTCTGGTTGAGCAGCCTAGTCATGTATGAGTCTGGTTGAGCAGCCTAGTCATGTATGAGTCTGGTTGAGCAGCCTAGTCATGTATGATTCTGGTTGAGCAGCCTAGTCATGTATGAGTCTGGTTGAGCAGCCTAGTCATGTATGAGTCTGGTTGAGCAGCCTAGTCATGTATGAGTCTGGTTGAGCAGCCTAGTCATGTATGAGTCTGGTTGAGCAGCCTAGTCATGTATGAGTCTGGTTGAGCAGCCTAGTCATGTATGAGTCTGGTTGAGCAGCCTAGTCATGTATGAGTCTGGTTGAGCAGCCTAGTCATGTATGAGTCTGGTTGAGCAGCCTAGTCATGTATGAGTCTGGTTGAGCAGCCTAGTCATGTATGAGTCTGGTTGAGCAGCCTAGTCATGTATGAGTCTGGTTGAGCAGCCTAGTCATGTATGATTCTGGTTGAGCAGCCTAGTCATGTATGATTCTGGTTGAGCAGCCTAGTCATGTATGAGTCTGGTTGAGCAGCCTAGTCATGTATGAGTCTGGTTGAGCAGCCTAGTCATGTATGAGTCTGGTTGAGCAGCCTAGTCATGTATGAGTCTGGTTGAGCAGCCTAGTCATGTATGAGTCTGGTTGAGCAGCCTAGTCATGTATGATTCTGGTTGAGCAGCCTAGTCATGTATGAGTCTGGTTGAGCAGCCTAGTCATGTATGAGTCTGGTTGAGCAGCCTAGTCATGTATGATTCTGGTTGAGCAGCCTAGTCATGTATGAGTCTGGTTGAGCAGCCTAGTCATGTATGATTCTGGTTGAGCAGCCTAGTCATGTATGAGTCTGGTTGAGCAGCCTAGTCATGTATGATTCTGGTTGAGCAGCCTAGTCATGTATGATTCTGGTTGAGCAGCCTAGTCATGTATGAGTCTGGTTGAGCAGCCTAGTCATGAATGCTTTCTGAATGCCTGTAAATCCACTCCACCTACTGCTGTTTTAATAACCATTAGAAAACAATCTACCTCAAGGTGTCTTGTCGTAGCTGACACCATTCTTTCTGGGCAGTGACAGTTAACCTCTCTTAACATGTTCAACTTGAAGCAGCATTAAGCTACAATAAAATAAACAAAAAACAATCCTATCATTTTACATTTTAGTCATTTAGCTGACAATCAACCAGAGCAACTTACATGAGCAAGTAGGGTTAAGTGCCTTGGTCAAGGGCACATTGACAGATTTTTCCCCTAGTAATCATCGGGTTCGGTTACTGGCCCAACGCTGTAACCCGCTCGGCTACCCAGTGTCCCTTGTTTGGCTTTGTGGCAGTATTAAAGATACAGGAAGTTAGGTAGAACCAGTTGGGTTTGCTTTGCTAAGCTCTTAACAGAACAGGATGTTTCACACCGGCTGCTCCTGCTCCTAGATTTAGACCACAGTTTATCACTGAAACCTCCGCCCATTAAACACACACAGAGGATACTATTGACTCCGTCATGTGACTTTATTAGTTTGAGTTTCATCATACCCTCTAAGAGAACACTTCTCAAATGACATCCTTCTACACATTATTGGCCCAACCGTGTTTTATTATTATTATTATTATTATTATTATTATTATTATTATTATTATTGGCCCAACCATGTTTTCTACTATTATTGTCTTTCTTCCAGGTGATCTTGATCTCGTCCGGTGAGGACCCTGTGACCAAGGCCCTGGCTGACAATCTATCCCAGAGGACAGGCTGCGAGGTCAGGCAGCTGGGCAAAGACATCCAGGGTGAGGTCACAGCCATGATGGACGACAAGGATCTGGACTGGAAGGAGGTCGCCTATATGGGTAAACTCACTGTTATTATCAATTAACAATTTACTGCTACTACTACTGCTACTACTACTGCTACTACTGCTACTACTACTACTACTGCTACTACTGCTACTACTACTACTACTGCTACTACTACTACTACTACTGCTACTACTGCTACTACAACTACTAATAGTAGTTAGTTATATAGCACAGTTTGAAATATAGTGGAATCTCAAGGTTCTTAACCTTCTATTTTGAGTAATACTTGTGTGTTCATGTCAATCAAACATATGAAGATCTTTATTTGGAGCCCTTCTGAGATGGAAAGGTAGAACAGGTTAGATATCTCTCAGGAATGTGACCGTAGCAGCGGTGTTTGATAACCACGTATCAATGAAACTATCAGACAGTAAATGTCAACAGTAAAGTTTGAACCAGTTGAACCTGATTGTGATTGTCATGGTGACCACACTACACTCTGTTATGGAACAGTATCTGCTCATTCCGTGTTTCACTCCTCCTTATCTCTCTCGCTATCTTCTCAACCCTTCATCTCTCTCCTCTCATCCCTCTGTTCTCTCTTGCCAGGAACTGATTGTAAGTTCTTCACTCATAAATAACTTGTCTGATTAAATAGCTCCTCTATTAGTAAGGAGAGACAGGGAGAAACTGTCTGATTAAATAGCTCCTCTATTAGTAAGGAGAGACAGGGAGAAACTGTCTGATTAAATAGCTCCTCTATTAGTAAGGAGAGACAGGGAGAAACTGTCTGATTAAATAGCTCCTCTATTAGTAAGGAGAGACAGGGAGAAACTGGCTGATTAAATAGCTCCTCTATTAGTAAGGGGAGAAACTGTCTGATTAAATAGCTCCTCTATTAGTAAGGGGAGACAGGGAGAAGCTGTCTGATTAAATAGCTCCTCTATTAGTAAGGGGAGAAACTGTCTGATTAAATAGCTCCTCTATTAGTAAGGAGAGACAAGGAGAAACTGTCTGATTAAATAGCTCCTCTATTAGTAAGGGGAGAAACTGTCTGATTAAATAGCTCCTCTATTAGTAAGGAGAGACAGGGAGAAACGGTCTGATTAAATAGAGTATCTATTAGTAAGGAGAGACAGGGAGAAACTGTGTTGTATATTTTATTCAGAGTCCAGTTTTGGTTAAGTGATCATTTGTATTTCCCCTCTGCGTGTATGCTAGGCTACAACCCGGGTATGGGCGAGGGGACGGTCTAAAGTTATACTGTTACATATGCTAGACTACCACTGCAGAACACTTCATTTGCATGCCACTGCCAGTCACTGAATATTTACAGCCAAGGTGAGAAGGGAGGTGCCAGCAGTCAAATCCTGGAGAATTTGGGATTCAATTTTAATTGAATCAAATTTAGTTGATTTCTGTAATTCAAATTCTATGATATCCCTAAGCCCAAAATCAGAAACTATATCAAAATAAATATGATTATCTTAAATCATGTCATATTTTTGCATGTTTGTGTTATGTTTTTGCAACATACTAATTAATCATCCTAAGAATACTTCAAGAACCACCTTATGGACACTTTAATAGAAACATTTCATCCCTCCATCTCTCCCTCCTACAGGTAATGATGCACCAGATGTTGACTGTCTGAACCTGGCTGGGCTGAGTGCAGTACCCCGGGACGCCCCAGTGGTGGCGATCAACGCTGCTAAATACTCCTGCCACAGTGCTGCAGGCCTGGGGGCTGTGAGGGAGTTTTCTGAACACATCCTGCTGCTCAAGAAGAAGGCCAAGTCTCAGATGGAACAGGACCGCATCCACAGAAATACATTCTAAACTCTAGAATGTGTTCTAAAGTCACAGAAATACATTCTAAACTCTAGAATGTGTTCTAAAGTCACAGAAATACATTCTAAACTCTAGAATGTGTTCTAAAGTCACAGAAATACATTCTAAACTCTAGAATGTGTTCTAAAGTCACATAAATACATTCTAAACTCTAGAATGTGTTCTAAAGTCACATAAATACATTCTAAACTCGAATGTGTTCTAAAGTCACAAAGTCACAGAAATACATTCTAAACTCTAAAATGTGTTCTAAAGTAGGGATAGGCATTAGAAATAATATCATGACATTTTATCGGATATCCAGATAGTTTTAATCATGGACACTTGTTTGCTGTGCAGCCTGCAGGACTCGGGAGATACTGTGTGGACAGGGACCAGGGGTGTGCGACAAAGGAGGGAGAGAAAAAGTAGCCCCTGACTCGCGCTAGTTAGACACTTGTAAATGCCATAGGTTATCTATCATCCAATATGGCAGATTAAACAGCCTATACTGAAGGTTGCTCATTGTAGGCTACTCCTCATTTAATTGACTTAATTCTGTCATTTTAATTCAACTTTTCTTTCATTGCTTTGAGATCTCCCACTTCGCGTTGCTACACATGGAGCCTCTGACTGTAGTGTCAACAACAGCAAGCTAAGTGAAACCTGTGTAGGCTAATACCGTATGTATTTTTAAAACTATATTCACATTATTAAATGAAGAATTCCAAATGTCATGAGTGTAGAAATGTACCATAGATCATTTTATTCCATTAAGATGAAGCCTTGTCATTGTTGAAATAGGCCTGTGTATACGAATACTAATGTCTGTTTGAATAACTGTGCCCATTGCTAGTTTTTACAGGTTGTCAGATCAAGGTAGTTTGGGTTTTATATCGCTACAGGTTGTGTTGACAAAAATGAATGTCTTTATTTTAAATGAAGTAGTATACAGGAGCCCTTTCATTTACTTGAGATTGATTGTTTTTCTCTCCACTTTTTAATGTTCTGTCTTAATTTTGGGGGGAAAGTATTAGGATATTAACATGGAGTTGCACTGAGATTCTTGTTGTTTGGGGTGTTTACTTTTGTATTTTGCCTGCAATTTGTTTGTCAAATTATATATGATCATAAACGTAAGAAACACTTTCTTATTCCCCTGCTTTAATCTGAACTATTCTAGAAATGACTTTAGCCTTAACTCCATACCACAATCTTGAAGGTGTATCTGATGGGGTGGTTCACATACATCTTGCCACCAGATGGCAGTGTAGCGCCTCATCAAACCTCAGTTGGGGGAAAGAACTGCATGACAACATTAACCTTGTACAACCATCAAGAAGTTTCACATGCTTTCCTGTTCAGGCTTTCACTCAGTTGTAGCAAGATCCAACCAAATACTTGTAGAACAACACACGCGATCATACAGTATAAGAGATCTTCATTTCTAGCATTGTGTGGCGATTTCCATCTATCTATGTTGCAGAGATCAGGACAGCCAGCAAACGTGTGGCGAGCTGGCATTTGTCCAAGAACTATTGATTTGGTTACATAGATTAGTGAGAAAATTGACAGGGCTCCTCAGTGCTTGGAGAGGAAACATCCAAGTGGATGAGAAGGCATATGAAACATGGTTTAGTTCATCAGAAGAGTTGACACTGGTAGCGGAGTGGTCATGCCCTCTTAATCAGGGAACAGGAGGGGACTTGGCTGTAAATAGCAGATCCATTCCATTACAGCAGCTCCATCATAGGTTTGGGTAACATGTTTCTCCATGAAGTTAAACTCGGACATCTCAGAATTCACAACGTGAAACACGGGCTGCCCATCTCGCCCACTTGACTCATCAA
Organism: Oncorhynchus clarkii lewisi; assembly: GCF_045791955.1. Classification (NCBI taxonomy): domain Eukaryota; kingdom Metazoa; phylum Chordata; class Actinopteri; order Salmoniformes; family Salmonidae; genus Oncorhynchus; species Oncorhynchus clarkii. Next base: position 28,606,310 of record NC_092179.1, on the reverse strand, counting down.
AGTAGGCCAAGAAACATTCCTGAATAAAGCCCTTATCATCAACGTACCTGACAATAACTAACAACTGTGAGTGACAGTTTGTCTGTGGTTTCATCCGTTTACCATGCAAAACAATGTGGAGTATCAACCTATTTTAATGGATGATGGGATGGAAGCTATGAAATCATTCTGAATGGCTCAGCAAGTAAAGCATTGTACAGTGTAATTACCTCTGCTAGCTCAATGAAGCTCACTGGATGTATAAATATGAGGCTTGGCGTTTAAACTAAAGAGAAGATGGAACGAGGTGGATTTTGGCCTACATTCTGAAAAATTTCTCATCGATTAAACATTTTCTCAATACAGTTTTATGTTCCCAAAACTAGAATCTGTTACGAACAGAGTGGAATAAGTTTGGTAGACTTTAGCCTTTGCCAAAGTTTTTTTTATATCGCGTTTGTTTAGAAGAAGTGCAAAGTCGAATTGAGTTATTGCGTACCTGCATTTCACACAGTAGGCGTTCCCTAACGGAAATATGCAGATGTATGCTAGAACGGGCCAATAGGATCTCGCTAGCTCGTGCTTGGCTCTGCCCACCTCCTTGCCTGTTCTGCCCACTATGACTAATCTGTTCCCATTGGAAACGACAGGCTGTGGTCTATCTTAGTTTAGTTATTAACAATCTTTGCTGGTACTGTAGGTAGCTAGCTACTTGCTAACCCAACAGAAAAATAATTTTCTAAAACCAAGTAAACAATATATAATCTACCTCTGTGTCCCGTAGTTTGAAAAAACACATTTGAATGGAATAATATGAGCTATCACTATTCACAATCTATCCAACAATGTCACCAACACATCAAGCTTCTAAGTGAAACATGCATACCAGGTTCATTCTCTAATATTTTGATTGGATGGACAACAGGTCAGCTCATACTGCAAAAGCTTTGATTGGTTGGAGGACATCCTCTGGAAGTTGTCATAATTACCATGTAGATCTATGGAAGGGGGTGAGGAGCACGAGCCTACTAGGTTTTGTATTGAAGTCAATGTAGCCAGAGGAGGACGCAAATGTACTGTCTCCTGGCTACACTGTGGTGCTATCCTAGTGGGTTATGTACTATTGTAGTCTAATCTACTAATGTAGACCTTCATTGCAAAACAGTGCATTTTAATCAGGTATTTGGTGACATTTGAATACATGTAAGTAGAGTTTTATCTAAAAAGACTAACTTTTTTGTTTGATTTGTATTATTTATCTGAAATTCACTGAGTAGGATGGTCCTCCCCTTCCTCATCTGATAATCATCCACTTCTTATGAAGGGGAATATCAACTCAGAGTTTTTAGTTGTTATGGTTGTTTAGCAACAACACCGATGTGTGTGCAATTATGGGGCAAAACAGACAGGTCAATTTAGATTGTTGACAACATGTAAACTATATTTAGTCTCGAATATTTATTGAAAACATAAATACATTTGCAAAACGAGGACTTGTCTCTCAAATACATTGTTACAGTTGTTGGCTGGTTAACTAGCTAGCGAATTTGAGCCATATTAGCATCATTTTATTTTGCTTTTGGAAAGGTTTTTATTATTGCATTTCCTTTAAAACAGGTCATACATATTTTTGTATATCATGTTATACACATAAGAACGGCATAAAACACAGCATTTGAATATTACATTTAAATGAGTTAAAAAGTACATATTGTTAAAAACAATATACACAACCACGAATAAAAGTAATTTTTCTTGTGAAACATCCAATCTGTAAAAAACATTTAAAACGTGTACAAATTATTTAACAAAAGTAAAACGTTGAAAACATGTTAAAAAACATGTTAAAAAAGTCACTATGTTAAAAAGCTGTCTTCTTTGTACTGGAACGTCGTGAGTCCTTATCAAACTCGCCTCCTCCTGCACTTCCGAATCAATAACCTTCCTGTCATCCTGCACATGTATGCTAGAATGCGCCAATAGGCTCTCGCTAGCTCGTGCTTGACTAGCCCCCCTTACCTGTTTTGCCTACTATGACTCATTTGTTCCCATTGGAAAGGACAGGCTGTGGTCTATCTTGGGTTAGTTATACAAATCTTTGATAAGATCCTCCGAAAACCACTTCCATCGAACCAGGAATGCTGCCAGCTTCAAAGCGAAGTGGAATCCCATGTGTTATTTTTTAGTGTGCACAAGTTCACACAAAATAATGGGAGAGGCGTGCCTAATAAAATGCCACGTGGATTTGCTTGTTGGATTTCGAGACTTGACACATGTAAAAGATGAAATACCCCCCAAATTAAATGGTTAACTGTTATTTAGGATTATATCTTGTAAAACGACAGGGGGAATTTGTTCATTAGAATTTCATGCTCGTTTTACTTTTTCAAATTGGAACATGAATTGACTCATTCAAGTAAGGAGTGTGTACCAAAATCGGGTTTATAGAGCCCCACAGTGGGGCGGCAGGTAGCCTAGTGCATAGAGCGTTGGGCCAGTAACCGAAAGTTGCTAGATTGAATCCCTGAGCTGACAAAGTAAACTTTTGCCGTTCTGACCCTGAACAAGGCAGTGTTCCTAAGCCATCATTGAAAATAAGCATTTGTTCTTAATTAACTGACTTGCCTAGTTAAATAAAATTCATACACCCATAAAACCTAGCGGTCAAACAGGGACATTTCCCATCATTCATTTTTCTCATAGAGCATTTTTGAAAGACTCCAAATAAGGGCTGTGTTTCGTGTAGGCATGACGTTTGGTTGATAACCATGCAAATCTCTCTCGGTCAAGGTGACTTTGATCAATATATTTGTCTCTTTTTACTCTCAGATTCAGAAATGATAATTAGCATCAAAGTAGACATGATGCAAGACTACAAATCCCTGCAGTATTGTTTCAATTTAAAACGTGCACAAGACAGTTCACAGCAGGACCGTCACCAGAGTTTCATAAAATTCGGGGCTGAGGGGTTTGTGGGTCCGATAAGAAACTAGCCTTTTCTAAAATCCTTTCCTGCATTTCTACATGACTGGAGACATTACAATAATATTTCTTTATACCACACAAATGATCGAAATGACAAGCTACTTTGACATTTACAGATTGAGATCAACAAAACGAACGACCCATGTCTTAAATGCAACCAATAGCATGGGCCAATGAAAAGAGTGGATAGACAGATTTTACACCTATAATATGAGTAGGAAATTATAGTCCACCAACGTTCCAGTGGCACTCACCTATTCAAACAGATTTTTCCCGCGATTGTATTTTGAAATATTGCGAAATACCTTCTAGCTGCTGCATGCTGTTCATTGACAGCCACAACTCAACAATCAGCTGTTTTATATTTTCCGAGCGAGATGCCCAATTGCAGGATTCCTGACTGTAGACTCGGCCTATGCTCTCATAATGTGACAAACAAAACACAATCTAAAGCAATAAGCTTTTGATCCTCTGTGGCTAAATTATGCTGGTGTAGTATTTGCAATAATTTAATTTATTTATAGATCAGTAATTATTTAATTTGGCAAATGTATTTCAATTTATCTGCAGCACTTCCAGCATCCCTTCCTGCAGCGCCATGTTTTCTTCCAGCCTTTCTTCCAAGGCCAAATAAATTAATCAACCCTTCTTATTATTCATTTAATTGATTGTGGTCAGTAACCCCATATGAGATTATTGTATGTTAGGCCTACTGTTAAAATAATATTTAAGACAATAATCTATCAACAATTAGCCTACAATTACGAGAATAAATTAAGTAAATCAATGAAGCCAATAGTGGTTTCAGCTATATTGTTATTGAAACGATGTAGGCCGTATGAGCTTTTAAAACAAAAACATACGTCAAATGACTCGAATAGCCTATGGGAAAAGTGTACAAATGTCTATTCGCATCAGTAGCCTAACTGACTGAAATGCATCAGGAAAGTTCAGGAAAATATCAGGGAAGCTTATCAGGTAGGCTATGGGCCTAATGTGTGTGTAGAGAAGATCTGCATTGCTTTAAATTGCGAGACTAATGATCATGAGCACTCACATCAATTTAGCTAACATTTCCAAGCCTAATTATAACCACATATCCAAACGGAGATTCAGTGAACACTCAAATCTGACATTTATTGATTTTATCAAGATGAGTTGCCATGCTTGTCTCAAAGCAGCGAAATGACTGTCCCAATCAAAACGATGCTGGAACGATCAGTTGACCACACGTCTTGACATTTATTATAACCAGAGGTGTAGTGGTGTTTTGTTAGGTGCCCTATTAAGCCATCATTTCTGAATGAAAGTTTGTACCGTAATTAAGCCTATTGGTTAATTAGAATATACATACAATGCATCATCCAAATTGCATGATTGCCTATGCCTACACATACTGTAAGTGGCGAAAGGAACATTTTATATATTTTCAATGCTAAAACACTAAATTAGGCCTACCTTATCATAAATTAGGCCATCATCAGTGTCAATCGTGAATGATAATTCTTCACATTTTACAGGTGAAACGGCCATGCTGCATGCAGCCAACCATTTGATCCCAATCAGTTTAATGGGTATATGCATTTAGAATTTCTGAATGATGTAAGGGTGGCTAACCTGCCTAACTAATTGAATAGATGGAGTTAAACACAACCACAGCATCAGAAAAATTCAGTTTTTTTTTTATAACAGTAGCCGGACATTATCCTGCTATTATATTCGGCTTGTTATGTAAAATACTAATTAATCATTAAGTGATCTTGGAGACATAGCACCATTTTGAAAAATATGTGCACCAGCACCCCTGATTATAATGGTTGGATGACTTTGGAAGCTTCACCTAATCAAAGCTCTATGAACTAAGTGGTACAATTTATTTTACACCTTTTCAGCAGCAGAGCAAAATATTTGGGACTGACCCTAAATCATTCTGGGCTAAAGGTCCTGGTGATGTCCATGGTTCACAGAATTTGTAGTTCTTTATGATTAGCCACATTACCAGCTAGTATTACCATTTCATTTTGGGTAGGTAAATACAGGTGAATATATTGATCAAAGTCACCTTGTCCTAGAGAGACAAAATGTCATGCCAGGGTAAGCCTACATGAAACACAGCCCTTATTTTAAGTGTTTCTTAAATCCCCCATGGGAAAGATGAATGGGGGGGAAAACAATTCGAACCGTTTCCTTGTTTGACCGCTAGGTTTAATAGGTATTATTACTCATACTGTGGTACTCTATTGATCCCCTAGTCACTCTCATTGGGAAGGCAGATAAAGCGTTTTTTTAAATGTATTTTTAATAAAAAAGCAATGACTTTTGCATGTGAAAACACAGAATCCCTACTCATTCCCCCACGTGCTTTATCTAGCCTGTCACTGGTTTTGAGCGGATTTTGCCGCATTCACATACTAATCGGAACAAGGAAACTCTGACATTTCCGACTTGCTACTTGGTTGTAGTTATACACCTGCCACGTTCAACCATTTTGCAAGTCGGACATTTCAGAGTTTCATAGTTCCGACTGGCACATAAACACGGCATTTGAACCTGGCTCACGCCCGGGAGGTTGCCCGGTTCCAAAATGAATGCAATCACGTTTTACCCGCTATAACTCTTCCGACCAGGGAAACCCGGATCAGATAATCGAATCCCCTCATTGAAGCGCGATCATCGTTTTCTTGACATTGCCAGTTAACCTGTTACCAGAGTAAATTCAGTAAATAGTTAAACTGAAATTGTTACTATGGCATCAAAATGAATCGTTGTTGAAATTACCTCCGAGTAAAGCTAGCAGGTCTACGCCTATTTTTTACTGTGCACATGTAACATTTGTAGGATTTCCTTCACACAGTTTAAGCCGTAGTAGGTCATGTAAACTAAGTACGTAGCTAGCTAGTTACAGTGAGTTAGAAAGCAAGGTGCTAGATACTTCAGACGACTGCTATCCATCGCTACCGCTACAAGACTATTGCCTGCCCACCCGGCTACTGATCCTTTCAATGGCTGCTGCAAACAAACGTACGCTGTCGGGCATGGAAGATGTGAGAGACAGAAAAGCAAAGGTTATTAAAGACAGCGGTGAGAAGAGACACATCGCAGCCCTGATCCTGGCGAGGGGAGGCAGTAAGGGGATCCCCCTGAAAAATATAAAAGTTCTCGCCGGTGTCCCCCTCATCGGATGGGTTCTGAGAGCTGCAGTGGACTCCAAACAGTTTGACAGGTAACGTTAATTCAGTCAACATTTTGGTCAAATGTATTTCTAATCTAGCTACGGTATATGGACTTGCTCTGACGCCTTTGTTAATAGTAACGTTAGTTAGCTGCATGTTATTATTGTTTATTAGTGATAGTCGATGATGCATCTGTCATAACCAGGGGAGAAAGTACAGTAAGACTTGCCAAATGTCAATACACTTGTTGGTGTTTTGTGTAACAGATGTCTCTTTTCATTCACCACTGTTTGGAGGTTGGAAATATGTTGCGGGTGGATGAACGTGCGCAGGTAGCCTTGTAAAGGAGTCATTTGAATATGATTGTTTGACAATCAGATGAAAACATCATGACTGGTTGTGTTTATGCCACAATAAAAGGTAATACATTTTAAAAGTCAAATGACAAATCTTTATGACAAGGCCCACAGAGATGTTATTGAATTAATAGGGATTCTGAGTAGAACTACAGTGCCTTGCGAAAGTATTCGGCCCCCTTGAACTTTGCGACCTTTTGCCACATTTCAGGCTTCAAACATAAAGATATAAAACTGTTTTTTTTTGTGAAGAATCAACAACAAGTGGGACACAATCATGAAGTGGAACGACATTTATTGGATATTTCAAACTTTTTTAACAAAAAAAAACTGAAAAATTGGGCGTGCAAAATTATTCAGCCCCTTTACTTTCAGTGCAGCAAACTCTCTCCAGAAGTTCAGTGAGGATCTCTGAATGATCCAATGTTGACCTAAATGACTAATGATGATAAATACAATCCACCTGTGTGTAATCAAGTCTCCGTATAAATGCACCTGCACTGTGATAGTCTCAGAGGTCCGTTAAAAGCGCAGAGAGCATCATGAAGAACAAGGAACACACCAGGCAGGTCCGAGATACTGTTGTGAAGAAGTTTAAAGCCGGATTTGGATACAAAAATATTTCCCAAGCTTTAAACATCCCAAGGAGCACTGTGCAAGCGATAATATTGAAATGGAAGGAGTATCAGACCACTGCAAATCTACCAAGACCTGGCCATCCCTCTAAACTTTCAGCTCATACAAGGAGAAGACTGATCAGAGATGCAGCCAAGAGGCCCATGATCACTCTGGATGAACTGCAGAGATCTACAGCTGAGGTGGGAGACTCTGTCTATAGGACAACAATCAGTCGTATATTGCACAAATCTGGCCTTTATGGAAGAGTGGCAAGAAGAAAGCCATTTCTTAAAGATATCCATAAAAAGTGTTGTTTAAAGTTTGCCACAAGCCACCTGGGAGACACACCAAACATGTGGAAGAAGGTGCTCTGGTCAGATGAAACCAAAATTGAACTTTTTGGCAACAATGCAAAACGTTATGTTTGGCGTAAAAGCAACACAGCTGAACACACCATCCCCACTGTCAAACATGGTGGTGGCAGCATCATGGTTTGGGCCTGCTTTTCTTCAGCAGGGACAGGGAAGATGGTTAAAATTGATGGGAAGATGGATGGAGCCAAATACAGGACCATTCTGGAAGAAAACCTGATGGAGTCTGCAAAAGACCTGAGACTGGGACGGAGATTTGTCTTCCAACAAGACAATGATCCAAAACATAAAGCAAAATCTACAATGGAATGGTTCAAAAATAAACATATCCAGGTGTTAGAATGGCCAAGTCAAAGTCCAGACCTGAATCCAATCGAGAATCTGTGGAAAGAACTGAAAACAGCTGTTCACAAATGCTCTCCATCCAACCTCACTGAGCTCGAGCTGTTTTGCAAGGAGGAATGGGAAAAAAATTCAGTCTCTCGATGTGCAAAACTGATAGAGACATACCCCAAGCGACTTACAGCTGCAATCGCAGCAAAAGGTGGCGCTACAAAGTATTAACTTAAGGGGGCTGAATAATTTTGCACGCCCAATTTTTCAGTTTTTTATTTGTTAAAAAAGTTTGAAATATCCAATAAATGTCGTTCCACTTCATGATTGTGTCCCACTTGTTGTTGATTCTTCACAAAAAATACAGTTTTATATCTTTATGTTTGAAGCCTGAAATGTGGCAAAAGGTCGCAAAGTTCAAGGGGGCCGAATACTTTCGCAAGGCACTGTATATGATTAGGACCCACAGCTGGTGTTGTGCCGAAAATCTCCCCCCTGTCAGGATCCCCCCACCCTTCTAATGTCCTTACTTTTGTGGATGGAGTCAAATAGTTTCTGTGGTACACATCAGAGTCAAATACTTTCTGTGGTACACATCAGAGTCAAATACCTTCTGTGGTACACATCAGAGTCAAATACTTTCTGTGGTACACATCAGAGTCAAATACTTTATGTGGTACACATCAGAGTCAAATACTTTCTGTGGTACACATCAGAGTCAAATACTTTCTGTGGTACACATCAGAGTCAAATACTTTCTGTGGTACACATCAGAGTCAAATACTTTCTGTAGTACACATCAGAGTCAAATACTTTCTGTGGTACACATCAGAGTCAAATACTTTATGTAGTACACATCAGAGTCAAATACTTTATGTGGTACACATCAGAGTCAAATACTTTCTGTGGTACACATCAGAGTCAAATACTTTCTGTAGTACACATCAGAGTCAAATACTTTCTGTAGTACACATCAGAGTCAAATACTTTATGTGGTACACATCAGAGTCAAATACTTTCTGTAGTACACATCAGAGTCAAATACTTTCTGTAGTACACATCAGAGTCAAATACTTTATGTGGTACACATCAGAGTCAAATACTTTCTGTGGTACACATCAGAGTCAAATACTTTCTGTAGTACACATCAGAGTCAAATACTTTCTGTAGTACACATCAGAGTCAAATACTTTCTGTAGTACACATCAGAGTCAAATACTTTCTGTAGTACACATCAGAGTCAAATACTTTCTATAGAATTAACTTCACATCAGGATAGGCAACCGAAATGAATAATGAATGTATGTGTGTTATATTAAACATATATGTAATATGTTGGCAAGCAATAAACATTTCAGAACAACTATGGGTGAATTATTATCCTTACACTTGAAAAAATATTAGTTGAATAAGACATGGGAGAGATGACGAATTTTGACAAAGAGATTTATTTATAGACTAATACAAAATAAACTGCAGACAAAAATGATTTCTGCTACTAAGATCAGTGAAATGTAGGCTAAACTGACAACGGAGTGAAGAGCAGAAATCTCAACTAGCAAGTAAATTGCAGCAGTGAAGAACGAGCAGGGGGGAGATTCTGTCAGGGGGGAGATTTCAGTCAGGGGGGAGATTTCTGTCAGGGGGGAGATTTTCGGTACCACACCAGCACACCTAGAGCAGTGATTTGAACAGGGCGGCATTTTCCGAGCTAAACTGACCAAGACGCACATCCAACAAAACATAACACCTCACATTATTCTGCCCCAAAACAATGATACTTGGCTAATCTATCCCTATTAATTGAGCTTTCTGAAAAGTGTATATGTTTAAACCCAGGCAGCTTTTAGGGAAGCAATTATGTTGTTGAGTTCAGCAACGGATGAGAAGCCAGCAGTTAAAGCTGACATTTTTCTACTTAGTGGAGTCTCTGTCTGGGTGGAAAGGTATGTTTTGAAACTGCCATGCTTAGATTCATAATGTCTAATATTTAATGATTTGCAAACAGTAACCGTTTCGTTGCAAACAAGACACTCTGGTTTGATATAGGAGACATATGGTAAGAATACATATTCCTCTGTCCATTCTTCCCTGACACTTCTATTTGCATTTCCACCTTTCTTTTGAAACTTTTTCAGAGTGACATTTTGTCTTGATTGCAATCAACGCACAAAGGAAAATAACTAAATAATTTAATAGAGACATTAGTGATTTTAGCAGTGTAATCAGATTGAAAATATTAGGATATGTAATTGACATTATATAGCCTAGTAACCAGATGTGTTAAAATGTGTTTAATTTGTAGTTTAATCATGAATGGGACCTCTATAATGTTCTGTTCTACAACTATTAGCTGAGAAAAAAACTGGCCTAAGGCCAAACCTATTGCCAACCCCTGCATTACACTATTCTAGGTTAAGGGGATAGTGGCCATTGTTTTTGTCTTGCCTAGGGCAGCAGAACGTCCAGAACCGGTCCTGTTAGGCCCATGCATTGTTTTAGTACATGCATGTTCACACATAGGAGGTTCCATACTGGGAAGAAATGACATCTACTTTAACTCCTGGTCATAACTATACATTAGTAACTGTTTGTTGTATAAATATGTATACCCATGTCAGATTCTTATTGAGAAAGTTTGTCTGAAAGTTAGTGTACAGTCTCTGAATGAACCCCCTGGTTTGGGCTTGGCCACACAAGACTGGATTGCACTGATGCAGCCTACTTGTTACAAAGCCTGAGGAATCAACTTCTTCCGTTCTTTCTCCCAGTGTGTGTGTATCAACTGACCATGATGACATTGAGAAGGTAGCCAAGACATGGGGAGCTCAGGTTCACCGCAGGAGCCCAGAGGTGTCCAAAGACTCCTCCAGCTCTCTTGACACCATCCAGGAATTCGCCAGATTAAACCCAGGTAGGGGGTGAAAGTCAAGTGTATTTCCTTGATTCCTCATGTCCTCTCTCCTTGCCTCCTTCTCAAAATGCAGTAGAGGAGGAGATCTGAGTGGAGGAAGCTCAGATCTTCTGCTCCAATGTGCTTTGAGAAGGAGCCAAGGAGGGAGCCGTGAGGAATCAAGCTAGCTTGGCTAAGGCTCTGGGACGGCATGTAATCAAGCATCTCAGAATAGGAATACTGATCTGGGATCAGGTCCCCCCTGTCCATGTAGTCTTATTTGTTGTGATCTATGAGCTAAGTCAGCACTCCAACTCTGAGACACTTGAAACATACGACCTTCAGGGCCGCAGAGCCCGCTGCTGTTTTTTCTTCCTGCTTTTTAATCAGAACCTGAGAACACCAGTCTGGGAAACCAGGTGTGTGGTCTGACTCACCCCTCTCCAGCCAATCAGTGACAGTTATTGTGCCCCCTGCACAGTTGTGCACCCCTGATCTTGCTCACATGATCACATGATAATGCTCACATGCTGTTTTCTTTTAATTAAATTTCTAATACCATAACCCTAATCCCAACCCTAGGAAAGTGTTGCATATCAATCAATCAATCAGTCACATTTCTTTATAAAGCCCTTTTTTACGTCAGCAGAAGTCACAAAGTGCTTATCCAGAAACCCAGCCTAAAACCCAAAAGACTAAGCAATGCAGATGTAGAAGCACGCCTGGTATTAAGAGTTTCAGGTGGTAGATTGTTGATAGTGTTGATAGCGGCTATAGACAACCCATGAATAGGGTGCTATCCAAATGAAGTGGGACCTACTCCATAGATACAGATGTCAACAGTAACCATGTAGATGTATTCATATGTCATATCATATGTGGCTACCTGATTAAATAATGGATAAATCAAATATCTGTTGTGTTGTCCTCCTCCAGAGGTGGATGTGATCTGTCACATCCAGGCCACGTCTCCCTGCCTGCACCCCTTCCACCTGAAGGAGGCCCTGGAGATGATCACCAAGCAGGGCTTCACGTCCGTCTTCTCCGTGGTCCGACGACACCACTTCCGCTGGCAGGAGGTGAAGAAAGGAGGTACTGGACAGCCATGTGTTATGTTTAGGACCTCACAGTTATTATCAGTAAACTGGAGAGGTTCCAACGAACTTAATGTTCAGGTCTGTCAGGAGGTGAAGAAAGGAGGTACGGGACAGCCATGTGTTATGTTTAGGACCTCACAGTTATTATCAGTTAACTGGAGAGGTTCCAACAAACTTAATGTTCAGGTCTGTCAGGAGATCTGAAGGGTCAGTCCCTTCACTTGTCCTTTATACCGCGTCACAGACACGTCTCCTAAGCACAACTAAGCAGACACAGATACAAGGAATGAGTATCAGGGTGGGAGAGTGAGGGAGGTTATTATCTTGTATCTAGTTCCTCTTCTGCTTGACTCACACCCTGTGAACAAACCATAAGCACATCGCAACTTAATAACACAAAACAACAATTGTCATTGTCAGACAGTTTACAGAACATGCCAACCTTGAGAAAGAACACAATGTGTAACATTTTCCACTACACTGTGCCTGAGGAAAAACTGTCCCTCACTTTATAAGTAGGGTCAGGATTTTGTCCCGACCATGTGACCAGAGCCAGGAAAAACTATATTGTGTGTTTGAAAACACCTACCCATCATATCTTGATGTAAGATGCTAATGCTCAATGATAATGGATTGTGTTTATAAGAGCGTCTGCTAAATGACTAACATGTTGTCACGCCCTGACCTTAGAGAGCCGTTTTATTTCTCTATTTGGTTAGGTCAGGGTGTGATGTGGGGTGGGCATTCTATGTTTTGTTTTCTATGTTTCTTTATTTCTATGTTTTGGCCGGGTATGGTTCTCTATCAGGGACAGCTGTCTATCGTTGTCTCTGATTGGGAATGATACTTAGGTAGCCCTTTTTCCCCTCCTTTCAGTGTGGGTAGTTAACTTTGTTAGAGGCATCGTAGCCCTGTAAGCTTCACAGTTGTTTTGTTGGTTGACATTTTAAATAAAAAGGAACATTTACGCCCACCACGCTGCACTTTGGTTCACTTCTTTCGACGGCCGTGACATATGTACAGTTGAAGTCGGAAGTTTACATACACTTAGGTTGGAGTCATTAAAACTCGTTTTTCAACAACTCCACACATTTCTTGTTAATAAACTATAGTTTTAGTTTTTGTTTACACACAGAGTGAATTATAAGTGAAATAATCTATCACAATTCCAGTGGGTCAGAAGTTTACATACACTCAGTTGACTGTGCCTTTAAACAGCTTGTAAAACTCCATAAAATGATGTCATGGCTTTGGAAGCTTCTGATAGGCTAATTGACATCATTTGAGTCAATTGGAGGTGTACCTGTGGATGTATTTCAAGGCCTACCTTCAAACTAGTGCCTCTTTGCTTGACATCATGGGAAAATCTAAAGAAATCAGCCATGACCTCAGAAAATAAGTTGTAGACCTCCACAAGTCTGGTTCATCCTTGGGAGAAATTTCCAAAATGCCTGAAGGTACCACGTTCATCTGTACAAACAATAGTACGCAAGTATAAACACCATGGGACCACTCAGCCGTCATACCGCTCAGGAAGGAGGCGCGTTCTGTCTCCTAGAGATGAACGTACTATGGTGCGAAAAGTACAAATCAATCCCAGAACAACAGCAAAGGACCTTATGAAGATGCTGGAGGAAACAGGTACAAAAGTATCTATATTCACAGTAAAACGAGTCCTATATCGCCATTACCTGAAAGGCTCAGAAAGGAAGAAGCCACTGCTCCAAAACCGCCAAAAGCCAGACTATGGTTTGCAACTGCACATGGGGACAAAGATCGTATTTTTTTGAGAAATGTTTTTTGATGAAACAAATATAGAACTGTTTGACCAGAATGACCATCGTTATGTTTGGAGGAAAAAGGGGGAGACTTACAAGCCGAAGAACACCATCATCACACCATGAAGCACGGGGGTGGCAACATCATGTTGTGGGGGTTGCTTTGCTGCAGGAGGGACTGGTGCACTTCACAAAATAGATGGCATCATGAGGAAAGAAAATTATCTGGATATATTGAAGCAACATCTCAAGACAACAGTCAGGAAGTTAAAGCTTGGTCGTAAATGGGTCTTCCAAATGGACAATGACCCCAAGCATACTTCCAAAGTTGTGGCAAAATGGCTTAAGGACAACAAAGTCAAGGTATTGGAGTGGCCCTCACAAAGCCCTGACCTCCATCCCATAGAAAATTTGTGGGCAGAACTGAAAAAGCTTGTGCGAGCAAGGAGGCCTACAAACCTGACTCAGTTACACCAGCTCTGTCAGGAGGAATGGGCCAAAAATTCACCCAACTTATTGTGGGAAGCTGGTGGAAGACTACCCAAAACGTTTGACCCAAGTTAAACCATTTAAAGGCAATGCTACCAGATACTAATTGAGTGTATGTAAACTTCTGACCCACTGGGAATGTGATGAAAGAAATTAAAGCTGAAATAAATCATTCTCTCTACTTTTATTCTGACATTTCACATTCTTAAAATAAAGTGGTGATCCTAACTGACCTAAAACAGTGAATTTTTACTAGGATTAAATGTCAGGAATTGTGAAAAACTGAGTTTAAATGTATTTGGCTGAGGTTTATGTAAACTTCCGACTTCAACTGTAAATATAGTATCTTTCACAAGCACATTACATTGAAGTAACTCCATCCACCACTAATCACTGTGTATCACAATAGAGAGATGAGGGGTGTTTAGACAAATTAGTTTTTCTCCGGACCAGGAAGTAGTTTGGTTTCTAGTTATAACCTATAACATTGACTATGTGTTCTCTCTCCTGTTCAGGTAGTGTAGCCACCCAGCCTCTGAACTTAGACCCGTGTAACAGGCCCCGGAGACAGGACTGGGATGGAGAGCTGTGTGAGAACGGATCTTTCTACATTTATACCAGAGCGACGATAGAGAGAGGCCTGCAGGTAACAGGCACTATACCCCATCAGGGCCCATAGTTACAAAGCGTTTCAGGATAGGAGTGCTGGTCTAGGATCAGTTTTCTTTTTTCAATCATTATGAATACGTCTATATGGACAGGGAGGACCTGATCCTAGATCAGCAGCCCTACTCTGAGATGCTTTATGAATACAGGCCCTGATGTGTATGTCTGTTGCTGGTGGTGAACCCTATTCACCTCAGGGGATCAATAACGTTTATTCATTCAATGGATGTGAGCCTGACTAGAAACAACATACACACTGAGAGATGGACTGGTCTGTGATACTACTAGATATTCTATTGTTAACTGGTGTTTTGAATGCTAATAGAATACCCTTTGTGTTGTTGTCTTTCTCAGGGGGGGAAGTGGGCTTACTATGAGATGCTGCCAGAGTACAGTGTGGATATTGATGTGGATATCGACTGGCCCGTGGCAGAACAGAGAGTACTGAGGTAGTCTGAAATCACTGACCTAGAATTTCAAGTTCACTCTCTGTTGAAGTCATTCACTCCGAACCACCTCTCTCTCTGTCTGTCTCTGTCTCTCTCTCTCTGTCTGTCTCTCTGTCTGTCTCTATCTCTGTCTCTGTCTCTCTGTCTGTCTCTGTCTCTCTTTCTCTGAAAGTGTTTATTTGAATGCACTTTAAATATAATTAGATTTTGTGGTAAAGCAACACAATGAATAATGCTGTAACACAGAGGAGTGGTTGTCCAAATGTATTTCCCTGTGTGTGTTGTTCCTGTCCAGGTTTGGTTACTTTGGCCTGGACAAGCCTGAGGTGGTGCGTCTGCTGCTGTGTAACGTCTCCGGCTGTCTGACTGACGGCCGCGTCCTCATCTCTGTCTCTGGAGAGGAGATGGTCTCAGTCAACACCAGAGATACTATGGGTATCCGCATGCTGCAGAAAGAGGGAGTGGAGGTACAGATACAGAACATGTAGAACACACACACTGCAGAGAGAGGGGGTGGAGGTACAGATACAGAACATGTAGAACAAACACACACACTGCAGAGAGAGGGGGTGGAGGTACAGATACTGTACATATAGAACACACACACTGCAGAGAGAGGGAGTGGAGGTACAGATACTGTACATATAGAACACACACACTGCAGAGAGAGGGGGTGGAGGTACAGATACTGTACATATAGAACACACACTGCAGAGAGAGGGGGTGGAGGTACAGATACTGTACATATAGAACACACACACTGCAGAGAGAGGGGGTGGAGGTACAGATACTGTACATATAGAACACACACACTGCAGAGAGAGGGAGTGGAGGTACAGATACTGTACATATAGAACACACACACTGCAGAGAGAGGGAGTGGAGGTACAGATACTGTACATATAGAACACACACACTGCAGAGAGAGGGAGTGGAGGTACAGATACTGTACATATAGAACACACACACTGCAGAGAGAGGGAGTGGAGGTACAGATACTGTACATATAGAACACACACACTGCAGAGAGAGGGAGTGGAGGTACAGATACTGTACATATAGAACACACACTGCAGAGAGAGGGAGTGGAGGTACATGTACTGTACATATAGAACACACACTGCAGAGAGAGGGAGTGGAGGTACAGATACTGAACATATAGAACACACACTGCAGAGAGAGGGAGTGGAGGTACAGATACTGTACATATAGAACACACACTGCAGAGAGAGGGAGTGGAGGTACAGATACAGAACATATAGAACACACACTGCAGAGAGAGGGAGTGGAGGTACAGATACTGTACATATAGAACACACACACTGCAGAGAGAGGGAGTGGAGGTACAGATACAGAACATATAGAACATATAGAACACACACACTGCAGAGATAGGGAGTGGAGGTACAGATACTGAACATATAGAACATATAGAACACACACTGCAGAGAGAGGGAGTGGAGGTACAGATACTGAACATATAGAACACACACTGCAGAGAGAGGGAGTGGAGGTACAGATACAGAACATATAGAACACACACACTGCAGAGAGAGGGAGTGGAGATACAAAGATAATGTGATGAATACGGGTGATTCATTCATTGTGTTTTAAAAGATCAAACAGTGACAGACAGGTGTTACTTTTTTTTTTTACAATGACTGCTACCATAAATTAATGTATTGTCTATGTTGTAATGTCTATGTTGTAATGTCTATGTTGTAATGTCTAGGTTGTAATGTCTAGGTTGTAATGTCTAGGTTGTATTGTCTATGTTGTATTGTCTATGTTTTATTGTCTAGGTTGTATTGTCTAGGTTGTATTGTCTATGTTGTAATGTCTATGTTGTAATGTCTATGTTGTAATGTCTATGTTGTATTGTCTATGTTGTATTGTCTATGTTGTATTGTCTATGTTGTATTGTCTATGTTGTATTGTCTATGTTGTAATGTCTATGTTGTAATATGAATTTCCAGGTGAACAAAAAGGAGAGCAGTCAATCAAAAATCATTCTGGTGTATTACAAGTTGTAACAGGGAGACATACCCTTTATATCCTAATCAGACAGCACCAAATGTTCTGTAAACACCAGCCTCCTGGAGACAGGCCCTTTATATCCTAATCAGGCAGCACCAAATGTTCTGTAAACACCAGCCCAGAGGCTTGTAGGAAGACAAAACAAAAGACAGTGACTTGTCCAGCTGCTACAGAATCAACCGAGTTCACACACAATGTCAATACAATACAACAGTGAATAATCAGTGTGTCCTCAGGCCTTGTACATCCAGTCTGGTGTCAATCACTATCAACAGATAAGACAATAATCCATAACATTCACTATCAAGTCTAGTGACCATCAACCTTCACCTTGAATGTCACAAACAGAACACTGGGAATGATTTGTATTACAGAACTCTAAATACTGTATGTTAAACATTGTGTTAATCACTCTGAACTGAATATGAACTGATATTTCCTCCTTACACTCAGTCTGTACAATACATAGAACAGAGCTTCCATACAAAACAGAGCTTCCATACAAAACAGAGCTTCCATACAAAACAGAGCTTCCATACAAAACAGAGCTTCCATACAAAACAGAGCTTCCATACAAAACAGAGCTTCCATACAAAACAGCTTCCATACAAAACAGAGCTTCCATAAAAAACAGAGCTTCCATACAAAACAGAGCTTCCATACAAAACAGAGCTTATATTCAACACACAGAGCACCCATACAAAACAGAGCACCCATACAAAACAGAGCTCCCATACAAAACAGAGCTCCCATACAACACAGAGCTTCCATACAAAACAGCTTCCATACAAAACAGAGCTTCCATACAAAACAGAGATTATATTCGACACACAGAGCACCCATACAAAACAGAGCTTCCATACAAAACAGAGATTATATTCGACACGCAGAGCACCCATACAAAACAGAGCTTCCATACAAAACAGAAATTATATTCGACACGAGCACCCATACAAAACAGAGCTTCCATACAAACAGAGCTTATATTCAACACACAGAGCACCCATACAAAACAGAGCTCCCATACAAAACAGAGCTTATATTCGACACACAGAGCACCCATACAAAACAGAGCTTCCATACAAAACAGAGCTTATAATCAACACACAGAGCACCCATACAAAACAGAGCACCCATACAAAACAGAGCTCCCATACAAAACAGAGCTCCCATACAAAACAGAGCTCCCATACAAAGCAGAGCTTCTATTCAACACACAGAGCACCCATACAAAACACAGAGCATAGACATTTGTTTTTTTCTGTCTCCTCCAGGTGATCCTGATCTCATCCAGTGAGGACCTCCTGACCAAGGCCCTGGCTGACAATCTATCCCAGAGGACAGGCTGCGAGGTCAGGCAGCTGGGCAAGGACATCCAGGGTGAGGTCACAGCCATGATGGACGACAAGGATCTGGACTGGAAGGAGGTTGCCTATATGGGTAAACTCACTGTTGTTTTCATTTAACAATTTACTACGACTACTACTGCTGCTACAACTGCTACTACTACAAATAGTACCACTATTACTAATTCATTTTAGTTTCATAGTACAGTTTGTAATATAGTGGAATCTTAACCTTCTATTTTGAGTAATACTTGTGCGTTCATGTCAATCAAAACGTATGAAGGTATTGATTTGCAGCCCTTCTGAGATGGAAATCAAATCAAATGTTATTTTGTCACATGCTCCGAATACAACAGGTGTAACCTTACAGTGAAATTATTACATACACGCCCTTAACCAACTATGCAGTTATAATAAATAAAAATAAGAATAATAAATAAAAGTAACAAATAATTCAAGAGCAGCAGTAAAATAACAATAGCGAGGCTATATACAAGGGGTACCGGAACAGAGTCAATGTGCAGGGGAACTGGTTAGTCGAGGTAATATGTACATGTAGGTAGAGTTATTAAAGTGACTATGCATAGATAATATCAGAGAGTAGCAGCAGTGTAAAAGATAGAGGGGGGAGCAATGCAAATAGTCTGGGTGGCCATTTGATTAGATGTTCAGGAGTCTTATGGCTTGGGGGTAGAAGCTGTTTAGAAGCCTCTTGGACCTAGACTTGGCACTCCGGTACCGCGTGCCATGCGGTAGCTGAGAGAACAGTCTATGACTAGGGTGGCTGGAGTCTATGACAATGTTTAGGGCCTTCCTCTGACACCACCTGGTAATTTGGGGTGGCAGGGTAGCCTAGTGGTTAGAGCGTTGGACTTGTAACTGAAAGGTTGCAAGATCGAATCCCCGAGCTGACAAGGTCAAAATCTGTCGTTCTTCCCCCGAACAACCCACTGTTCCTAGGCCGTCATTGAAAATGAGAATTTGTTCTTAACTGACTTGCCTAGTTAAATAAAGGTAAAATAAAAAATAGAGGTCCTGAATGGCAGGAAGCTTGGCCCCAGTGATGTACTGGGCTGTACACACTAGTAGTGCCTTGCGGTAGTAGTGCCAGGCACGACTCCAACACCATCATTAAGGTTTATTACCGGAGGTAATAGCCTTGTTATGCCATAGGAGATGCCATTTCCAGTTACCATCTACGCCCATCTCAACCTTCCTAAATTTCTCTATCTATCAATGATCGGACCAAAATACAACATGCATTTCTTATTAGATGGGTAACTCATCTTGCAATCTAGTAGGTGAAACAAGTTCTTCCTCAATAGTTCTCCAAGAGACTGATGATCTAAGTGGGCGTAACTGGAAAGACTGGTGGTAAATACAAACATTTGGTAATGCAAGTCCACCATGACACTTCTGTCATTGTTACACCTCAAACCTACTCTTTGGATGTTTGCCATTCCTAAAGGTATTTACGTATCCGTTTATCAATCCTTCCCCATTAGCCTACAGGTGGAGGGAGTGGGATCATCATGCTCAGGAAACTGATACGTAGAAACACATTCATCTTTATGGAAGCTGCCCCTAGTTTGTAAAGAAGCAGATAACTTCTCCCAAACTGTTAAATCCCATTCAACTTCCTTCCTTCCTTCCTTCCTTCCTTCCTTCCTTCTTTTTTGACCACTTCATTCAGTAACATTAATGCTGATTTTATACCCGGACAGCAATTTGAATTCTTCAAATGTGGATAATAAAGAGGAGATTGAATTTGGTATGAGAGGAGGATGTAATCAGTATAGGAGAAGCCCCACTACATTCTGCTTTAGATGTTGGGCTAAAGGCTCTAGCGACTAAATGAATAACGTTGGGGATAGGCCATCTCCTTGTCTACATCCCTGAAAAATAGGGAATGGACTTGAGTGTACGTCATTAGTAGAAACCATAGCAACAGTGTTAGTATATAACACACAAACCATATCAATAAAATTCTTTCCCAAACCAAATTTCTCCAAAACAGCCCACAAGTACTGCCAATCAAGCCTGTCAAAGCCTTCTCAGCATCTAGAGACAGCACAGCACACGATGTGTCCAGCTGTTGTGCTTCATGTATTACATGCATGCATCGTCTGACATTGTCAGCTGCAAGGAGACCTTTCACAAAACCTGACTGGTCCATGTGAATCAACTTATCCAAATACTTTTCAATACAATTTTTGGTCCGAATTAATTAAATATATCGGACGATAATTTGCACAGTCTGTGTGATCGTTCCCTTTCTTTGGCAGTAGAGAGATTAATGCAGAGTTAATATGATCATGAAAAAAAAAACTGTCGATGGCCGAATGGATTTACTCCAATAATACTGGTCCTAAAATTCCCCCAAAATGTAGTAACAGTTCAGGTGGAATGCCATCAGGGACAGGTGATATGTAGTAACAGTTCAGGTGGAATGCCATCAGGTCCAGGTGATTTATAGTAACAGTTCAGGTGGAATGCCATCAGGTCCAGGTGATTTATAGTAACAGTTCAGGTGGAATGCCATCCTGGACAGGTGATTTATAGTAACAGCTCAGGTGGAATGCCATCCGGGACAGGTGATTTGTAGTAACAGCTCAGGTGGAATGCCATCCGGGACAGGTGTTTTGTAGTAACAGTTCAGGTGGAATGCCATCCGGGACAGGTGATTTGTTGTAACAGCTCAGGTGGAATGCCATCCGGGACAGGTGTTTGTTGTAACAGCTCAGGTGGAATGCCATCCGGGACAGGTGATTTGTTGTAACAGCTCAGGTGGAATGCCATCCGGGACAGGTGATTTGTAGTAACAGCTCAGGTGGAATGCCATCAGGGACAGGTGATTTGTAGTAACAGCTCAGGGGGAATGCCATCTGGGCCAGGTGATTTGTAGTAACAGCTCAGGGGGAATGCCATCCTGGACAGGTGATTTGTAGTAACAGATCAGGTGGAATGCCATCAGGGACAGGTGATTTGTAGTAACAGCTCAGGGGGAATGCCATCTGGGCCAGGTGATTTGTAGTAACAGATCAGGTGGAATGCCATCCTGGACAGGTGATTTGTAGTAACAGCTCAGGGGGAATGCCATCCTGGACAGGTGATTTGTAGTAACAGATCAGGTGGAATGCCATCCGGGACATGTGATTTGTAGTAACAGCTCAGGGGAAATGCCATCTGGGCCAGGTGATTTGTAGTAACAGATCAGGTGGAATGCCATCCTGGACAGGTGATTTGTAGTAACAGCTCAGGGGGAATGCCATCCTGGACAGGTGATTTGTAGTAACAGATCAGGTGGAATGCCATCCTGGACAGGTGTTTTGTAGTAACAGCTCAGGTGGAATGCCATCCGGGACAGGTGTTTTGTAGTAACAGTTCAGGTGGAATGCCATCCGGGACAGGTGATTTGTTGTAACAGCTCAGGTGGAATGCCATCCGGGACAGGTGATTTGTTGTAACAGCTCAGGTGGAATGCCATCCGGGACAGGTGTTTTGTTGTAACAGCTCAGGGGGAATGCCATCCGGGACAGGTGTTTTGTTGTAACAGCTCAGGGGGAATGCCATCCGGGACAGGTTATTTGTAGTAACAGCTCAGGGGGAATGCCATCCGGGACAGGTGATTTGTAGTAACAGCTCAGGGGGAATGCCATCCGGGACAGGTGATTTGTTGTAACAGCTCAGGTGGAATGCCATCCTGGACAGGTGATTTGTAGTAACAGCTCAGGGGGAATGCCATCCTGGACAGGTGATTTGTGGTAACAGCTCAGGGGGAATGCCATCCTGGACAGGTGATTTGTTGTAACAGCTCAGGGGGAATGCCATCCTGGACAGGTGATTTGTAGTAACAGCTCAGGGGGAATGCCATCCTGGACAGGTGATTTGTAGTAACAGCTCAGGGGGAATGCCATCCTGGACAGGTGATTTGTAGTAACAACTCATGGGGAATGCCATCCTGGACAGGTGATTTGTTGTAACAGCTCAGGTGGAATGCCATCCTGGACAGGTGATTTGTAGTAACAGCTCAGGGGGAATGCCATCCTGGACAGGTGATTTGTTGTAACAGCTCAGGGGGAATGCCATCAGGTCCAGGTGATTTCCCCTTTTTCGCACCTTTCAGTGCTGACTCCAGTTCCTCTAATGAGATGGGTCGGCCCAGATCCGCAGATCGCTTCTCCTCCAATACGAGCAAATCAAGATGATCTAAAAACTGCATTTGTCTGGTTCAACCTGGATAGAAGATGTATATAACTCCTGGTAAAAAAGACTGAAATGTTGCATTATTTTTCTGTGGATCAGAAAGTAAGCCTTTAACCAGGGATTGAATAGATTCTATAGAAGTACAAGATTCACTTTGTTTCAATTTTAATGCTAGAAACCTGCTTGGTTTGCTCCTATTAAAATGATAGTTCTGCCTCACTCTATGCATGATGAACACTGCTCTCCTCCTTAATAAATTATTAAATTCCTGTTTAACCACCCTCAAATCATTGCTGACATTATTTGAGTAATTCCTTTTCAGGTTTTGTTGAAGTGATTTTAAATGTTTTCTCCAATAACTTGATTCTGTGATTCCTGGCTTTATTGAGGTGAGATGCATAAGATGTAAAGTCTGTGAGTAGTAGCCATCCATGTAAACCTGGGGTCCTCTACAGAGTCCTTGTGTTTTTTTCTAAAAATGCAAATTGAAATTCAGCCACAAACAATTCGTTTTGAAGAAGGTTCATATTAAAATGCCAATGTTTTGTTTTATTTGCCTTAAAGCTCACATCCACTTGGGTAACCAGGGGATCATGATCTGAAAGCGTCGCAGGCAATATTTATATTGGCATGACGCACATACTTAGAGAATAGAAAACAATCAATTCTAGAGTATGATTTGTGATATGCAGAAGAACAGGTATAATCTTTGATGCCCGGATTCTGAACTCACCACACAGAGATACTGAGATGTTCTGTCATTCCATTCAACACTAATGATGCTTTTAGTCATCCACACTAATGTGTGAATCTATCAAGGTTGAGGTTGAACGCTGCATTCATATCTGCCCCTATGACCAATTCATACTCTTAAAGTGATAACAATTTATTGGTAAGCCCAGCGAAAAAGCTGTCCTCAAAAACAGCGGGTGCAGAGATGGACACAAATGCTACTTTCTTGCCATAGACGTGTAAATGGAAGCTAAGCGGCCGGAAGTATCCTCGCTAGTCTTTTCGATAACTAAAGTTATATTCGTTTTAACCAAAATAACAACGCCTTTGGACTTAGAGGCTCCACTAGTCGAAGCAGCAACGTTATACACCTTGTCCTGTAAGCGATGAATATTCCCTACTCGCAAATGAGATTCATGGATAAATGCAATATCAATATTTTTATGATGCATTAAGTCTAAACATTGAATTCTCTTCATTTTTGCGTACATTCAGGCATAAAAGAGTTGAACTGAAAGTGGTTCAGATTTACCTTCGATAAGTACTGTCCCCCACCCGCCGCCAGGCGAGTGGGGGAATGTGTTCTAAAGCCACAGAGATCCTCCCTCTGTTACTGAGAAGCGTGACATCCACACAACGCAGCTCTGTAGGTCTCTAGAACTCAGGCCTATTCCTCCTAAATAAAACGTATTCCAATCAGGTTATCAAAAAATAAAAAGTTGAAAGTAGACAAATTCATTGCGAAATGACACTTGTGAAACAAAACCTGGCTACAGTGGTCATTTCTCTCTCTTCTCAACCCTTCATCTCTCTCCATCTATCTCCTCTCATCCCTCCGTTATCTCTTGCCAGGAAGTGATTGTAAGTTCTTCACTGATTAAATAACTTGCCTGCTCCCGCTCTCCCTCTCGGGCGCCAGACTGCCTTCATTTTGCACACCTGTCACCATCGTTACACACACCTGCACTTCATCACCGGTCACCATCATGCGCAGCAGCGCATCATTGGACTCACCTGGACTCCTTTCATTTGTTGATTGCCTTCCCTATTTCGGTCTACTTCCCTGTGTGTTCCCTGTATCAGTATTGATGTTGTTTGGGGTGTCAATGTAAATAGATGAATTGTTCAGCAGTCTTATTGCTTTGGGGTGGAAGCTGTTAAGGAGCCTTTTGGTCCTAGACTTGGCGCTCTGGTACCGCTTGCAGAGGCGGTAGAAGAGAGAACAGTCTATGACTTGGGTAACTGGAGTCATTGACAATTTTTTGGCCTTTCCTCTTTCCTCTAGTATATAGGTCCTGGATGGCAAGAAGCTTGGCCCAGTGATGTACTGGGCCGTATGCACTACCCTCTGTAGCACTTTACGTTCAGATGCCATGCAGGTGCCATACCAGGCGGTGATTAACCGGTCACGATGCTCTCGATGGTGCAGCTGTAGAACTTTTTGAGGATCTGGGGACCCATGCTAAATCTTCTTAATGGGGGCCTGTTTGGGCCGCCTTTTCCTGTAGTCCAAGATCAGCTCATTCTTAAAATACTTCCATAACCACCGTATGGACACTTAAATAGATTTAAAATAAAATACAAATGAATCTCACACCTCCATTTCATCCCTCCATCTCTCCCTCCTACAGGTAATGATGCACCAGATGTTGACTGTCTGAACCTGGCTGGGCTGAGTGCAGTACCCCGGGACGCCCCAGTGGTGGCGATCAACGCTGCTAAATACTCCTGCCACAGTGCTGCAGGCCTGGGGGCTGTGAGGGAGTTTTCTGAACACATCCTGCTGCTCAAGAAGAAGGCCAAGTCTCAGATGGAACAGGACCGCATCCACAGAAATACATTCTAAACTCTAGAATGTGTTCTAAAGTCACAGAAATACATTCTAAACTCTAGAATGTGTTCTAAAGTCACAGAAATACATTCTAAACTCTAGAATGTGTTCTAAAGTCACAGAGATCCATTCTGAACTGTAGAATGTGTTCTAAAGTAACAGAGATCCATTCTGAACTGTAGAATGTGTTCTAAAGTCACAGAGATCCATTCTGAACTGTAGAATGTGTTCTAAAGTCACAGAGATCCATTCTGAACTCTAGAATGTGTTCTAAAGTCAGAGAGATCCATTCTGAACTGTAGAATGTGTTCTAAAGTAGGCCAAACAGATTTTTGGGGATTGATTTGTTTGTCCAAATCCATTTCTGGGCCAGAAAAAGTGCAGATATTTTAAAATACATAGATCCATTATAATTTCTACATCCTTTCTATCTAGTTCATGACCTGGAGTGTTTTTTTTACCAAAAATAATAATTTCCTGCCAAAAAACACTAAACTTCACATGTAAACTGGAAGAGTTGCATTCTCAATTGCATACTCCTCGCACCCACTCTCCCTGTCTCCTTCTCTTCCCTCTGACCTTCTCCTTCAATGGTTTTTGAGAAGGAGACAAGGACTCGAGGAATATGCAATTGAGAACATCCCCTTGTCATTCATTGTCATGTAAAAAAATGAGTTGACAAGAGAGCAGTAACAGACTGACACTCAGGATATTGTATTCTAAACTGCATTCTATCAATCAGACAAACCCTCTGAACTCATGCCTGGGCCAAACATTAGGCAAAGTGACAATAAAGGTTATTGACATCTCTCTACTTTCTCTGGAGTTCTAGAAAGAAGCATATTTACTCACTTTCATGCACTTGGCTCAGGCTGAAATGTGTTTTACAGGTTGTCAGGTCAGTGTAGTTTGGGTTTTTATATTACTACAGGTTGTGTTGACAAATACAGTCAGTACTTTTTAATTGTCTTAGTTTTAATGAAATGAAGTATATACACTGAGTGTACAAAACATTATGAACACCTGCTCTCTCTTTGACATAGACTGACCAGGTGAAAGCTATGATCCCTTAACCTGCTCTCTCTTTGACAGACTGACCAGGTGAAAGCTATGATCCCTTAACCTGCTCTCTCTTTGACAGACTGACCAGGTGAATGCTATGATCCCTTAACCTGCTCTCTCTTTGACATAGACTGACCAGATGAAAGCTATGATCCCTTAACCTGCTCTCTCCATGACATAGACTGGCCAGGTGAAAGGTATGATCCCTTAACCTGCTCTCTCTTTGACATAGACTGACCAGGTGAAAGCTGTGATCCCTTAACCTGCTCTCTCTTTGACATAGACTGACCAGGTGAAAGCTATGATCCCTTAACCTGCTCTCTCTTTGACATAGACTGACCAGGTGAAAGCTGTGATCCCTTATTGATGTCACTTGTTAAATCCATCAGTGTAGATGAAGGGGAGGAAACAGGTTTAAAAGTTTTTAAGCCTTGAGACATGGATTGTGTGTGTGCCTTTCAGAGGGTGAATGGGTAAGATAAAATATTTACGTGCCCTTGAACAGGCTCTGGTAGTAGCTGCCAAGAGGACCGGTTTGTATTGAGAACTGCAACGCTGCTGGGCTTTTCACACTCAACCATGTCCTGTGTGTATCAAGAATGGTCCATGAACACAACTGCAGGAAGCATTAGAGTCAAAATGGGCCAGCACCCCTATGGAACGCCTTTGACTCCTTGTAGAGTCCATGTCCTGACAAATTGAGGGTAAGGGGTTTTATATACTCAGTATATATGAGGTCTTTAATCAGATTTAGATTGTTTTTTAATGTATGTTCTTTATCTGTTTTAGAATGAAGTAGGACATTGGTTTGAGTTGCTTTGACATTCTTGTTGGTTTTATTGTTTACTATTGTACTGTATTTTCCTGCAGTTTGTTAAATGTTATATGATCTCATAAATTAAAAGAACTAGATTAATATATTGTGTCATGGAGTCATTATCTAATGGGACAGTTGACATACACCTTTTTTTACCACCAGAGGGTAGCCTAACGTCTCAGTTGAAGGAAACCCATTAGACAGCCTAACGCCTCAGTTGAAGGAAACCCATTGGACAGCCTAACGCCTCAGTTGAAGGAAACCCATTGGACAGCCTAACGCCTCAGTTGAAGGAAACCCATTGGACAGCCTAACGCCTCAGTTGAAGGAAACCCATTGGACAGCCTAACGCCTCAGTTGAAGGAAACCCAGTAGACAGCCTAACGTCTCAGTTGAAGGAAACCCATTAGACAGCCTAACGCCTCAGTTGAAGGAAACCCATTGGACAGCCTAACGTCTCAGTTGAAGGAAACCCATTGGACAGCCTAACGCCTCAGTTGAAGGAAACCCATTGGACAGCCTAACGTCTCAGTTGAAGGAAACCCATTGGACAGCCTAACGCCTCAGTTGAAGGAAACCCATTGGACAGCCTAACGCCTCAGTTGAAGGAAACCCATTGGACAGTCTAACGCCATAAAGATATGTTTCAGTTTGGGGTACTTAGCGATAATTTCCACGACATAGCCTACCTGGCTGGCATGAAAATGGACCATGGAAAAGCGTCCTCCAGTCACAATTTAATGGAATAGTATATTTTCCCACTGTCCCTGTTTCGATACAGGTGTATGATAATTGTTCCATTCTAAATCAATAACAAATTTCACACATATTATTTAGCATATGTATCACATCCACTCCCTGCTCCAGCGCTCGATGTCACCGGTCTACTAGCCACCGGTCCTGCCCACCCATCTTTACACACACCTGCCAACCATCTTTACGCACACCTGCCAACCATCTTTACGCACACCTGCCAACCATCTTTACGCACACCTGCCAACCATCTTTACGCACACCTGCCAACCATCTTTACACACACCTGTCAACCATCTTTACGCACACCTGCCAACCATCTTTACACACACCTGTCAACCATCTTTACACACACCTGCCAACCATCTTTACGCACACCTGCCAACCATCTTTACACACACCTGCCAACCATCTTTACACACACCTGCCAACCATCTTTACGCACACCTGCCAACCATCTTTACACACACCTGTCAACCATCTTTACACACACCTGCCAACCATCTTTACACACACCTGCCAACCATATTTACACACACCTGCCAACCATCTTTACACACACCTGCCAACCATCTTTACGCACACCTGCCAACCATCTTTACACACACCTGTCAACCATCTTTACACACACCTGTCAACCATCTTTACACACACCTGCCAACCGTCTTTACGCACACCTGCCAACCATCTTTACACACACCTGCCAACCATCTTTACACACACCTGCCAACCATCTTTACACACACCTGCCAACCATCTTTACACACACCTGCCAACCATCTTTACACACACCTGCCAACCATCTTTACACACACCTGTGTGTGTCATCAGTCATACCTGGACTGCATTACTCCTTTGATTACCTACCCTTTATATACCACTGTTTTGTTGTCAGTCGTCAGGTAGTAGTTTATGTTTCCATGTCAGAAGCTGCTCTTGTTTTGTATCGTTCCATGTTCGATGTTATTAAACTCACTAACTGCATCCTGACTCCCTACGTTACAATATGTAAAGATAAGATTAAATCAAGAATAGTGTGATGGGTGACAATATTAGAATATCACTTGTGAATGACATATTATCCCTTGTGAATGACATATTATCCCTTGTGAATGACATATTATCCCTTGTGAATGACATATTATCCCTTGTGAATGACATATTATCCCTTGTGAATGACATATTATCCCTTGTGAATGACATATTATCCCTTGTGAATGACATATTATCCCTTGTGAATGACATATTATCCCTTGTGAATGACATATTATCCCTTGTGAATGACATATTATCCCTTGTGAATGACATATTATCCCTTGTGAATGACATATTATCCCTTGTGAATGACATATTATCCCTTGTGAATGACATATTATCCCTTGTGAATGACATATTATCCCTTGTGAATGACATATTATCCCTTGTGAATGACATATTATCCCTTGTGAATGACATATTATCCCTTGTGAATGACATATTATCCCTTGTGAATGACATATTATCCCTTGTGAATGACATATTATCCCTTGTGAATGACATATTATCCCTTGTGAATGACATATTATCCCTTGTGAATGACATATTATCCCTTGTGAATGACATATTATCCCTTGTGAATGACATATTATCCCTTGTGAATGACATATTATCCCTTGTGAATGACATATTATCCCTTGTGAATGACATATTATCCCTTGTGAATGACATATTATCCCTTGTGAATGACATATTATCCCTTGTGAATGACATATTATCCCTTGTGAATGACATATTATCCCTTGTGAATGACATATTATCCCTTGTGAATGACATATTATCCCTTGTGAATGACATATTATCCCTTGTGAATGACATATTATCCCTTGTGAATGACATATTATCCCTTGTGAATGACATATTATCCCTTGTGAATGACATATTATCCCTTGTGAATGACATATTATCCCTTGTGAATGACATATTATCCCTTGTGAATGACATATTATCCCTTGTGAATGACATATTATCCCTTGTGAATGACATATTATCCCTTGTGAATGACATATTATCCCTTGTGAATGACATATTATCCCTTGTGAATGACATATTATCCCTTGTGAATGACATATTATCCCTTGTGAATGACATATTATCCCTTGTGAATGACATATTATCCCTTGTGAATGACATATTATCCCTTGTGAATGACATATTATCCCTTGTGAATGACATATTATCCCTTGTGAATGACATATTATCCCTTGTGAATGACATATTATCCCTTGTGAATGACATATTATCCCTTGTGAATGACATATTATCCCTTGTGAATGACATATTATCCCTTGTGAATGACATATTATCCCTTGTGAATGACATATTATCCCTTGTGAATGACATATTATCCCTTGTGAATGACATATTATCCCTTGTGAATGACATATTATCCCTTGTGAATGACATATTATCCCTTGTGAATGACATATTATCCCTTGTGAATGACATATTATCCCTTGTGAATGACATATTATCCCTTGTGAATGACATATTATCCCTTGTGAATGACATATTATCCCTTGTGAATGACATATTATCCCTTGTGAATGACATATTATCCCTTGTGAATGACATATTATCCCTTGTGAATGACATATTATCCCTTGTGAATGACATATTATCCCTTGTGAATGACATATTATCCCTTGTGAATGACATATTATCCCTTGTGAATGACATATTATCCCTTGTGAATGACATATTATCCCTTGTGAATGACATATTATCCCTTGTGAATGACATATTATCCCTTGTGAATGACATATTATCCCTTGCAGTGGTATAAATGATTTACCTAAAAATACTTTAAAGCACCTAAGTATTTTTGGGGTGTATCTGTATTTAAATTACTATTTATATTTAACTTTAACTTTTACTTTACTACATTCCTAAAGAAAATAATGTACTTTTTACTCCGTACATTTGCCCTGACACCCAAAAGTAGTTTGGGTTACATTTTGAATGCTTAACAGGACAGGAAAATGGTTCAAAGCACGCACTTATCAAGAGAACATCCCTGGTCATCCCTACTGCCTCTGATCTGGAGGACTCACTAAACAGAGAACATCCCTGGTCGTCCCTACTGTCTCTGATCTGGTGGACTCACTAAACAGAGAACATCCCTGGTCATCCCTACTGCCTCTGATCTGGTAGACTCACTAAACAGAGAACATCCCTGGTCATCCCTACTGCCTCTGATCTGGTAGACTCACTAAACAGAGAACATCCCTGATCATCCCTACTGCCTCTGATCTGGCGGACTCACTAAACAGAGAACATCCCTGGTCATCCCTACTGCCTCTGATCTGGAGGACTCACTAAACAGAGAACATCCCTGGTCATCCCTACTGCCTCTGATCTGGAGGACTCACTAAACAGAGAACATCCCTGGTCATCCCTACTGCCTCTGATCTGGTAGACTCACTAAACAGAGAACATCCCTGGTCATCCCTACTGCCTCTGACCTGGCGGACTCACTAAACAGAGAACATCCCTGGTCATCCCTACTGCCTCTGATCTGGTGGATTCACTAAACAGAGAACATCCCTGGTCATCCCTACTGCCTCTGATCTGGTGGACTCACTAAACAGATAACCTCCCTGGTCATCCCTACTGCCTCTGATCTGGAGGATTCACTAAACAGAGAACATCCCTGGTCATCCCTACTGCCTCTGATCTGGTGGACTCACTAAACAGAGAACATCCCTGGTCATCCCTACTGCCTCTGATCTCGTAGACTCACTAAACAGAGAACATCCCTGATCATCCCTACTGCCTCTGATCTGGCGGACTCACTAAACAGAGAACATCCCTGGTCATCCCTACTGCCTCTGACCTGGCGGACTCACTAAACAGAGAACATCCCTGATCATCCCTACTGCCTCTGACCTGGCGGACTCACTAAACAGAGAACATCCCTGGTCATCCCTACTGCCTCTGACCTGGCGGACTCACTAAACACACATGCTTCGTTTGTAAAGATGTCTGAGTGTTGGAGTGTGCCCCTGGCTGAAAAACAAGAAAATGGTGCAGTTTGGTTTGCTTTATATAAGAAATGTGATATAGGTATATTTTAGCAATTACATTTACTTTTGATACTTGAGTAAATTTAAAACCAAATACTTTTAGACTTTTAATCAAGTAGTAATTTACTGGGTGACTTTCACTTTTACTTGAGTAAATTTCTATGAAGTTATCTTTACTTTTACTCAACTATGACAATTCGTACTTTATCCAACACTGATCCCTTGGGATTGATGCACAGCTTCAGGCAAACAGCGCATGCTTTTCCTGCGACCATTTCAAATCATATGTAGCCTAGCCCATAGGCCTATATGTTTTGATAAGGTTTAAATATATATATATGTGTGTTTTGATGCATTGTTCTCTCTTCAGTTAACCCTCCCGCCACCCACCCGCCCTTCATCCACACAGCATTTATTGAGCCTGAATCCGAATGCTTGTGGATATAACCACAGCGACTGCAGGATATGAGTCAACCTGCGCGTCATTAATATTCAAGTATTTCAGTCTATATGCATTTTTTGACAATAGCCTATGTGTCAGTGATGATTGGTTACTCAAAACAAAACTCTCAAAAAAGGTATGTTTACCCTGAATATAACATGTGAACACCACATTACGATACAATACAACAAACTACTAGCTGTAGATTTTGCACTGATTAGCCATTATAGGGGTTTTAAATAAGTGCTGCCAGTTTACGATAGGGTCCATCAACCACACCATCATAGCAAAGCCCTGTGTGTGAAAGGGTGACACGGAAGGTTGCAAGTTCAAATCCCCGAGCTGACAAGGTACAAATCTGTCGTTCTGCCCCTGAACAGGCAGTTAACCCACTGTTCCTAGGCCGTCATTGAAAATAGGAATTTGTTCTGAACTGACTTGCCTAGTTAAATAAAGGTAAAAAAAACTGTTTTGTTGAAGGAATGTTATTGTAGAATCAGTTGTAACGGCATAAAATTAAATATCTCGTAAACAGATTTCAAATAGCATATATTCCAAAAATCCTTCTCCCAAAGAACCTTTCTATGGATTTTATTTCAGGAAAACCCTCTCCAAAAAATAGGCCTATATAATTATTTTAAGGCCAAATTCACCAGGAATCCCCCTTAAGTCGCTTTATATGAGATGTTATTTGAAGACCATCTCAAGCTATTATTTTCTATTTTACCTTTATTTAACGAGGCAAGTCAGTTAAGAACACATTTTTATTTTCAATTAATTTTACTAGGATTAAATGTCAGGAATTGTGAAAAACTGAGTTTAAATGTATTTGGCTAAGGTGTCTGTAAACTTCCGACTTCAACTATGTGCCCTCTGTTCACCATTGTCTTGTCGATTTTTCTTCCATTGTCCGTTGGTCGTGTGAGTACATGTGTTGTGTTTGTTTTGGCTATCGTGCTGCGTGTTGTGCGTGTGTGTTTTTGGGGTTTATACCAACGTGACACTTAGACTATACAGTATACTGTCAATCTATATAGAACTGCGAGAACTCTTGACAGACTGTTGAATATATGACAGTACAAGAACATGTAAATAAGTATTGTTCCATCTTAGATGTATCAATTACTATCAATCTTCTGTTTGTGACTCCATATACTCAGAGGAGTAAAGCAATGGTTATGTGGGAAAGTATGACGTTAACATGAAATTCTAAACCAGCCTCCACTAGGTAAATGGGAATTTGAATTGGATTCCACCATTGTCAGGTCAGTACTTATAGTCTGTTTGCTTAAAACAATACGTTCTCATCAGCTTCTCACTTAATAATATTTTATTGTCAAAGGTATGCTTTCAAATAATGTGCGTTTATAGACTGACCAACCACAAGTACAAAAGTAATGCGCACACTTCCTGCATTTTAATCAGTCAACTTGCAATAATTTAGAAATTTGTATTGACAGAAATGTTACATAGCTCATCGTAGTTATTTACGTTTTGTAATGCTGATTTAATGTTATTATCTTATGTTAATCAAGCATGTTTATAACATAACAAAATATTCTCTGTACAAAATACACTACATTTACATTTCAGTATTTCAAACTACAACCAAAGTTATACAAACAAGTAATGACCTTCTCATACTGTTTTGTATTTTATATGTATATTTAACACCAAAATGTTCCACTTAGATTTGTTGTTAATCAGTTTTTAAATGGATATTGGTGCTACTTACCAAAAAGTGACAGTTAGTACAGATACTATAACACTCTGACATAAAGAAATATGATATACAAATGATACATTTAGTTATTCAACTTATAACAGTTATTCATATACGACTGTTTCCTTTAACCTAGTTGTTCACATTGTATTCACAATGCTAGACATCCATGTCATACGCCCACCCATCCACCCTGACCTCCAATCGTTTCTGCCTTAAGTAACCTTTAGTCTTATGGAACCATATCAAAAGTAACAAATCTTACTCATTTGGTTGTCCCGGATTTGCGTTTACTATGATACGTCTAGTCTATGAGACCAGGATGTCTTGCCAGGCAGTCATTGTCAATCGGAATGTGTTCTTAATTGGCCTGCCGGGTAAAACAAAGGTAAAAATAAATACAATAAAATAAAAATCAGCTGAAGAGCTAATCAGATCCCCAACATAAAGCAGTATAGCATCAACTGACTCATCAACCACACTACAAAACTACCTCTAGGGGGTCACATTTACCTTACAAAGTCCTCTGAGATATTGAGCTAATGGCTACATCTAATCCTGTTGTTCACCATTTTCTATTGGTGAATACATTCTTCATGTTTGCTTTCCCTGCCCTGTAAAGTTACCATGGTGCATTTCATTTTCATAGTGAAAATATTGCCTATTAGCTTTAAATGATGCTGCTATACATTCTCATTAACATGTCATAAATCGTCAGGACATCCATTTCAAAAGCATTTTTTAAACAACATTTGTTTTGTATAAATTATCAATACTGAAACAAAGACTCCACTGACTGAATATGTTGCTATCGAAGATTTTAATATGATCAAGTGTCATACACATTATTTGCATGTCTGCTTCACACACGTCACATAAAAAATGTTTTCATGTGATAACATGTAACAACATGTAAAGCAACATGTGATAGCATGAAACTACCCATGTGAAAACGTGATCATGTGAAGTGTTCCAAAAATAGTTGGAAAAACAAGTGAAATGGTTTTTTAATGTGAGGGACATAAGAGATTTCTGGACAGTGTCACTGTTTCCTCTGGCTTACCATGAAACGTCATATTTACAATGAATGTCAGCATTTTATTTCCTTCTCTAACAAATGTGGCTAATTCTTGTGTAATTTATCAGCAGGGCATGAATGTAAGTCATTAGTGAGTATCTTGTTGTTTCCACTATCGACATTGACTTATTGATTACAGTAATCATGGATTCCTAGAGCACAATAATGTGGTTTTCTTACACCAAAAACATAATTTCAGATAAAAAAAACAAACAAGAGCAATCAAAGTCACAATGTGAACATTTCAGGTCAAATAAGAAAACTAAGCATACATCTCAATATCTGTCAGTGGCTATATACAGTGAAAACAACAGGAATGTAGAAAAAAATCACATTCATATAACTGGAAAATTAAATAGCACAAGTTTTACGAAAGAAGTTTAATCCATTTACAATCAGTTTACACAATAAATCAATTTATAACATTTTAGAGTTTTCATACAATGATCTTCTTTTTAAGACACAATAATCCTGTAACCTAAAACATTCATTGGTAGCACTCTCATATTTTCCATAAATCTTAAGTCATTGTGCACTTATATTGAGCATTGCTTGTTTCCCTCGGAGGTATCCACGGTATCCACTTCTGTATAGCAGTGAGCCACCCCTTCGAATCAGGGAACATTTGATCAATGCCCGGCAATCCAGAAATCTTCCCCATCAGCCCCATCACCTGATGACGGTCTTTGTCAGTGTTTCTGAACACATGGTACCTGTTCCCACAGAGCTCAACTATCTGTTTAAGATGAGGGTCTGACTGGATAAACATCTCTATGTTCATGTTTTTCAGGTTCTCTCCATGAGTAAAGAGGACAATAGTTTTATCTTTGCCTTTAATCTTAAAGGCTTTTTCCAATTCATTTAAAGTCCCTCTCTTGCCCTCTGTGAATCGGCTAATTTTAATCACCAACAAGTACACACAAATCCCAGTCTCACAGTAATTACTGCAACGTGTCAGCTGTTCATCTTTTTTAACATATTCATCAAAGAAGTCAGGGGTATCAATGACTCTAACTTTTGCTCTTGAAAACTGCTTATTTTCTACCTGGCACTGTCTAGTGACTGGTAGAGAGCTTTGACATGATTTAAAAATGTCTTTCCCCAGGATTGTGTTGCCACTTGCACTCTTTCCGGTGCCTGCCTGTCCCAGTAAGACAATGTTCAAAATCTTGTTGGGGCTGCTTTTACTGTTCTCTGGTCCTGGTCCTCCTACTTCTGCTCCACTACCTGGTACCTCACTATCCTGTTGACTTTGACCTGATAAAACAGTAATAGGTACAATGTACTTGGATAGAAACGGGCATTTGATGACAGTATTAACTTGAGATATGTTAGGGGGAAAACATCTATGAAAGGCATTAACCTGTCGTGTAATTTCTTTTCGATAAATATGGCAATAAATTGACATTACATTGTATATGACTTAATCATTTAGAAAAAGTAATACTTACATTGTGACATGTTCCTCCTCTTCCTCCACCTTTGTAGAAAGCCTGAAAATAAAAAAGGGGCAACCTTGAGGAAAACAATTGGCCTCGGTTTCAGTTAGCAGGGACTTTTTCCGTTGGTAGTTGTATTAATAACAGTGTCAGTTCATTGAAACTTTAGTCTTCCATGCAACACATCCGATTTCTATGACGATTGCCTGGATTTCAAACGATCATGGTGACCCACAGGGAGGTCTCCAACATACGGTCTGTGCAAATCTGAAAGGAACCGGTTTGCATCTTCCTTATTGTAGAGACATGAAGCAA
This sequence comes from Oncorhynchus clarkii lewisi, assembly GCF_045791955.1. Taxonomy (NCBI): domain Eukaryota; kingdom Metazoa; phylum Chordata; class Actinopteri; order Salmoniformes; family Salmonidae; genus Oncorhynchus; species Oncorhynchus clarkii. Next base: position 28,569,281 of record NC_092179.1, on the reverse strand, counting down.
GTGGGAGGTTCTAAGAGAGCTTGGTGAATAAATAGTAAGATAACACTGTTTCTCCACATTCACCTTTCATTATCAAGACAATATGGGTAATTCTATGCCTGCAGGTGAGAGTTGAATGATTTCTGTTACTTTTCAGTTGAGTATGTTTTTCAAGTCTGGACATTTGTTTACTGGTTTTGAGGGATTTGATAACTTACAATGTATTATCTTTTGCAGGCCGTGACATTAGAATTGTGATGATTGGAAAAACTGGAGCGGGTAAAAGTGCCACGGGAAACACCATTCTGGGGCAAAACATTTTTACATCGATGGAAGACGCTAAATCGGTGACTGAGAGTTGTGTTAAAGAAAGAGTTCATGATAAAAGATGGATATATGTGGTGGACACACCAGGACTGTTAGACACAGGGAAGACTGAATAACTTGTCAAAAAGGAGATAGTGAGGTGTCTTCAAAAGTCAGCCCCTGGTCCTCATGTCTTCTTGCTGGTGGTGGAGGCAACGACATGGAGAAAGGAGGATCAGAATACTGTGGATGATCTGGAGAGGCTCTTTGGACGAGAGGTCTTCAAGTTCATGATTGTGCTCTTTACTCATGGTGATAAACTTGTGGGTCAAACAATAAACAACTTCATATCTGATGGCCATGAGTGTGTTCGAGCAATTATAAAACGCTGTTCTGGCAGATTCCATGTTTTCGACAATACAAGTGGAAGTAGAGGTCAAGTTGTTGAGCTGGTCAAGAAGATTGATGAGATGGTGGCAGTAGCTGGAGGAGGGTACTTCACACATAGAAGATAAAGCTTATGTTTTTAGACCATATCCTTAATTGTCCTTAATTATGGAGAAAGGGTCGGTGGAAAGTGCTGTGTCATGTTAGTGGAAAAGTACTGTAGAATATATTGCATATGTAGCAGGGCACGTTAACAGGAATCCTGTTCTCTAACTATAAGTCACTTGATTTCATGAGAAAAAGTTTCTGCAGTGAGGGTGTGTAATGAAAGTCAATGTGTCCTTGGATGAGTGTGAAAAAGATGCATAACTAGCATTGTTAAAATAAATGTTTTAATGAAATCTGACCAGACCAGTTCAAACCCTAAAAGAAGACAATGTTCAGCTGTACAATCACAGACTGCAGTAACAACACATTTGGTCAAAATGATGTCAAGAACGAAATCAAGCGCTGTAGCATCAGTTTTATCTTTTGACCAAGTGTCCTGGTTCAATTATCTTCTGTTTCAGTGAAAATGTAATGTCAAATTTGAGAACTACAAAATCCAAGTAAAAACCAAGGCAAACAGCAGTAAGTGAAGTTACGGCACTCTGGCTGTCTTCCACTGTGTCTGGACTGCAGTTATTGAGGTTTTCGCTGATATTCTATCAGGCTCTGAGTTCAGGCCATCCTGATCATGACACACACTTTCACACACACCATGAGAAAGCCAGTGATCCAGTTATCACCACAATAAACAGGGCACAATCACTAAATGCAATAAAAGTATAAACATTTGCCATTGTGAAATAGTTCTTACCTTATGGTGAACAAATGCTTAAGGGTTACTACAATACAACGTTCAGAACATGAAAATATAACTACAGTGCATTCGGAAAGTATTCAGTATTGTTTCAAAATGTATTAAATAAATGTTTTCCCTCATTAGTCTACACACAATACTCCATAATGAAAAAGCAAAAACAAGTTTTTAGACATATTTACAAACGTATTAAAAATTTAAAAAACAGATACCTTATTTACCTTATTTAGTATTCTGACCCTTTGCTATGAGACTCGAAATTGAGCTCAGGTGCATCCTGTTTCCATTGATCATCCTTGAGATGTTTCTACAACTTGATTGGACATGATTTGGAAAGGCAAGCACATGTCTATATAAGGTCCCACAGTTAACAGCGCATGTCAGAGCAAAAACCAATCCATGAGATGGAAGGAATTGTCTGTAGAGCTCTGAGACAGGATTTTGTCAAGGCACAGATCTGGGGAAGGGTACCAAAATATTTCTGCAGCATTGAAGTTCCCCAAGAACACAATGGCCTCCATCATTCTTAAATGGAAGAAGTCTGGAACCATCAAGACTCTTCCCAGAGCTGCCTGCCCAGCCAAACGGAGCAATCGGGGGAGAAGAACCTTGGTCAGGGAGGTGACCAAGAACCCGATAGTCAATCTGACAGAGCTCCAGTGATCCTCTGTGGAGATGGGAGAACCTTCCAGAAGGACAACCATCTCTGCAGCACTCCACCAATCAGGCATTTATGATAGCGTGGTCAGACAGAAGCCACTACTCAGTAAATGGCATATGACAGCTTGCTTGGAGTTTGTCTTGCAGACCATGAGAAACAAGATTTTCTGGTCTGATGAAATCAAGATTGAACTCTTTGGCCTGAATGCCAAGCTGAAAAAAACGTGGCACCATCCCTATGGTGAAGCATGGTGGTGGCAGCATCATGCTGTGGGGATATGTTTTAGTGGCAGGGACTGGAAGACTAGTCAGGATCGAGGGAAAGATGAACAGAGCAAAGTACTGAGAGATCCTTGATGAAAACCTGCTCCAAAGCGCTCAGGACCTCAGACAGGGGCAAAGGTTCACCTTCAAACAGGACAATGACCCTAAGCACACAGCCAAGTGTCGTGACGTTGTATTAGTTAATGTGATGACTGTTGCTCATCGAATGATTAAATGTTTCTAATTGCGTGATTAACTGAATCAAGCAATTATTAACTCATTAACCTGGGGCACCATGGGAAAATTAGTTTTTATTGAGTTTCTATTTCCCAAATTAACTCAAAGAATATGAGAATATCGATTTTACAACAGCCGCTAATTATTCAGTTACCTCTAGAGTCTTGTTCTGAACGGAAATCTGCACGGACCCGCGTCTCACCAATGAGTTCGCACCACACCAATCTTAGTTGAGTATTTATTTACTTGAAAGCTAAAATGATGATAAAAGATATACATACACAAAAACACATTATAGGCTATTGATTAGAACTTAGTATAACGGGCCAACACACTATGGCACGTGTTACCCAAAATGGGGATTTAAAAGAGAGAGAAAAAGAGAAAGTACACGAGAGAAATATACATTTGGGTGAATTTGTCAGCTATGCTTAATTCCAACCCTAGCCTTGCCCCAAACTGCCGCTCTTATGGGTCAGAATATAATGATGTCATTACGTGGGGAAGGTCTCCGTGGATTCTCCACGTGGACCGTTCAGGCTGCTCAATGACGCACTTCTCTGGCGCAACTCTCTGGTTGTCCTCACAATGTCAGTGTCCTTTTGGCTTCGGAGTCTGTTTCCTCACCCTTGCTCTGGAAGGGCTCTTCTGAGGACAGACAGGTCTGTAGCTCAGAGCTCACAGCGTAGGAATGAAACCACGATTCGATGGGGAGTGGAGGCTAGGTGGTTCGACTTGAATTCACCCACTTAGACACATCTACTCATCCGTAGCTTGGGTAGAAAAATATTTATTTGTCTTCAAACTGCATTTTGGGTTCATTGACTTTTTAGACCTCGGCTGCAGCTTGGGTCACTTAGTCTTATCTGTAAATTCTTCACTCACCGGTTTTATACCCTTGGGTCAGAAGTGGGCTTAACCGCCTTTAAGGCAATTCTCTTGGCGTTCCAAGTTAAGGGCAAGGTCTAGATTTTAATCATATCCAGTTTTATACAACTAACTTCACATTTCATCTTTACCAAAACATTATCTTTGATTTGGACATTTTCCATACAACGTACAATGTATAAACATCAAACATATACTAGGTAAACTGTTGACGTTACAATGTTTTTGTAATAACGTCATCTATTAACCTTTAATAACAAAACAAAAATGACATACATTTTCATAAACCATCTATCGTCATGACCACCATTGTGGCTGACGGAAACCATTGTTCCAAAGTCCCTTTATTTCATGTTTAATGTTCTGAAGCTGGTTCTCCATAGTGACAGGACAAAAGGAATTTGTCTGTGGCCTAAGATTTACCATGGGCGTGAGGGGTCATAAAACCCCACATCTTCAGACCCCTAGATCTCTCCTCCTCTGTTGGGGTTGAGAGATAATCTGTAGGGTTGTGGTCTCCTGTAACCTGACCTGATCAGGACAGTCATGACACAAGACAACGCAGGAGTGGCTTTGGGACAAGTCTGTGAATGTCCTTGAGTGGCCCAGCCAGAGCCCAGACTTGAACCCAATCGAACATCTCTGGAGAGACCTGAAAATAGCTGTGCAGAGACACTCCCCATCCAACCTGACAGAGCTTGAGAGGAAATGCAGAGAAGAATGTGAGAAACTCCCCAAATACAGGTGTGCCAAGCTTGTAGCGTCATACCCAAAAAGACTTGAGGCTGTAATCACTGCCAAAGGTGCTTCAACAAAGTACTGAGTAAAGGGTTTGAATACTTATGTAAATGTAATATTTTCTGTTTTTTATTATTTATAAATTAGCAAAAAAATCTAAAAACCTGTTTTGATTTGTCATTATGGGATATTGTGTGTAAATTGAAAAGGGAAAAATATAATTTAATACATTTTTAAACAAGGCTGTAATGTAACAAAATGTGGAAAATAGTAAAGGGGTCTGACTAAGTTCCGAATGCACTGTATATTGGACTCACAAGTATTATTATTATTATTATTATTAATAATAATAATAATAATATTAGTATTGTTTTCACCTTCTTAACATACCATACTTAAAATAGGACAATTGTTCTATTTAAGTCTGGCCAAGACTATATATTATTCTCTTTTTGCATAGAGACATGGTCACTGACCAATAGCCTGCATTAAGGAATGACCACTATGGAGAAAATATATAGAAAATCAGTACAGCAGGGTTTATAACAATGTACAGAACTAAACAGATTAAACCCGTTAGTGTCCCCAATTTTCCGAAAGTTGTCATGACAGGACAAGTATTACTCCCATGACTTTGATATCAAAGTTCATCTTCCTTCAGTAAGGTCAAGAACAAGCCTTATTTCTCCTGTTTTTAGGTTGCTAGCCATGATAAAGTATTACTTTATTTATTTATCAATCAATGTTTCACACTTAATATCTAGTCTTGATCTTCTATTCTATGTCTCTGTGCTGCCACAACATTAACAGTGGATCTGATTGTCAAGAAGTACTGCTATTACATCTCTTAAAAGTTTTTTTTTGTTAAGTGTAAAAATGTTTTAAACCTTAAACCTGAAACCTGCAGAAATGTCCACCAGAGCTGTTGCCAGGGAATTGAATGTTCATTTCTTTACCATAAGCCGCCTCCAACATCGTTTTAGAGAATTTGACAGTACATCCAGTGGTTTAACTGAACAGTGGTTTAACTGCCTTGTTCAGGGGTAGAACGACAGATTTTTACCTTGTCAGCTTGGGGATTTGATCCAGCAACCTTTTGGTTACTGGCCCAACACTCTAACACACTGTTCTCATACCTTGTCCTGGGGACCCAAAGGGTTGCACATTTTTGGTTTTGGCCCCAGCACTACACACCTGATTCAAATGATAAACTCATCATCAGGCTTTGAAGATTTGCATCAAGTGTGTCGTGCTAGGGCAAAAACAAAATGTGCAACCCTTTGGGTCCCCAGGACCAGGAATGAGAACCACTGCTCTAACCACTAGGCTACCTGTTACCCCAATGAACTACAACTATGAAGTGTAACTCAATACAATCTTTGACATTGTTGCATGTAGCGTTTATATTTTTGTCCAGTATAAATACTGTGTCCTGACATTACATCATAAGGACCTACTCTTTAGTAGCTCAATTGACAGCAAGAGTGAAAACAGGGTCTAACCTACAAATCCATGATTTTCCCCGCAAACACTTCTGTGGCGTTAATCTGATTAAATTGATATCATGTAGGCCATTTTTTAAATTTTTTTACATTATATACAGAATGTAAATAAACCCACAGTGTCTTACCTATCTTAGTTGAATGCACTGACTGTATGATACAACTGGAGTCTTTGAGTGTTTGACCCCAGGTTAATATGAGGAACTGAAAGGAAGAGAGATTCCTGAAAACACATCACAAGGGTCTTTTATGGTATTTTATTACCAGAGAATGTGTTGAACCATGGTATGGTACTAAGTACTATCTTATGGACTTATGGTATCACATTTGTGGTTATCACAAGGTGTGTGTACAGTATCAGGTTGAAACACTGAAAGTGATAAGAAGCTATTGGGTTACTCATTGGAAATATCAAAGTACTGAATCAAATCAAATTGTATTTGTCACATGGCCAAATACAACAGGTGTAGACCTCACAGTGAAATGCTTACTAACAATCCCTTAACCAACAGGTGTAGAATTTACAGTGAAATGCTTACTAACAATCCCTTAACCAACAATACAGTTAAGAAAAATAAGTGTTAAGTAAAAAAATAGATAAGTAAAAATATAAATAATTAAAGAGCAGCAGTAAAATAACAATAACGAAGCTATATACAAGGGCTACCGGTACAGAGTCAATGTGGAGGCTATATACAAGGGCTACCGGTACAGAGTCAATGTGGAGGCTATATACAAGGGCTACCGGTACAGAGTCAATGTGGAGGCTATATACAAGGGCTACCGGTACAGAGTCAATGTGGAGGCTATATACAAGGGCTACCGGTACAGAGTCAATGTGGAGGCTATATACAAGGGCTACCGGTTCAGAGTCAATGTGGAGGCTATATACAAGGGCTACCGGTACAGAGTCAATGTGGAGGCTATATACAAGGGCTACCGGTACAGAGTCAATGTGGAGGCTATATACAAGGGCTACCGGTTCAGAGTCAATGTGCGGGGGAACAGGTTAGTTGAGGTAATTAGGTAATACTGTATGTACATGTAGGTAGAGTTAAAGTGACTAGAGAGGGTGGGGGGCAATGAAAATAGTTTGGGTAGCCATAAAAGTTGTTTAGATACGCTAAATTAGGGTTGAACTGAAAACCTACAGGACAATAGATCTCCAGGAAGAGGGTTGGGCAGCCCTGGCATAAACAAAACAAGTTGACAAAAAATCTGCTTGTGGTTGTTAGTTTTCAGGTGAATTTAATTACTTAGAAGACATTTTATCTTCTGATTACAGCCAATTCAATTTATGTTATGTTTCTAATATTTGACAGTACTTAGCCTACATGCCTAGCCTATTCAAATTTAAATTTGAATGAATTCCAATTAACGGTGTACATTTTATATTTTATATTTTTAAATACTGGGTGATTAATTAAGTTCATAATACGACATTTCCACGGTGATGCACTGAAAATGAACTGTTCAAAATAGTGAAGGTCAATGCCCACGTAAGTTTTGCCTTGACAGATATCGTCTCACATGCTGGTTACACGTTTTGCTCTCAGGTGTACCTTGCGTTCTTTAGTCACCACATCTGCAATTTCTTTTATCTTTCGCAAAGTGAGCCAGAGTCCACAAACAACTGCCTTCAGTAAATTGTGTTAGCCAGGACAGACCTGACCTTAGTAACATGAACACCACAGAGAGATAGAGAGAGAGAGAGAGACAGAGAGAGAGAGAGAGAGAGAGAGAGAGAGAGAGAGAGAGAGAGAGAGAGAGAGAGAGAGAGAGACAGAGAGAGAGAGAGAGAGAGAGAGAGAGAGAGAGAGAGAGAGAGAGAGAGAGAGAGTGAGACAGAGAGAGAGAGAGAGAGAGAGAGAGAGAGAGTGTGTCCTGCAGGGCAGTGATATCAGTTAAGAGTTTAAACTTCTAAGCAAAGCTATTTCATGACCGGGGGGGAGCTCTGCCCTGGCAGGGCAGGCAGCATTTAATTAATCTGGCTACCAGTCTCTTTAGTTCATCCACTCCCAGCAATCCATGCAGGGCTCTAGCCTTTTGGGGGTCTGTCATGCCAAATAATGTCCCCCGGCCAAATAGTGTCACCCTCTACGTCACAATGGGATTCTATGAGTTATAACTTCTGTTGCTAGGGAATAATTTTGTGGAATAATTCAGACATAATTGTAAGGAATAAGTCATTGTTCTACCCCAGCGGGCATGAAAGGAATATTGACTTTGTTCTTGATGTTTTCGATAACAAGGGTAATATTCTTACATATGAACAATTTATAACATCAAAAGAGTTTCCAATACTTTCCAGAGAGTTTATTTCTGTGGTCAAAGCCGTTCCCAGTGGTCTAACTACCCTAATGAAAACTCATCTTAGCTTTGGTAATGAACACAAAGCTTATCCAGAACTCAGATTGGAAGGCGTGGGCTTACTTGAAAAATCTTGTTGTAATAAATATATAAGACAACATTTTAATTCACAAAACACTGGAGGTCCCGGGCTGTAGAGGCGCACTGGAGGCCAGGTGCTATGAAGCCGGCACAGGTGGCACCGGACTGATGACACGCTCCTCAGGGCGAGTCACTGGAGTCCAGAGTCTCCAGCGACGGTCTCCAGTCCAGAGCCTCCGGCGACGGTCTACAGTCCAGAGCCTCCAGCGACGGTTCACGGTCCAGAGCCTCCAGGGACGGTCTACAGCCCAGAGCCTCCAGCGACTGTTCACGGTCCGGAGCCTCCAGGGACGGTCTACAGTCCAGAGCCTCCAGCGACTGTTCACGGTCCGGAGCCTCCAGGGACGGTCTACAGTCCAGAGCCTCCAGCGACGGTTCACGGTCCAGAGCCTCCAGGGACGGTCTACAGCCCAGAGCCTCCAGCGACTGTTCACGGTCCAGAGCCTCCAGGGATGGTCTACAGTCCAGAGCCTCCAGGGACGGTCTACAGTCCAGAGCCTCCAGGGACGGTCTACAGTCCAGAGCCTCCGGCGACGGTCTACAGTCCAGAGTGCCTGGACTTTACAGTCTCCCTCTTGATTTTGAGTTTATTTTATTTTTACAGGGACAGTGCACATTAATCAACGTTTCAGTAAAAGTGCCGGTTTTAGCCAGCCGGATACTTTTCAACCGCAGTCCCTGGGCAGGTTATTAAAAACAATTACAATATAGACAATCATTGAGCAGTGAGCACACGCAGAGCAACATAGAACAAGCAAACATAGCATACAGACAGAGCAACATAGGACAAGCAAGACGTAGCATACAGACAGAGCAACATAGGACAAGCAAGACATAGCATACAGACAGAGCAACATAGGACAAAAAGCAGCAAGACAAAATTCATAAAAGCAACAAAGTGTTTCCACACCTCACAAGCTACAGACAACAGACAACATGTAAAGCGGAAACACACAACTAGGGATTATGATCACAAATCGGATTGACCTTTAGCTATGTCTTCAAGCATTTTGTTAAATTGTGATATGTGGTGCAGTTATGTGTGTCTGATGGCAGTGTATTCCAGACATAGGAAGCTCTCACAGAGAAAACGGATTTACTAAAGGTGCTTTTCCTTAAGGGAACTATACAGTCACCTCTCATGGCAGACCTTGTGGATCTGCTGCCATATGTTTGGGTTTTCTGTTTAACAAAAATACTGAGTGAGGGGGAGCCAGGCCATTTAGGATCTTGAATACAAGACATTTGTCACTGTATTGCACAAGATTTTCCCAACTCAGGAGCTCATGCTTGTGAGGATGTAACAGTGATGATGGCTATTGGGCTTCCTATCAAGCACTTTGAGAGCCTGTTTGTAGACAGACTGAATAGGTTTTAATGTTGTACAGCAAGCTTGGGCCCAACTAGTCAAGCAGTATGTTAAGTGGGGGAGTATCATAGATTTGAAGTACAGTTTTGCTACCTCTGTAGTCAAACAATTTCGTATAAATCGGAAATTAGCTAGGTTGAATTTGGTTATCTGAATGACCTTTTTCACATGCTTTTTAAAAAGAGGTTGGAATCAAGTATGATGCCATGGTACTTAAAATCAGATACCACCTGGAGCTTCTCCCCTGACACATAGACATCTGGCTCAGTAGCATCTGTTGCCCTCTTTGTGAAGAACATGCAAACTGTTTTTTTCACATTGAGATGCAAACACAAGTCAATGAGCCACTTTGTAACCTGGACCATTACAGTAGTGAGTTCTTGTGTAGCTTGTTGTTTTCTCTTTGCATGCACATATATCACTGTATCATCTGCATACATTTGAACTTCAGACCCAGTACAGACAGAAGGCAGATCATTAATGTACAGGCTGAACAGGAGGGGCCCCGGTATTGACCCTTGGGGCACGCCCGCATCATAGCTAAGAGTGGGCGACAGCTCACAGGACAACTGAAATCATATTATTTCAGTGTAGGTAAGGGAATGGCAGGTTCAAATAAAACATGACAGACAGACAAGGCAGTGTATGAATTAGAGGTCGACCGATTAATCGGAATGGCCGATTAATTAGGGCCGATTTCAAGTTTTCATAACAATCGGAAATCGGTATTTTTGGACACCGATTTTGCAGATGAAAAAAAATCTATATTTTTATTTAACTAGGCAAGTCAGTTAAGAACACATTCCTATTTTCAATGACGGCCTAGGAATGGTGGGTTAACTGCCTCGTTCAGGGGCAGAACGACAGATTTTCACCTTGTCGGCTCGGGGGATCCAATCTTGCAACCTTACAGTTAACTAGTCCAACGCAATAACAACCTGCCTCTCTCTCGTTGCACTCCACAAGGAGACTGTTACGCAAATGCAGTAAGCCAAGGTAAGTTGCTAGCTAGCATTAAACTTATCTTATAAAAAACAATCAATCAATCATAATCACTAGTTATCTACACATGGTTGATGATAATACTAGATATTATCTAGCGTGTCCTGCGTTGCATATAATCTGACTGAGCATACAAGCATACAAGTATCTTAAGTATCTGACTGAGCGGTGGTAGGCAGAAGCAGGTGGTAAACATTAATTCAAACAGCACTTTCGTGCGTTTTGCCAGCAGCTCTTCGTTGTGCGTCAAGCATTGCGCTGTTTATGACTTCAAGCCTATCAACTCCCGACATGAGGCTGGTGGAACCGAAGTGAAATGGCTAGCTAGTTAGCGCGTGCTAACGTCACTCGCTCTGAGCCTTGGAGTGGTTGTTCCCCTTGCTCTGCATGGGTAACGCTGCTTCGAGGGTGGCTGTTGTTGTTGTGTTCCTGGTTCGAGCCCAGGGAGGAGTGAGGAGAGGGATGGAAGCTATACTGTTACACTGACAATACTAAAGTGCCTATAAGAACATCAAATAGTCAAAGGTTAATGAAATGCAAATGGTATAGAGGGAAATAGTCCTATAATAACTACAACCTAAAACTTCTTACCTGGGAATATTGAAGACTCATGTTAAAAGGAACCACCAGCTTTCATATGTTCTCATGTTCTGAGCAAGGAACTTAAACTTTAGCTTTCTTACATAGCACATATTGCACTTTTACTTTCTTCTCCAACACTTTGTTTTTGCATTATTTAAACCAAATTGAACATGTTTCATTATTTATTTGAGGCTAAATTGATTTTATTGATGTATTATATTAAGTTAAAATAAGTGTTCATTCAGTATTGTTGTAATTGTCATTATTACAAATACATTTTAAGAAATCGGCCGATTAATCGGTATCGGCTTTTTTGGTCCTCCAACAATCGGTATCGGTGTTGAAAAATCATAATTGGTCGACCTCTAGTATGAATCAAATGGATTTGCATATGAATGGAGTGGAAATTATCTGATTTCGTAATCTGTAAGGTAAGTAACTTTAATGTGTCAAGCAGATTACACGTTTTCTTTGCCATTTCCGAAACGTAGCAATGTTTAAGACATGAATTTCATGTTTTATGTTAACAAGGTACCCAAAAGTAGCTCAAATTAATGTTTTCATTTTATTAGCAAAACAAAACTTGTTTAAAAAACCCTTGTCACGGAAACCAACCAATCAAGGTATAGCGATGATGAAAATAAATTATGTTATGTCACGTTGGTATGAATGATTCGGGAGACAGGTACAGGAATGCGGAATAGTTTTTTTATTATACCTCAAATTCCGCCGTGCAAGGTCACGGGGACGAAGACCAAACAAACATGTGACAAAAACGCAGGTTGAAACCCAAACAAAAGAGCGAGGAGTACCACGAATAAATACACACACGCACAATGATTAACACATGGGACAACACCCGTAATCATCTGCGCAATCCACAAGGGCACGAAATCCCAAAATACACAGCACAGGTACTCACACGCACCAACGGACATTGTAACAATAATCAACAAGACCATGGAAATCAAAGGGCACATACAGTGCCTTGCAAAAGTATTCGGCCCCCTTGAACTTTGCAACCTTTTGCCACATTTCAGGCTTCAAACATAAAGATATAAAACTGTATTTTTTTGTGAAGAATCAACAACAAGTGGGACACAATCATGAAGTGGAACGACATTTATTGGATATTTCAAACTTTTTTAACAAATCAAAAACTGAAAAATTGGGTGTGCAAAATTATTCAGCCCCCTTAAGTTAATACTTTGTAGCGCCACCTTTTGCTGCGATTACAGCTGTAAGTCGCTTGGGGTATGTCTCTATCAGTTTTGCACATCGAGAGACTGACATTTTTTCCCATTCCTCCTTGCAAAACAGCTCAAGCTCAGTGAGGTTGGATGGAGAGCATTTGTGAACAGCAGTTTTCAGTTCTTTCCACAGATTTTCGATTGGATTCAGGTCTGGACTTTGACTTGGCCATTCTAACACCTGGATATGTTTATTTTTGAACCATTCCATTGTAGATTTTGCTTTATGTTTTGGATCATTGTCTTGTTGGAAGACAAATCTCCGTCCCAGTCTCAGGTCTTTTGCAGACTCCATCAGGTTTTCTTCCAGAATGGTCCTGTATTTGGCTCCATCCATCTTCCCATCAATTTTAACCATCTTCCCTGTCCCTGCTGAAGAAAAGCAGGCCCAAACCATGATGCTGCCACCACCATGTTTGACAGTGGGGATGGTGTGTTCAGGGTGATGAGCTGTGTTGCTTTTACGCCAAACATAACGTTTTGCATTGTTGCCAAAAAGTTCAATTTTGGTTTCATCTGACCAGAGCACCTTCTTCCACATGTTTTGTGTGTCTCCCAGGTGGCTTGTGGCAAACTTTAAACAACACTTTTTATGGATATCTTTAAGAAATGGCTTTCTTCTTGCCACTCTTCCATAAAGGCCAGATTTGTGTAATATATGACTGATTGTTGTCCTATGGACAGAGTCTCCCACCTCAGCTGTAGATCTCTGCAGTTCATCCAGAGTGACCATGGGCCTCCTTGTATGAGCTGAAAGTTTAGAGGGACGGCCAGGTCTTGGTAGATTTGCAGTGGTCTGATACTCCTTCCATTTCAATATTATCGCTTGCACAGTGCTCCTTGTGATGTTTAAAGCTTGGGAAATATTTTTGTATCCAAATCCGGCTTTAAACTTCTTCACAACAGTATCTCGGACCTGCCTGGTGTGTTCCTTGTTCTTCATGATGCTCTCTGCGCTTTTAATGGACCTCTGAGACTATCACAGTGCAGGTGCATTTATACGGAGACTTGATTACACACAGGTGGATTGTATTTATCATCATTAGTCATTTAGGTCAACATTGGATCATTCAGAGATCCTCACTGAACTTCTGGAGAGAGTTTGCTGCACTGAAAGTAAAGGGGCTGAATAATTTTGCACGCCCAATTTTTCAGTTTTTGATTTGTTAAAAAAGTTTGAAATATCCAATAAATGTCGTTCCACTTCATGATTGTGTCCCACTTGTTGTTGATTCTTCACAAAAAAATACAGTTTTATATCTTTATGTTTGAAGCCTGAAATGGGGCAAAAGGTCGCAAAGTTCAAGGGGGCCGAATACTTTTGCAAGGCACTGTATATGCAGTTGATACAGTCTTATACTCAGCTGGCCCCTCCCCGGGTTTTGTGCTAAATGCTCTTCAACAAAGCTTTCTTAGTGTCCAACAAGCTTTCTCTACCCTTAACCTTGTTCTGAACACCTCCAAAACAATAGTCGTGTGGTTTGGTAAGAAGAATCCTTCTCTCCCCACTGGTGTGATTACTACCTCTGAGAGTTTAGAGCTTGAGGTAGTCACCGGATAGAAGTACTTGGGAGTATGGCTAGACGGTTACACTGTCCTTCTCTTAGCACATATAAAAGCTTCAGGCTTAGGTTAAATCTAGACTTGGTTTCCTCTATCGTAATCGCTCCTCTTTTACCCCAGCTGCCAAACTAACCCTGATTCAGATGACCATCCTACCCATGCTAGATTACGGAAACGTAATTTATAGATCGGCAGGTCAGGGTGCTCTCGAGCGGTTAGATGTTCTTTGCCATTTGGCCATCAGATTTGCCACCAATGCTCCTTATAGGACACATCACTGCACTCTATACTCCTCTGTAAACTGGTCATCTTTGTATCCCTGTCGCAAGACCCACTGGTTGATGCTTATTGATAAAACCCTCTTAGGCCGCACTCCCCCCTGTCTGAGAAACCTACTGCAGCCCTCATCCTCCACATACACATACACCCGTTCTGCCAGTCACATTCTGTTTAAGGTCCCCTCTTTTCAGTTTGCTGCAGCTAGAGACTGGAACGAGCTGCAAAAAACACTCAAACTGGACAGTTTTATCTCCATCTCTTCATGCAAAGACTCAATCATGGACACTCTTACTGACAGTTGTGGGTGCTTCACGTGATGTATTGTTGTCTCTACTTTCCTGCCCTTTATGCTGTTGTCTGTGCCCAATAATGTTTGTACCATGTTTTGTGCTGCTACCATGATGTGCTGCTGCCATGTTGTGTTGCTGCCATGTTATGTGGTTGTCTTAGGTCTCTCTTTATGTAGTTCTATCGTGTTGTGTGTTTTGTTCTATATTTTATTTTATTATTTATTTATTTTTAATCCCATGCCCCAGTTCCTGCAGGAGGCCTTTTGCCTTTTGGTAGGCCATCATTGTAAATAAGAATTGGTCTTAACTAACCTGCACAGTTAAATAAAGGTTAAATAAAATAAAAAGTGGAGAGAGGTTAAAGAAGGATTTGTAAGCCTTGATACAATTGAGACATGGATTGTGTATGTGTGCAACTCAGTGGACCAACTCAGTGGACCAAGACAAAATATTGAAGTGTCTTTGAACAGGGTATGGTGGTAGATGCCAGGAGAACCGGTTTGTGTCGAGAACTGCAACGCTGCTGGGTTTTTCATGCTCAACAGTTCCCTGTGTGTATCAAGAATGGTCCACCACCCAAAGGACATCCAGACAACTTGACACAACTGCGGAAAGCATGTAGGTCTAGGGTTGTCAACATCACACCCCAGCCTTCCCTGTTCCTCTAAAGGTCATGACCCTCTCTCAACCCCAGCCCCCATTTATCTTCTCTGCCTCAGTGGCCAGCTGCCTGTCTCTGGCTCTCTGCCTTACACAACGTCATCCAGCCCTGATCTGCTGCACCGCATTGATGCTCCTATTTACAGTGCACTTACTAGATTGGTACCACCCTGTGCCACCACTGTCAATCGACAATAATAGTAATAGCTTAATACGGACACAGGGTGGAGCTATAATGTCAGAATTCATCGTTCTAATCATTATGAGGGCCTTCAAAAGAATTGTATGAAAATTGTATGAAGGATGTAATAATGACAATTTCCATTTACATTACATATAAACATACACACTTGTCCTACTACATATGGGCTTTGCATGAGCTATTCTTACACTTTTTCATCAACTTTTTAAATTAATTGTCTAATAAATATAATGTAGCGGTAGAATGAACACGCCCATTAAAATACAGAACAAAGGCATAGCAGTAGGTAGTCGTTTGAGATGTAATAAGTGATTAGGAAAGCCCTATCTGAGTTTAATTTTGAAAAACAAGAAAACCCGGAAACTGATTAAAACAACTTCCGTTTCTCACTGCCTGAATGGTATGTGGAGAGAACGGCAACTCTAGACCGGGAAGTGGGGCATCTAAATCAAATCTAGCTAGCTAACTTTTTTCAAGTATACCTTAGCTTCCTGTTGACTATTGTATGAGGCCGAGATGCAAAGTCAGGATCCATGCGAAAATTGTAAGTTAACGATAGAAATTGTTAACAAATTTGATAACGTAGCTAACGTTAGCTAGGTTTGGTGTGCGTTCGATGTTCAACATGGCGTATGCCGTATCTTGCCCTATGATCCCGCCCTGCCTGAAATGTAGTCCAGGCTATCTGAAATGGTGGCACTGGCAAGTCCACGTATCTGCAATATCGATATGTCTAGACCGTTTCGAAATCGTCCATGACTTTATTTCACGCTATATCGTCAAATCAGCAGTTGCTTCATCCATTGTTGTACTTATTAATGATATGTACCCATTGTTTCTTGAAAAATACAACTTGTATGCCTCATTAGCTAAGTTTTACTGTCGTACACGATGATGTATATAAACCATTGGTCGCACCCCACTATAACCCAAAATATAAGCTTGTTTTATTACAATGTTTGTCAACAATGTAATTGTAAACAAACACTACATAGCCTCAAAACATGACTAAAACTATAATTTTGATATCATGGATAGCTATTTCTATTTGAGTGGTTACATTTCTCCAGCCCCGTCCCTTAACTTTCTACCTTAACATGGGTGGAGAGTCGGGACTCCGCTTTGTCATGGTTTCTACTGCTGGTGGCTGCGTTAAATATCCCATTAACATAACATGTATTTTTACTAACGTTAGTCTAAAGTGTATTCACTTTTTAGCTAGAGCTTGCTAACTTGGGTCAAAATTGCGTGCGCCTAGTCAGGGTAACCATGTGTCGGCTAACAACTTATTTTCCGATTTTAAGGTCCCCCTCTTCTTCTTCCCTCTCTGCGTCTCTTCATTCCACCACTGCGGCTTGTCTCTGCAGCCATGTGGCAAGTGGTTCAACGAGGAGACGTTCAAGATTATGGGATGCTGGAGGAGTTTGTCACCATGGTTACAGAGATTGTGCCAGAGCTTTTGAGTTGCAGTCAGAGGGCCCAACTCATTCTGGGGCTTAGAGCAAGGGTAAGAGATTGGGGTGCAGAATGGGGAAAATAAACATGCGACAAGATGATGATGGTAGTCCTATCCTTTAGCCCAAACATACACCTAGAACTCCTACATAGACCTAGAACTCCTACATAGACCTAGAACTCCTACATAGACCTAGAACTCCTACATAGACCTAGTATTCCTACATAGACCTAGTACTCCTACATAGACCTACATAGACCTAGAACTCCTACATAGACCTAGAACTCCTACATAGATCTAGAACTCCTAGCTATCTATTTGAGGTCTGAGCAGAACTTCTTCCATGTACAGTATGAATTTATATGCCTATCTATAATCAGAAGGCAGTTATTTTGCATCCTTTAGATCACTGAGCAGTCTACAAGAGCATGTTTCCTCCACCTTTAGATGCAGATATTTACAGTTATCATAGTAAACACCACAACAAGACCCTGGGGCTACCCTAGCCTTTAGCTCTGACAAAACAGTGTAGACAGTTGACTCTGGCCTTAGACAACAGAATGGTAATTGACTGAGATGAAAACCCTGAAGCTGATTATCTCAATTGAATACTGACATTGGGCCTTATCTAGGCTATCTTTAATTTTCTCAAAATGTGTCCCAATGAGAACAGAGCAGTGCCTAAGAAGTGTGGGGTTGACCTTTGACCGACTACTGACTGGCCATTTGTCATTTCAGCTGGTTCTGGAGTTGTGTCGCACTGAGCAGACATTAGACCTCACGAATATTCAAAAACACCTGGACAGGATCCGATCCCTCACATCCACTGAGGAAGCAGAGGTGAGTATCTTTCAAAGAGGGATTGGAGGTGAAGAATTACATGCCTATGTCAGTGGGCACACTCACTGATGGGTAAATCCATTTTAATTCAATCACCTTTTTGACAGAACCCCTTTTCATTTGAACAAAACCTTCCATACATATTTGTCCATTGTAGAAGTGCTCAGAAAGGGACTTTTTGGACCTGAATGCCAAAACATTCAAGAGATAAAGGTGCTTAGAGTTGACCTATTTTACATACTCGACCATACCATCGTGTCTTCATCACTAAAAAAGATAACCAGTTGAGATTGATATAATTGAAAAACTTGCAAACAGGTTATTACTATTTTATAGTTTCTTTAAAAAAATGTTTTTTTAATAATCATTGGCATTTTTTAACCATAAATGTAAATGATCTCAAAACACTTAAACTCAGATTCTTTTTTTTATTTTTTTGTAGGTCAGACCCTATCTTACATCAACTGAAGTGTTTGTGTTAAACCCGCAATCGGTTGAGACATAACGTACTCTTAAATACAGGGTGCCATGTTGTGACTGATAAATCAAATTGAATCAAATTGAAATGTCTACTTTCAAATGGTACCACAAAAATGGTTGGAGGTCCACACATCAGAGAATGTTGACTGGAATGAAATATCTGTTGTTTTAAATGATGCTATCAATCCTCCATAGGAAACCTATTGCAATCATAGAAATATGGAAAATAGACATGACCATTTTAAGTTGACATTTGACAGTGGGTGGACCGGCGGTCATCTTTGTGGTAGAAAATTAGAAGTAAACATTTCCATTCAATTAAAATAATGGTGTACCAGCTAACTTGCAGTGGTCTTCGGGGGGGGGGGGGGGGGGGGATTGTTACATTCAATACATTCTATTTCTATGATTAAAATGACACACACAAGAGCATGTTGTGTCTCAACCGATGGCGGGCTCAACACAAAAACCTCAGATGATGTCGTGACGGCAGGTAGCCTAGTGGTTAGAGGGTTGGGCCAGTAACTGAAAGGTTGCTAGACCGAATACCCGAGCTGACAAGGTAAAAATCTGTCGTTCTGCCCCTGAACAAGCAACCTCAGCCGTCATTGTAAATAAGAATTTGTTCTCAACTGACTTGCCATGTTAAATAAAAAATGTAAAGGTTTAAGCTACAACATAATTTGTATATATATATATATATATATATAACAATGTTTTATTTATTAATATATATTAATATATATATTAATTTTTAAAAATGTAAATACATTTTTTTTTAAATTGACAACCCTTCTTGTAAGCTTTTAAATTATATCAAACTCAACCGTTTATCTTTTCCAGTGATGAAGACATGGATGGGGTATGGAAAATGGGTCAACTTTAAGCACCTTTACCTCCTGAATGTTTTGGCATTCAGGTACAAAAAGTAACTTTCTGACCACTTCTTCCATTGGTTAATATGTATGGAATTTTTTTATTTAAATCAAAACAGATGCTGTCAAAAAGTAATTGAATTCAAAAGGATTTAACCTGATGGCTGACTGGCTGGAGAGTCATTTTTAGGACCAATGAAAAATGATCTATAATGTGCTAACTCCACCCACCCGTGTCACCAGGCGATACCAAACCAATAGGCCCAACCAGACAGTATTGTGTGATTGAGTTGTCAGCTTCAATGATGTAGTAGTTGTGCATGTTTTGTTGCAGTCAAGTGATGCAAGTGATGCATTTTTCATTGGTCCTCCATGCAGGTGGAATTATCTGAATCAAAGTTTGTGGAGCTGGTTAAATCTCTGCTGAAAGACCCAAGTGAAAGGGAGAACTTCTACCAGGTTTGTTTCTCCATTTACAGTTGAAGTCAGAAGTTTACAAACACTTACATTGGAGTCATTAAAACAAATTTTTCAACCACTCCACACATTTCTAGTTAAGAAAATATAGTTTTGGCAAGTCGGTTAGGACATCTACTTTGTGCACGACACAACTAATATTTCCAACAATTGTTTACAGAAAGATTATTTCACTCAGAATTCACTGTATCACAATTCCAGTGGGTCAGAAGTTTACATACACTAAATTGACTGTGCCTTTAAACAACTTGGAAAATTCCAGAAAATGGTATCATGGCTTTAGAAGCTTCTGATAGGCTAATTGACATCATTTGAGTCAATTGGAGGTGTACCTTAGGCCTTGAAATACATCCAGTCTTCAAACTCAGTGCATCTTTGCTTGACATAGTGGTAAAATCTAAATAAATCAGCCAAGACCTCAGGTTCATCCTTGGGAGCAATTTCCAAACGCCTGAAGGTACCACGTTCATCTGTACAAACAATAGTATAAACACCATGGGAAAAAAAAAAAAAAAGTATAAACACCATGGGACCACACAGCCGTCATACCGCTCAGGAAGGAGATGCATTCTGTCTCCTAGTGATGAACGTACTTTGGTGTGAAAAGTGCAAATCAATCCCAGAACAACAGAAAAAGACCTTGTGAAGATGCTGGAGGAAACAGGTACAAAATTATCTATATCCACAGTAAATCGAGTCCTATATCTACATAACCTGAAAGGCCGCTCAGCAAGGAAGTAGCCACTGCTCCAAAACCGCCATATAAAAGCCAGACTACGGTTTGCAACTGCAAATTTGCGACCAAGTTAAAGCTTGGTCGCAAATGGGTCTTCCAAATGGACAATGACCCCAAGCATACTTTCAAAGTTGTTGCCAAATGGCTTAAGGACAACAAAGTCAAGATATTGGAGTAGCCATCACAAAGCCTTGACCTCAATCCCATAGAAAATTTGTGGGCAGAACTGAAAAAGCATGCGCGAGAAAGGAGGCCTACAAACCTGACTCTGTTACACCAGCTCTGTCAGGAGCAATGGGCCAAAATTCACCCAACTTATTGTGGGAAGCTTGTGGAAGGCTACCCAAAATGTTTGACCCAGGTTCAACTATTTAAAGGCAATGCTACCAAATACTAATTGAGTGTATGTCAACTTCTGACCCACTGGGAATGTGATGACATAAATAAAAGCTGAAATAAATAATTCTCTCTACTATTATTCTGACTTTTCACATTCTTCAAATAAAGTGGTGTCCTAACTGACCTAAGACAGGGATTTTTTTTACTATATTTAAATATAGGGGCTGAGTTTTTATATTCTAAATGTTACATCCATGTACAGGACTGCATCTCCAATAAATGAAAGTACAATATTTATATGTTCGAGTCCTTCTCATTCATACATGCTGTATCTCCACCTCCAGGTGTTTGGTTTAGTTATGATTTCTTTGTAGATCAAACAAAAGGCTAAAACTTTCTGCTTTAGGATGTTGATGTGGCTGTATGATGATCTAAGACCAAAGGTAATATCAGTACACATTTTAGCCTAATTATTGACATTAATTATTACATTAATTTATTCTCTCCTAGGACGTGTTCCCTGTGGAATTTGGGCCCAAGTATGACACTGCAATACAGATGCTGATGTTAGAATTCCTT
The DNA here is from genome assembly GCF_045791955.1 of Oncorhynchus clarkii lewisi. Classification (NCBI taxonomy): domain Eukaryota; kingdom Metazoa; phylum Chordata; class Actinopteri; order Salmoniformes; family Salmonidae; genus Oncorhynchus; species Oncorhynchus clarkii. The sequence goes on along the minus strand of NC_092179.1, from coordinate 28,548,028 downwards.
TCCAGACTTGAGAAGTTACTTCCCATACCAGACCTTGAACAGGTAATAAGAATGAATAACACCTTTATCTATTTAGCTTGGGGAATTAGAAGTCAAGAATACCAATCAACAATCAATCATATTTTCATGTTTAAAAAACTGTGTTGGACATGAGCATGTAGTTGTTAATTCTTTTAAACCATGTTCCTCTCTCTCAAGACTGCCACCTTGTTAAGTGCTGTCCCCTCTGCCCTGGAGAAATGTGTACAGTTTGTACCTGACCCCATACAATTGAGGACCCTGCTCCAGTACCACAGAAAACTTGGACATTTGGACTCCATCCGTAAGTATCATACAGATTTATAGAGGATCCATGGCTTGGATTGGTTCTGCAAAAATGTCAAATGATGAGTGTCAGGTAGAGTAATTATGTATAGAAAATATATTATTGGTTATGTTTGTCTGGTAACAGTTTATATTTAAGGCATTGATATAATTATCATATATGCTGTTCAATTTAACCTTCATTTTTTCATTGTCTCCCTCTTTTGCATAAAAAGGAACTCCATCATCCTTTGGTGACTTCATCCTCTCCTCTCTGTCTCTTCCTCCATACGTGCGAGTGGTGACTGCCCCACATGTAGACTCAGATACACAATCAGAAAGCATGAATTTGGAGGGAATGAAAGCAAGAGAGTTGTTGGAGAATCGGACAAAGGAAATCGATGTACTAGTCCCAGCAGATGAAGTTAGAAGATACATAATTACTGAGCCAGATTACGGTATGGACATGGAGTCTGCCGTTGGGGAAAATGACAATCAAGCTGTCACTGGCTTGAATTTACTCAGACCATCACAATTAAAACGAAGCAAAAGGCTGCAGATTAAGAACATGTTTCCAAAACGACGGAAACCTCGAAAGACCGATTCTTCCGGGCGTGCAAACAAACAGCCATCATCCTCCAAGGGTCGGCCTTCCCCAAAGAAGTCATGCAAAAAAGGCCCATTCAGTAAGACATGTGAAGTGTGTGGGAAGACATTCACTCGAGTCACAGCCATGAAAAGGCATCAGCTAACCCACACTGGAGATCTCAAGTTTAAGTGCCTCATGTGTGAAAAAAGCTTCAGGGATGGTCATAATCTGAAGAGACACCAGAGGCGAGTTTGTGAAAAGGAGATAAACATGTTGGATGAAGATGAAAATGAGGAAGAAATCCCACAACCCTCAACTAGCAAATCTCAGATCACATTACTCCTCAAGACTCCCTGTCCACCAGGGCCATCTCATCAAGGAACTCTGGACACTATCACAGCCACTAACACATGCTCTGTGTGTGGGCGGTATTTTGCTCGTACTTCCAGCTTGGTAAGGCACATGAGCTCCCACTCAAAAGAGCGTCCATTTGGGTGTGTCAATTGTGATAAGAGATTCAAGTATTCGTACGATTTGAAAAAACACCAGAGAGAATTGTGTCAGAAAATGACCCAGGGAGATTTGTGTCAGGATGTTGGTCAGAACATGGCACAACAAAAGAGTGGCCTGCAACCAGAGAAGGTCTTTCTTGCCACTGCAGAGAATCGAACCCAGGTAGATTCCAAAACCTGTTATGTCTGTGGTAAGATTTTGACTTGTACCTCACAGATGGAAAGGCACTTGAAATCTCACTCAAAGGCACGTCCCTTTAATTGTGCTATTTGTGAGAGAAGTTTTAAGTACAAAGATACCTTGAAGAAACATCAGGAAATCCTTGGACACGAGGGCATCCTAGAAGACTTGGGTCAGAGTGTGGACCAGCAAGAAGTGGAAGTTAACACAGAGAGTTGCATCAGCCCTCTCACTACCAAGGAAAACGACACTGAGCCCCTTATCACGGCTGCTACTTCAGTGCCGACTCTCAAAGAACCCAAACCATGCACTGTGTGTGGGAAGATTTTTAACCGTGCTTCAGTTATGGCTATTCATATGAGATCCCATTCAGATGAGCGTCCTTATCAATGTGGCAATTGTGAACAGCGCTTCAAGTACATGCACAATCTGAATCAACACCAGAGATATATCTGTAAGGTGAACCGAGAAGAGTCCTCTCAGATGGTAGACCAGCACCAAGAGGAGGAGTCTTGTGAACTGGTGGCTGTTAAGGCTGATACCCCAGAGACATCTACCAGTCGACTACAACTGGTTCACTGGTGTAAAAAATGTGGAAAGTGTTTCGATGACATCTGTAATTTGAAGCAACACCAGGAAAGTTCATGCAAAGAGGAAAAAATAAAGGTGGTCTTCCAATGTGAAAAAAGAAAGGTGGTCTTCAAATGTGATGATTGTGGGAAGGACTTCAAAGGTTCATCATCCCTAAGGACACACAAGCGAATTCACAACCCATTCTATTGCTCTGATTGTGGAAGGGTCCTCCCAAACTCCATTGCCTTTGACAGACACAAGCTGATGCAGCACAAGGAAATCCAGTGTACCATGTGTGAGAAGACCTTTACCCTGTTGGGGCGTCTGAGAGATCACTATCTGCATCAACATAAATTCACAGGACCATACCCCTGCTCTCAATGTGAGAAAACTTTTACCCAGTTAAGATACCTTGTTGAACATGAGAGGGTTCATTCAGGAGAGTACCCTTACCAGTGCTCTGTTTGTCAAGCAAAGTTCAATAAAGCAAATTCTCTAACAATACACAGTAGGAAGCACACAGGAGAAAAGCCGTTCCTGTGCTGGCAATGTGGAAAGAGTTACAAGGATCGTGGAAACCTGTCAATGCATATGGGGACCCACTCAGAGGAGAGACCATTTTCTTGTTCGCAGTGTGACATGACTTATCGGACAAAGATTCAGCTGAATACACACATTGAACAAGTTCATGAGGGGGTGAGATACACCTGTGCAGTCTGTGGAAAGCAGTTTTTGAAAGCTGTGTCATTGATAAGACATGAACTCACTCACACAGGAGAAAGACCATGGCCATGCTCCTATTGCACAAAAACCTTCATCACTGCCAATGAAAGGAGATTGCATGAAAGATACCATACTGGTGAGAGACCATATAAATGCCAAGACTGTGGAAAGTCCTTCGTACAGTTATGTTTTCTGAAAGCACACCAACGACTTCACACAGGAGAGAAGCCATTTGCATGCAGTGTTTGTGACAAACGTTTCAGATTAAATTACCATAGGCAAAGACACGAGCAAACCCATACAGGAAAACAGAAGCCACATGTTTGTGCGGAATGTGGGTTAGCTTTTGCTCAAAGAAAGCGCCTGACTGAACACCAATGCACTCACTCCTTGAATTAATTATTATTATTATTTTTTTAAGTCTAATGTTCCTTTGCATTGTTATTCATTTGAAGACAGTACAGTGGGGAAAGTAGTGAGGGAGACAAATTAGGGGCACAGACAGAAAGAAGGGCAGAGAAGGGTCTTTTGAACCCTCGTCACCAAGTACCACTCTGTTAGACTCAGGCATTTGAGTTCTTGTTGTGTACTAAAACTAAAAACACAGGTTTACACCTCAGGTTTGAATTAATATTCTATTTTTCAGCTTTGTTTCATAATTCTGTGGATAATTTCCATTGCTAATTTGTAGTATGTATAGTAAAGGAGAACGTGTAAACTGTTATTCTCAAATAACCACAACATTGCATTTTGTGATCATGGCAATAATAAAGGAGGACATGAAAATATCCATGTGTGTTTTCACATTTGTAACTTTGGAAAAGATACACTTCACAGAGAAGTCAACCAATGCTTGCAAAAATATCTGTTTTATTAGGATCCTTCGGGATCATTACCGGTTAAACTGGAACAAAATGATTCATTACGTTTGATTTTACTACAAGGTAGGCTAATCCATGGAAAGGTCCTTTGCATGAAGGGTATTCGGCAAAGGCTATTGACATTTTTATTTGACAGTTTCATGATATTTACGCACTTCCCGGTGGATTTTCTTAATTGTAATAATTATCAAAGGGTATGACTAACCAATAGTAAGAGTTCCAGTATGGCAAACCAAGTCAGTAACTGCATTTGCTGGCCAATATGTCTTTCTAATAATGTACAACTTCACGGGGATTTGTTATTCAGAAATTTGTGGGCGGTAAACGCAACCGGAAATTGAACGGACTAAATTCACTGTCACACTGCTACTGAAGATAACGTTTAAAACTTGCAAGCCTTTAAACATAGGAAATCATAGCTGTCACACTTAGCAACATTTCATGTTTTTTGGGTGAATATGGTATGAGGACGAGATGGACGAGAATCCTGACGAAAATGGTATTGTGGATTTTGTTAACTAGGCTTGGTGTGCTTGATGTTCAACATGGCGTATCCTTGCTAGATTTGCATTTGTTGTTCTTTTAGCATGCTAGGAATGTGAGGACTAGTATTTCAGAATCATCCACTGTTATGTTTTGTAAGGGATAGCCTGTTTAATAATAATTGATTGGATAATATGTAGTTATTCAGCACGCTTTGCATTGTAGGATGACATAGAGACCTAACGTTACCTTGACAAGAATGCATTGTTTTTACCCCAAATAAATAATCTGTCTTTTTAAACATATTCGAAACTAATCGGGTGCGCGTTGTTGGCTTGTGCATGTAGTTCGAACGTTTGGGGCATCACCATAGGTTTCATTGTTATTTGAAATCTGCTACATTTTTAGTAAATATTTTAAATATGTATTTGAAGCAGCACTGTTTTATGTTAAATTCAACTTTGAATCGGTTCAGTATTCATTCAGGGTTGCGGCTCATATTAATTTCTTTAGCCCCGCACTGTATGTAGATGCTGAGATTGGGCTCCTTGGGACGTCCTTACCCTTACTTTATTACGTTTCAATTTAAATGGGGTGACGTCAGGTTTGGACGTCCAAAGGGTCCCTTTCATACTGAACAAAACTGTAACGCAACCTGTAACGTTATAGTGTTGGTTTCATGAGCTGAAATAAAGGATCCCAGAAATGTCCCTTATGCACAAAAAACTTACTTCTCAAAAATGTTGTGCACATATTTGTTTGCATCCCTGTTAATGAGCATTTCTTCTTTGCCAAGATAATCTGTCCCCATTACAGGTGAGGCATATCAAGAAGCTGATTAAACAGCATGATCATTACACAGGTGCCCCTTGTGCTGGGGACAATAAAAGGCCACTCCAAAAATGTTCAGTTTTGTCACACAACGCAATGCCACAGGTGTCTCAAGTTGGAGGGAGCGTGCAATTGACATGCTGACTCCAGGAATGTCCACCAGAGCTGTTGCCAGAGATCTAGACCACCTTTACTCCACACACAGAGATTCATACAAACCTCTCCCTTGCCCTCCATTTGACAAATCTGACCATAATTCTATCCTCCTGATTACAAGCAAAAATTAAAGCAGGAAGCACCAGTGACTGGGTCTATAAAACAGTGATCAGGTGAAGCAGATGCTAAGCTACAGGACTGTTTTGCTAACACAGACTGGAATATGTTCAGGTATTCTTCCGATGACATTGAGGAGTACACCACATCCATCACTGGCTTTATCAATAAGTGAATCGAGGACGTCGTACCCACAGTGATTGCACGTACATACCTCAACCATACCTCCCTCATGGATTACAGGCAACATACGGCACTGAGCTAAAGGGTCGAGCTGCCTCTTTCAAGGAGCGAGACTCTAACCCGGAAGCTTATGAGAAATCCTGATATGCCCTCCGAACCATCAAACAGGCAAAGCTTCAATACAGGACTAAGATCAAATCGTACTACACCAGCTCCGACGCTCGTCGGATGTGTCAGGGCTTGCCAACTATTACAGACTACAAAGGGAAGCACAGCCGAGAGCAGCCAGATGAGCTAAATAACTTCTATGCTCGCTTCGAGGCAAGTAACACTGAAACATGCATGAGCGCATCAGCTGTTCTGGATGACTGTGTGATCACGCTCTCCGCAGCCGATGTAATACCTTTAAACAGGTAAACATTCACAAGGCCGCAGGGCCAGACGGATTATCAGGACGTGTACTCCAAGCATGCGCTGACCAACTGGCAAGTGTCTTCACTGACATTTTTCAACCTCTCCCTGACTGAGTCTGTAATACCAACATGTTTCAAGCAGACCACCATAGTCCCTGTGCCCAAGCTCACTAAGGTAAACTGCCTAAATGACTACCGACCCGTAGCACTCATGTCTGTAGCCATGAAATGCTTTGAAAGGCTGGTCATGGCTCAATTCAAAACCATAATCCAAGAAATCCTAAACCCACTCCAATTTGCATACCGCACCAATAGATCCACAGATGATGCAATCTCTATTGCACGCCACGCTGCCCGTTCACACCTAGACAAAAGGAACACCTATGTGAGAGTGCTATTCATTGACTACAGCTCAGATTTTCAACACCATAGTGCCTTCCAAGGTCATCACTAAACTAAGGACCCTGGGACTAAACACCTCCCTCTGCAACTGGATCCTGGACTTCCTTACGGGCCGCCCAGGTGGTATGGGTAGGTAACAACACATCCGCCACGCTGAGCCTCAACACGGGGGCCCCTCAGGGGTGCGTGCTCAGTCCCCTCCTGTACTCCCTGTTCACTCATGACTGCACGGCTAGGCACGACTCCAACGCCGTCATTATGATTGCTGATGACACAACAGTGGTAGGCCTGATTACCGACAAAGATCAGACAGCCTATGGAGAGGAGGTCAGAGACCTGACCGTATGGCGCAAGGACAACAACCTCTCCCTCAACATGATCAAGACAAAAGAGATGATTGTGGACTACAGGAAAAGGAGGACCAAGCACGCCTCCATTCTCAGCGACAGGGTTGTAGTGGAGCAGGTTAGGTGCTTCAAGTTTCTTGGCATCCACGTCACCAACACACTAACATGGTCCAAGCACATCAAGACAGTCGTGAAGAGGGCACGACAAAACCTATTCCCCCTCAGGACACTGAAAAGATTTGGCATGGGTCCTCACATCCTCAATGTTTTACAGTGGCACCACCGAGAGCATCTTGATGGGTTGAATCACTGCCTGATATGGCAACTGTTCAGCCTCCAACCGCAAGGCACTACAGAGGGTAGTGCGTACGGCCCAGTACATCACCGTGGGCAAAGCTTCCTGCCATCTAGGACCTCTATACGAGGCGTTGTCAGAGGAAGGCCCTAAAAATTGTCAGACTCCAGCCACCCTAGTCATAAACTTTTTTTCTCTGCTACTGCACGGCTTCTTCATCTGCGGGATCGTCTGAGACCAGCCACCCAGACAGCTGATGAAACAGAAGTTTTTATGTCTGTAATAAAGCCCTTTTGTGGAGATAAACTAATTCTGATTGGCTGGAAATGGCTTCCAATTGGGTGGGCCTATGCCCACCCATGGCTGCGACCCTGCCCATTCATGTGAAATCCATAAATTAGAACCTAATGAATTTATTTAAATCGACTAATTTTCTTAAATGAATTATAACTCAGTGAAATCGTTGAAATTGTATGTTTTTATATTTTTGTTTAGTATAGCATTTAGACCTCCCCTTCTAACTATACCTAGGATCTATGAATGTATCTGGTCAAGGTGACTACAGTGCAATGGGATAACTTCTTAGCTAGCAAAGACATCTGGGTGGCTTTATTTACAAATTATTTTCCTATTTTTTTTAGGTCCCCCTCTTCTTCTTCCCTCTCTGCGTCTCTTCATTCCACCACTGCGGCTTGTCTCTGCAGCCATGTGGCAAGTGGTTCAGCGAGGAGATGTTCAAGATTATGGGATGCTGGAGGAGTTTGTCACCACGTTGACCGACATTGTGCCAGAGCTTTTGAGTTGCAGTCAGAGGGCCCAACTCATTCTGGGGCTTCGAGCAAGGGTAAGAGATTGGGTTCAGAATGGGGAAAATAAACATGCAACACAATCATTGAGGTTAGTCTCTGACAACAATATTGTTGACTCTAGCATAAACCACCCAGCTGTTAAACATTGGCTGAGATGAAGACCCTGACACTGGTTTCTCAAATACTGCCGTTGGCCTTTAGCTAGGCTAGCTATCATTTTCTCCAAATGTGTCCCAATGAGAACAGAGCAATGCCTACGAAGCGTGTGGTTGACCTTTGCTCTACTCCTGACTGGTCATCTGTAATTTTAGATGGTTCTGGAGTTGTGTCGCACTGAGCAGACAGCAGACCAAGACATTCAGCAACACCTGGACAGGATCCGAAGCCTCATATCCACTGGAGAAGCAGAGGTGAGTATCTTTCTGGGAGGGAGCAAAGGCCTATGTCACTCTAAATGTTGTGTCATTGAGTTGTTAAATGTGATTATTTAATTGTTGTGTGTGTTTTGTTGCAGTCAAGTGATGCAGAGGTGGAATTATCTGAATCAAACTTTGTAGAGCTGGTTGAATCTCTGCTGAAAGACCCAAGTGAAAGGGAGAACTTTTACCAGGTTTGTTTTGCTTATACGGTGGGAAAGTATAAAAGCTTTGCTGGTCTAGGTTTTAGTGGCCTAGTTTTATATTGTTTCAAACCAATATAAATATAGGTATTATTGGCATTTTAGGTGCATTTATTCTCTCCTAGGACGTGTTCCCTGTGGAATTTGGGCCCAAGTATGACACTGCAATACAGATGCTGATGTTAGAATTCCTTTCCAGACTTGAGAAGTTACTTCCCATACCAGACCTTGAACAGGTAATAAGAATGAATAACACCTTTATTTAATCAGCTTGGGGAATTAGAAGTCAAGAATACCAATCAGTAATATTTTTCACTTTTAAACAAAGAAACTCAGTGTGAAATGAGTTTGTCGTGGGTTAATGATTTTAAACCATGCTCCTCTCTCTCAAGACTGCCTCCTTGTTAAGTGCTGTCCCCTCTGCCCTGGAGAAATGTGTACAGTTTGTACCTGACCCCATACAATTGAGGACCCTGCTCCAGTACCACAGAAAACTTGGACATTTGGACTCCATCCGTAAGTATCATACAGTGTTCTAGATTGGTTGTGCCAAAATTGCAATTATAAATGGGGTAGTTTGGGTCTTGGATGCTGATTGGTTGATACTGAATTTCAGCCATGTGTATATCAAACAATTTGCCACAGGTATGATGTATAAATACTTGTTTACTGCTCTAATTACGTTGGTAACCAGTTTATATTAGCAATAAGGCACATTTTTTGGGGTGTATGGCCAATATACTACTGCTAAGGGCTGTATACAGGCACTCCACATTGCGTCGTGCTTAGGGACAGCCCTTAGCCGTGGTATATTGGCCATATACCACACCCCCTCGGCCTTATGCTTAAATGTATCACACGCCCTCTGCCTTATTACTTGAATGATGTGTCAAGTAGAACAAATGTGACTTTTATCGGTAAAAGTTTATATTTGGGGCATTTACATAATTTGCATGTATGATGTTAGTCAACTACTGTTGCAAAAAAAGTGAATTCACAGTGGAACATTTTTGTCATTGTCTCCCTCTTTTGCATAAAAAGGAACTCCATCGTCCTTTGGTGACTTCATCCTCTCCTCTCTGTCTCTTCCTCCATATGTGCGAGTGGTGACTGCCCCAGATGTAGACTCAGATACACAATCAGAAAGCATGAATTTGGAGGGACTGGAAGCAAGAGAGTTGTTGGAGAATCGGACAAAGGAAATCGATGTACTAGTCCCAGCAGATGAAGTTAGAAGATTCATAATTACTGAGCCAGATTACGGTATGAACATGGAGTCTGCCGTTGGGGAAAATGACAATCAAGCTGTCACTGGCTTGAATTTACTCAGACCATCACAATTAAAACGGAGCAAAAGGCTGCAGATTAAGGAAATGTGTTCAATAGGTAGAAAACCTAAAAAAACTGGGCTTGCAAATAGACAGCCATCATCCTCCAAGGTGTGTCCTTCCCCAAAGAATTCATGCAGAAGAGGCCCATTCAATAAGGCATGTGAAGTGTGTGGAAAGACATTCACTCGGGTTGCAGCCATGAAAAGGCATCAGCTAACCCACACTGAAAATCTCAAGTTTAAGTGCCACCAATGTGAAAAATTATTCTCGGATGGTCAAAGTCTGAAGAGACACCAGAAGCGAGTTTGTGAAAAGGAGCTAAACATGTTGCATGAAGATAAAAATGAGGAAGAGATCCCACAACCCTCAACTAGCAAACCTCAGATCCCATCACTCCTCAAGACTCCCTGTCCACCAGGGCCATCTCATCAAGGAACTCTGGACACTATCACAGCCACTAACACATGCTCTGTGTGTGGGAGGTTTTTTACTCGTACATCAAGCTTGGTGAGGCACATGAGCTCCCACTCAAAAGAGCGTCCATTTAGGTGTGTCAATTGTGGTAAGAGATTCAAGTATTCATACGATTTTAGAAAACATCAGGGAGAATTGTGTCAGAAAGTGACCCAGGGAGATTTGTGTCAGGATGTTGGTCAGAACATGGCACAACAAAAGAGTGGCCTGGAACCAGAGAAGGTCTTTCTTGCCACTGCAGAGAATCGAACCCAGGTAGATTCCAAAACCTGTTATGTCTGTGGTAAGATTTTGACTTGTACCTCACAGATGGAAAGGCACTTGAAATCTCACTCAAAGGCACGTCCCTTTCATTGTGCTATTTGTGAGAGAAGCTTTAAGTACAAAGACTCTTTGAAGAAACATCAGGAAATCCTTGGACACGAGGGCATCCTAGAAGACTTTGATCTGAGTGTGGACCATCAAGTGGAAGTTAACACAGAGAGTTGCATCAGCCCTCTCACTACCAAGGAAAACGACACTGAGCTCCTTATCAAGGCTTTTACTCCAGCGCCAACTGCCAAAGAACACCCATGCACTGTGTGTGGGAAGATTTTGGACTGTGCTTCTCATTTAGCTACTCATATGAGATCCCATTCCGAAGAGCGTCCTTACCAATGTGTCAACTGTGAGCAGCGTTTTAAGTACAAGCAAAGTTTGAATCAACACCAGAGATATATCTGTAAGGTGAACCGAGAAGAGTCCTCTCAGATGGTAGACCAGCACCAAGAGGAGGAGTCTTGTGAACTGGTGGCTGTTAAGGCTGATACCCCAGAGACATCTACCAGTCGACTACAACTGGTTCACTGGTGTAAAAAATGTGGAAAGTGTTTCGATGACATCTGTAATTTGAAGCAACACCAGGAAAGTTCATGCAAAGAGGAAAAAAGAAAGGTGGTCTTCCAATGTGAAAAAAGAAAGGTGGTCTTCAAATGTGATGATTGTGGGAAGGACTTCAAAGGTTCATCATCCCTAAGGACACATAAGCGAATTCACAACCCATTCTATTGCTCTGATTGTGGAAGGGTCCTCCCAAACTCCATTGCCTTTGACAGACACAAGCTGATGCAGCACAAGGAAATCCAGTGTACCATGTGTGAGAAGACCTTTACCCTGTTGGGGCGTCTGAGAGAACACTATCTGCATCAACATAAATTCACAGGCCCATACCCCTGCTCTCAATGTGAGAAAACCTTCACTCAGTTATCGTACCTTGTCATCCATGAGAGGGTTCATTCAGGAGAGTACCTGTACCAGTGCTCTGTTTGTCAAGCAAAGTTTAATTCAGCAAATTCTCTAACAATACACAGTAGGAAGCACACAGGAGAAAAGCCGTTCCTGTGCTGGCAATGTGGAAAGAGCTTCAAGGCTGCTGGAGAACTGTCGGTGCATATGGGGACCCACTCAGAGGAGAGACCATTTTCCTGTTCGCAGTGTGACATGTCCTACAGAACAAAACTTCAGCTGAATTCACACATTGAACAAGTTCATGAGGGGGTGAGATACCCTTGTACTATCTGTGGAAAGCAGTTTTACAAAGCAGTGTCATTAAAAAGACACGAACTCACTCACACAGGAGAAAGACCATTTCCATGCTCCTATTGCACAAAAACCTTCATCACTGCCAATGAAAAAAGGCTGCATGAAAGATACCATACTGGTGAGAGACCATACAAATGTCAAGACTGTGGAAAGTCTTTCATTCAGTCAGGTTATCTGAAATCTCACCGACGTCTTCACACAGGAGAGAAGCCATTTGCATGTAGCTTTTGTGATAAAAGTTTCAGATTGTCTTATCATAGGTTAAAACACGAGCGAACCCATACAAGAAAAAATAAGCCACATGTGTGTGGAGAATGTGGGTTAGCTTTCGCTCAAAAAAAGTGCCTGACTGAACACCTATGCACTCACCCTGGGAATTAAAATAGACGTTTTTTTTTTTTTTTTTTGGAACTCTGATGTTCCTTTTTATTTTTTATTAATTTTAAGATGGTACAGCAGGGAAAGTAGTGAGGTAGAAGGAAAGTAGGGGCACAGACAGAAGGGCAGAGAAGGAGTTTGAACCCTCGTCACCAGGTATATGTGGACCGGAGTCAAAAGCATTACCACTCTGGCATTTGAGTTCTTGTTGTGTACTGTAATATATATATATATATATTAAAAAACACTGGTTTAACACCTTTTGCTTGTAATAGATTTTTTGTTTGTTGTTCATTTAATCTTTTATTCATAATTCCCTATATAATTTCAATAGATAAATTGTAATGTAAACTGTTATTCTCAAATAACTACAACATTGCATTTTCTGACAATAGCAATAATAAAGGAGGACATGAAAATATCTGATTTAAAAACGTGTGTATTCACATTCATATCTTGCACAGATTCACTTCATACATTTCTGCAAGCGTTGGTTGAATTTTGTATCAGTCATGTGTATCATTCAGGTCAGCATCGCTGGTCCTCAAATGTCCCAGTGACACTGGAACAAACGTATTAATGACTTGATTTAACTGGAAGGAAGGAAGGCTAATCCATAGAAAGGTCCTTTGGGAGGAAGGGTATTTTTTCGGGCATATTGGCTATTTTATATTTTTTATCCGAAAGCTTCATGGAGAAATAATTCATCCAAGTTTGGAATATTTGTGACCTGTTAGCCTTACTCAGGCCTTCTTTAAACCACTAAAACGGTCTCCGCATGGCAATTATTTTGGGCACGTGAGTCAGCAACATGACAGCATACACGAACAGCACAAATGACATACTCATAACCAAATGCAACACCATGGATGCTCCGAGTGGATCACGTTTGTTAAATCAGTGACCTACCTTTCAAACTTGCATTGTGGGGATAAACATGTTCCGACATGCGTCTACGTGTGGACTGCATGAACTTTACAACAACATGTGATCAAAAGTCACGAAGTTTTGACTGCAGTCGACTTCCAATTTTCTGCAGTTGCTCCTCACCAGCTCCTCATCGCCTGCGTTGTGGGAGGCACTGATTTCCTTAAAAAATGTACTATCAGTTTTTTTTCCAACCAGTACGTACCATGGTATTTGGTTTTTGTACTAGTAGCATGTTGTAAAACAAAAGCATGGTAGTTGTTTACAGTGAATTATGATGGTCTGTGCCCCACCGTTTTCCGGGTAATATGACCAAAATCGAAGTAATTTATGATACTCGCATAATGCAACATTTACTACTATAGTAGCTCTGAAATGGCTAAGCGTAAACCTAGTACCCTCTTAAACCCCTTTAGCTCATAGTGAAAAACCACAACACACATGGTCTAGTAGTGTACCCTCTTAAACCTTGGGAGCTGGATAGAGTATGGTGAGAAGAATGACAGGAGTCGGAAACCGTAAACTAACGTATCTCTTCATATGTATATATTTTTATTTATAGAATTGTTTGTATTGTTTTTGGAGATTGTTAGAGGCATGTTAATCTTGAATATAGGCCAATAATACTGCTCAGGTTCTGCAGAACAGCACTTTTTTTTAGGAGTTTTGATATTCTAATATTGTTACGGTACTTGTTGATACTGTTTGTAAGTATCCATGTTATGTACAACGTTATGCACTGAATTTGTATTTGAATGTGAAATGAAAATAAAAATTATTTTTCCAAAAAAAAAAAAAAAATCTCTTCAATAGATTTTTCAGTTTGCTCTCATTCAACTGAATTGGCTACTCTTATACTATTCTAAATAGCCAACATACTAAAAAAAACATGTTTTTAAAAGGTATTAATTATCATATTATTTAATAGATTCTCACCATATCCCTAAAACAGCCATTTACAATGTTTGATTTTGTTACTCTGCAAGAACGTTCGTTGATCCTGTCGCCATGACTACGACAGGCTAGCTGGACTGGAGCGAACTTTAGCCGATTTCTATGTTAACGGGCTTTTATAAATGTATTAAACTATCAAAACATAAAATAACAACAGTTATATCACTACAATCCGTTTAACTTGTGGTTTCCTATCCTATGGTTTACAACTTGCTCACCGTGATGGTAACGTTAAAAATATTTCGTTTATCTGGTGCCTCATCAGTTTTAACTAGTCGATCTAGCGCGAGAGCCTCTGTGGGAGAGCGCGTGAAGCAACCAGTAGAGCGAGCGGCTCCCTCTGCGGGCTGAAACAAGCACAACGCCCCTTGACTATAAATACTAAATTATTACAAAATGCCAAAGATCAGGCTACCATATATCTCACTTTCTCCCACATTTCAGGTTGGCAACACAGGGAACCCAAACATGAGCAAAATACGGTACTATTAATACAGCAACTATTCTCCTTTTTCTTTGATGTTTCAGAAAACTAGGACCAACAAGTAGCCTGCCTCTGACTTTATAAGAAACGTGCCCATACTGGTATATCAATTCATCAATTTAAAGGCCAACCAACCTCTTTTCACATTGGGGGGTTTATTTATTTAATGCATTATATAGCCATTATACCATGGTAACGCACACTTAATAAAGATAGTACCATATATCATTTTTTGGTACCATTCATCATAATTGTGCATTACCATGGTAGAATGTATAATGCAGTTTAACACCATGGTATTTCCATGAGCCACATCTATACCATGGTATAAATGAGGCAATACCATGGTAATATTTAGGTACAATGGCAGTACCATGGTAGTAACATCATACTTCAAGGTTAAAACCATGGTACATTTCCATAATTCAGACAATATCATGGTGTAAGTGAAAGTACCATGATATGAATGAAAGTACCATAGTACTAGCATGGAACATTTTTGTAAGGGAATTGTCAACCGATCATTAGAGTGTTTTTGTTTGACAAATGCGAACGGAACCAAAGACCATCAGGTAGCATTTTAGTCGCGTGGATATAATTATAATTATTTTACATTTTCTATTGCAACAATAATAGCAATATTACACATCAATACTGGGACATTCCTGTGTATACAATAAAATGTTCAAAAATTCAACACCAAGACATCTTTAGATGTGACAAGGCTATGAGACATTAACCGACATGTTAATGAGTTCTAATATATTTTCCAACTTTTTAAGTTTAACAGGTTTGAGGAATATTTGGCCAAGAGAATAATAATGTTAATAAAATAGTTATCGGAATTACAAAGATAAGCATAATGCCATTTAACATCATCAAAGGCAAACATATACAGTGGATATGTACAAATTAATGTGATATTTGAGGCTCTCTCCCCAATTTATGCTTTAAAAAAAAAAAATAATAATCCTTTATTTAACTAGGCAAGTCAGTTAAGAAAAAAATTGTATTTACAATGAGGGCCTACAACTTGATAGCACAATGTACACACATATTTTCAGTATGTGATATGGGGGTTGGAGACATGTTTATTTCAACACCACAAAAAATTACTTTTATAAACAATGACAACACTGCCATGTTGCATGGAGCCTTGCTGATAGAAAACCACATCAATGTCAGACTTTAAACTGTAGCAGATTCACATCCCCTGACTTCACTCCTCGAATTTTCGTCTGCAGACTGTTGCTTCAGCCTTACCACTCATACAAGCCCACATAACACTGCTTTTAAGGGCAGCAAGCACATCCCAGGGGGCATCAGTTCCAATGAAGTGTAGAGAATATGGGAATGGTCATTGATTATGGTGTGGGCTTTTTTCCAGTTTGCTGTTTGTGGAAGGAGCATGACGGGTAAATCCATCTAGTAGGTTACACATGAGGAGATGGAGAAAGAGGGCAATCTTGATTTCAATGCACATCATGTGATCCACATAGTTTATGGTGTACTGTACATGGTTTCAAAGTCATCTTTTTAGGCTGTGTTTTATTGTTGCACATTGTTGACCCTCACATTTAGGGACACATTATTGAGCCATGCCAGACTCTGGGATTTACACACTTGCAGGTGAGTTTCTAAATATGTTTTATGATTATACAAGGGGATTGCTAACTATTATAATAATAATTTTTAGTTGGCACACCAAGTCAATAACCGAACTTGCTGACAAAGATGACTTTCTTAAAAAAATCTATTCCGAATTTTAACTCAATTCACGAGGACTTTTATTCTGGGTGGTGTAAACGCAACCGGAAATTGAACGGACTACGTTCAGTGTCACACTCAATGCTACCGACGGTTAGGTTTTAAAACTGTTGTAAGCCTTTTAACTTTGGAAACCATCTTTATAACAAACACTTAGCTAATTTTCAAGCTTCGTGCGTGAATACTTTTGTATGAGGACGAGATGCAATGTCAAAATCCCAGCGAAAATGGTATTGCGGATTTGTTTTCACTAGACTTGGTGTGCTTGATGTTCAACATGGCGTATCCTCGCTAAATTTCCGTATGTCTCGATCTTTTAAGTATGCTAGAAGCGGGAGGACTAGTACTTCTGAATCATCTACTGTTATGTTTTTTAAGGGATAGCCTATTTAGATGTACAATTACCTTGGCAAGCATGTTATGTTTTTTCCCCTTTAACCAAATGAGTTGCTAGATCGGGACCTCAATATTTGGAACTAATCTGGTGCGCTTGATTAGTTCATATGAATGCAGTTTCCACGTTTGGGGCAATTCCATTGGTTTCATATTGTCTTACAAGTTAAATCAGGAACCTTGAGGAAATATTTGAAAGTTTTTTTTAACCATCTCTAACTTTCAATATCAGTTCAGTATTATTTCAATCATTATTGTGGCTCATATCCTTATTTTTAGGTCCCCCTCTTCTTCTTCCCTCTCTGCGTCTCTTCATTCCACCACTGCGGCTTGTCTCTGCAGCCATGTGGCAAGTGGTTCAGCGAGGAGACGTTCAAGATTATGGGATGCTGGAGGAGTTTGTCACCACGGTGACAGAGATTGTGCCAGAGCTTTTGAGTTGCAGTCAGAGGGCCCAACTCATTCTGGGGCTTCGAGCAAGGGTAAGAGATTGGGTTCAGAATGGGGAAAAAGAAACATGCAACAAGATCATGCGAGGTTACTCTCTGACAACAATATTGTTGACTCTAGCCTAAAACAGCCAGCTGTTAAACATTGATTGAGATAAAGACCCTGACACTGGTTTCTCAAATACTGCCGTTGGCCCTTAGCTAGGCTAGCTATCATTATCTTCAAATGAGAACAGAGCAATGCCTTCAAAGTGTGTGGTTGACCTTTGCTCTACTAGGGACACATTATTGGTCATCTGTAATTGTAGATGGTTCTGGAGTTGTGTCGCACTGAGCAGACAGCAGACCAAGACATTCAGCAACACCTGGCCAGGATCCGAAGCCTCATATCCACTGGGGAAGCAGAGGTGAGTATCTTTCTGGGAGGGAGCAGAGGCCTATGTCACTCTAAATGTTGTGTCGTTGAGTTGTTAAATGTGATTATTTAACTGTTGTGCATGTTTTGTTGCAGTCAGGTGATGCCGAGGTGGAATTATTTGAATCAAAGTTTGTGGAGCTGGTTGAATCTCTGCTGAAAGACCCCAGTGAAAGGGAGAACTTCTACCAGGTTTGTGTTGCTCTTATATGGTAGGGAAGTGACCACCCCTTTCTGCTTGACTTCCCTATCCGGTCCCATGATTATTTTGGATAAAAAAATAACTCCAGGCTACATTTTAACACATGCAACCAAATAGAAAGTATGTAGAACTAATAATGGACCAATATAATTTCAGATAACTGCCCTTATCTTGACTAACAAAAGCTGTGTGGCCCTCGGAATTTTGAAACCATGATGTGGCCCTTGAGCCAAAAAGTTTGATGGTCTAGGTTACAAAAGGCAAATACTAGGCTAATTATTGACATTAATTATTACATTAATTTATTCTCTCCTAGAATGTGTTCCCTGTGGAATTTGGGCCCAAGTATGACACTGCAATACAGATGCTGATGTTAGAATTCCTTTCCAGACTTGAGAAGTTACTTCCCATACCAGACCTTGAACAGGTAATAGGAATGAATAACACCTTTATCTAATCAGCTTGGGGAAATAGAAGAAAAGAATACCAAGTAATAATCAATAATATTTTCATGTTTAATAAACTGTGTGTTGGACATGAGTATGCTGTTGTTAATGCTTTGAAACCATGCTCCTCTCTCTCAAGACTGCCTCCTTGTTAAATGCTGTCCCCTCTGCCCTGGAGAAATGTGCACAGTTTGTACCTGACCCCATACAATTGAGGACCCTGCTCCAGTACCACAGAAAACGTGGACATTTGGATTCCATCGGTGAGTATCGTACAGACTCAGAGGATCCATAGCAGGTAGCCTAGAGCGTTGGGCCAGTAACCGAGAGGTTAAGAGGCTCTCTCCATCAGGGCTAACACAGAAAAGACCTCTGGACACCAAAACATGCTCTTTGTGTAGGAGGTTTTTCACTCGTACTTCAGACATGGCAAGGCACATGAGATCCCACTCAAAAGAGCATCCATTTTGTTGCTTGGATTGGCTGTGCCAAAATTGCAAATATTTGAAGTATAAGCTAGTTGTACATGATGCAAATATGAATTGTGTAAAATGTCATTTTGTTTTTGTGTTTTTTTGCACAAGTGCTTGATGAATAGTGCCTTGTAAGTCATGGGTTGGGCACCAAATGGAATATGAAACTGAAATTAAATAAATAAATAACAATTATATAAGATTGTGGAAATGTAGTTGACATGTATGACGTTGGTCAAACACTGTTGCAGAAAATATATTAATTCAGTTTAACCTGTCTTTTGTCTCCCTCTTTTGCATAAAAAGAAACTCCATCGTCCTTTGGTGACTACATCCTCTCCTCTCTGTCTCTCCCTCCACATGTACGTGTGGTGACTGCCACAGAAGTAGATTCACAATCAGAATGTTTGGCTAGAGTGGAAGGAAAAGGGTTGGTGGAGGGTACAATAGAGAAAAATGGAGGACTACTTGCACCAGATGAAGATCAAAGAGACGCATTTACTGGGAAGGAGCTTGCTATGAATAGGAAGCCTGTAAGTGTGGAAACGGACGATCAAGCTGTCACCGGAATTCATGTTCAAACCTCAAAACAAAGCAAGAGGCTGCAGGTGAAGAAAATACGGTCAGAAGTACAAAAACCATGTAAAACGGATTCTTCCGAGCGGGCAATCCAACAGCCATCCTCCTCCGAGGTGCACACCTCCCTGAGGAAGTCATGCAAAAGAGGCCCGTTCAGGAAGACATGCCCCGACTGTGGGAGGACTTTTGCTCGTGCCACGTCCTTTAGAAGGCACCAGCGAAGCCACACTCAAGATCATGATCATAGGTTTAAGTGCCTCAAATGTGCAATAGGCTTCAAGGATCTTTATGATCTGAAGAGACACCGGCAAGGAGTTTGTGAAAAGAACCTCTCAACTTTGGTTGATTGGGAAAATAAAGAAGAGATCCCACAACCCTCAACTAGCAAATCTCCGAACACATCACCCCTTAAGACGCTCTCTCCATCAGGGCTAACACAGAAAAGACCTCTGGACACCAAAACATGCTCTTTGTGTAGGAGGTTTTTCACTCGTACTTCAGACATGGCAAGGCACATGAGATCCCACTCAAAAGAGCATCCATTTTGGTGTGTAAATTGTGAAAAGAGATTCAAGTATTCATATGATTTGAAGAGGCACCAGAGAGATTTGTGTAAGAAAGTGAACCAGGAAGATTTAGGTCAGGTTGGTCAAAACTTGTCACAACAGAAGGGGAAACCGCAGCCAGAGAAAGATGAATCCCAATCAAGCACTGGGTCTCTTGGCACTGATGAAAACCCGCAACCATCTCACAAAGGGCTGTCCGACTCAAAAACCTGTTGTGTCTGTGGTAGGATTTTGACTCGTACCTCAGACATGGAAAGGCACTTGAAATCTCACTCAAAGGAGCGTCCCTTTCATTGTGCTATCTGTGAGAGAAGTTTTAAGTACAAAGATACCTTGAAGAAACATCAGGAAATCCTTGGCCACGAGGGCATCCTAGAAGACTTGGGTCAGAGTGTGGACCAGCAACAAGCGGAAGTTAAAACCGAAGGTTGCAGCAGTCCTCTCACTACCAAGGAAAACGACACTGGGACCCTCATCACAGCTGCTACTTCAGTGCCGACTCTCAAAGAACCCAAACCATGCACTGTGTGTGGGAAGATTTTTAACCGTGCTTCAGGAATGGCTATTCATATGAGATCCCATTCAGATGAGCGTCCTTATCAATGTGTCAATTGTGAGCAGCGCTTCAAGTACATGCATGGTTTAAAGAAACACCAGAGGGACATCTGTCTGAAGGTGAACCAAGAAGAAGCATCTAAGTTGGTGGACCAGCAACAAGAGGATGCTACTCCAGAGGAGGCTGGTGAACTGCTAGCCACTGATGACAAAAGGGCAGAATGCAAGGAGGAAGAAAGAAAGGTGGTATTCAAATGTGATGAATGCGACAAGGAATTCAAAGGCTCATCCTCCCTAAGAACACACAAACGAATTCACAATCCATTCTATTGCTCTGATTGTGGAAGGATATACCCAAACTCCATTGCCTTTGACAGACACAAGCTGATGCACAAAGAAATCCAGTGTACCATGTGTGAGAAGACCTTTACCCTGTTGGGGCGTCTGAGAGAACACTATCTGCATCAACATAAATTCACAGGACCATACCCCTGCTCTCAATGTGAGAAAACCTTCACTCAGTTATCGTACCTTGTCATCCATGAGAGGGTTCACTCGGGAGAGTACCTGTACCAGTGTTCTGTTTGTCCAGAAAAATTCAGAACAGCCAATTCTCTAACAATACACAGTAGGAAGCACACAGGAGAAAAGCCGTTCCTGTGCTGGCAATGTGGAAAGAGCTACAGGGCCGCTTCTGAACTGTCGGTGCATATGGGGACTCACTCAGAGGAGAGACCATTTTCTTGTTCGCAGTGTGACATGACTTATCGGACAAAGATTCAGCTGAATACACACATTGAACAAGTTCATGAGGGGGTGAGATTTACCTGTACAGTCTGTGGAAAGCAGTTTTACAAAGCAGTGTCATTAAAAAGACACAAACTCACTCACACAGGAGAAAGACCCTTTCCATGCTCCTATTGCACAAAAACCTTCATCACTGCCAATGAAAGGAGGTTGCATGAAAGATACCATACTGGTGAGAGACCATACAAATGTCAAGACTGTGGAAAGTCCTTCATCCAGTCAGGTTACCTGAAATCACACCAACGACTTCACACAGGAGAGAAGCCATTTTCATGCAGCGTTTGTGACAAACGTTTCAGATTTTCTCATCATATGAAAAGGCACCAGAAAACCCATACAGAGAAGCATGTATGTGGGGAATGTGGGGAATCTTTCACCCAAATTCGATGCCTCAAGGCTCACCAACTCACTCACTCCCTCAATGAAAATTGAGTTATTGTTGTACATTTGCATATCAGTTGTTAAATGTTTTTTTTATTTTTCTTTTGGATAGATTTAATAACTAGGTCCGTCAGATTAGTTAAGTGGATATTTTGAATAGATCATCTAAAATGTTGTGTAGAGTTGGTTACAAGTATTGATTGTAAGTCATTTGTAAAGAGAATCTAAATGACCAATGGGCAACTGAATTTACTTGATGGACAAATCCACCCAAAAACATATATTTTGGAATTTGTTTCATTAGTCCATTGTTGACGTACAGTGCATTTGAAAAGTTTTTAGACCCCTTGACATGTTGTTGCATTACAGCTTTATTCAAAAAATGTATACATTTGTTTTTCCCCCTCAATCTAAACACAATACCCCATAATGACAAAGCAAAAAACAGATTTTTAGAAATGTTTGCAAATATATATTTTTTTTAAACAAAAAAATGATAACATATTTACATAATTATTCAGACCCTGTACTCAGTACTTTGTTGAAGCACCTTTAGCAGTGATTACAGCCTCCAGTCTTCTTGGGTATGATGCTACAAGCTTGACACGCCTGTATTTGGGGAGTTTCTCCCGTTCTTCTCTGCATATCCTCTCAAGCTCTGTAAGGTTGGATGTGGAGAGTCACTGCACAGCTATTTTCAAGATACTCCAAAAATGATATATCTGGTTCAAGTCTGGGTTCTGGCTGGACCACTCAAGGACTTTCAGAAACTTATCCCGAAGCCACTCCTGCATTGTCTTGGCTGTGTGCTTAGGGTCGTTGTCCTGTTGGAAGGTGAACCTTTTCCCAGTCTGAGGTCCTGAGCAGGTTTTCATCAAGGATCTCTCTGTACTTTGCTCTAAACATATTTTCCTTGATCCTAACTAGTCTCCCAGTCCCTGCTGCTGAAAAACATCCCAACAGCATGATGCTGCCACCATGCTTCACTGTAGGGATGGTGCTAGGTTTTTTCCAGGCGTGACGCTTGGGATTCAGGCCAAAGAGTTCAATCTTGGTTTCATCAGACCAGAAAATCTTGTTTCTCATGGTTTGAGAGTCCTTTAGATCGCCTGCGTCCAGCACGGACCCGCTCAAGGGCGAGCTGGGATCTGGATGTGGTCTTGGCACACATCCAATTCTGCCTTTCAAATCGTTGGAGTCTGCCTACCTGAAACACCTCTCTATGAAGGTGGCTTCTTGGTAGCGATTACTACCATGAAGAGGGTGGGTGAGCTCCATGCTCTTTCAGTAAGTTCTGAGTGCTACTGGATAGACCCCGTGGGGAGGAGTACATCTCTCCTCCCCAACCCTTTATTCCTCCTGAAGGTTCTGTCAGACAGGCATGTGAACATAAGCAGACAGGATAAAAGTTATGACCCCCCGGCAGTGGCGGGGGATTCTGGGCCTCCATCCGGCATGTTGTGCCCTATGAGGGCACTGGCTGCCTATGTGGAGGGGACACGGTCAGTTAGAACAACAGACCAGCTCTTTGTCTGCTTTGTCCTCGTGCACTTTTTGCTAGGTACTATCAGGTAAATGTGGCACCTCCCTCTGCGGTTGGTTCAGCGGTCCTGGCCTCCCCTTCCACATTGACGGCCCCTGCGTCTCGGTCCCGCACTGGGATTTTGCCGCAGGCTGGTCAGGTATACCAATATATTGGAGTGATCCAATATAGTAAAATATAACAAAAGTTATGCATGTAACCACGGTTATGTGAGCTATTTGGATCACTCCAATCCTCTACGGTGCTAGAGTCGCCTCAAAAATGATGTAGAGAACGCATGTCGCGGCCATGGGTTCTAATATATATATATATATATATAAGAGCGGACCACAGCCGTGACACAGGTGTACACGGGAGTAAATCTGTTAATCCTCACCTCGGATGTGTCCCTCCGCCGTGGAGTGATACCAATATATTGGAGTGATCCAAATAGCTCACATAACCGTGGTAACATACGTAGCCTTCGGTATTGTGTAGGTTGTAACATAAAATGTGGAAAAAGTCGAGGGCTCTGAATACTTTCCGAATGCACTTTAAAAGTGACATATCTTAAAATCTTGATTCCTGACAAGCGAAACATCATCAATGGACTAATTACATTTATTTTCTTCTTTTTCCCCTTTAAGCTACTTGTCATAGTGGGTATATCCAGTCCAATACTTCAAGTATTGTTTTTTCTGTGATAGCTGAACTTTTCATTAAGAATGCACTCTTTATTTTTATGGTTACATTTCTTTTATTAACCTTTATTTTAATATTGTATGAAACGTGCTGTATATGATTTTGTCATTTGAATTAAATTCACTTTTTTTGGCAACATCAGAGGAGTTTATTGCATTATATTAGCATCTGTGAGACGATATCTAGAGACGATATAGCCAGAGATTTGTATAACTAAACCAAGATAGACCACAGCCTGTAGTTTCCAATGGGAACAGATGAGTTTTCGTAGGAAGAACAAGCAAGGAGGTGGGCAGAGCCAAGCACGAGAGAGCGAGATCCTATTGGCCCATTCTAGCAAACATCTGCATATATCCGTTAGGGAACGCCTACTCTGAAATGCACGTGTGCAATAACTCAATTCGACTTTTCACTCCTAAATAACGCGCTTTAAAAAAACTTTGACAAAACTTAGACCACTCTATTCATAACATATTTTAGTTTTGGGAACAGAAAACTGTATTGAGATCAAATGTTTCATTAATGAGAAAATGTTGAGAATGTAGGCCAAAATCCATCTCGTACCATCTTCTCCCATTGCCCGTCAGTGGGCTTCCTAGTGGAAAGGCCAAGCGGATGCTTCATATTTATACATCCAGTACCTGTCTCATTGTTCAATCTGTGATATAGCGTTTCCCATGATCGTAACTTTTATTCTGAAGGCGAATATAAACCGGAACTAATGTTTTTTTAAGCGACTTCCTGCAAAATGAGAAAAAAAAGAATAACTTCCAGGTAAACAGATATTTCAGCCAAATGAATCAATGATTGCTTGGGTTTATTTTAGGACGTCCCTGTGACTGATAATGGATTATAGGAATTTAACGGAGCCGGTGGTGAATACGGGTAAGTTTATAGTTGTCGCAGGGAACTGATTGGAAGCTTCCACCAGACAGAAGCAGAGCAGGCAGGGGTTCCAGCTAGCAAGCCAACTTTCCAATTGTAGACCTGTAGCTAGCTACTTATGGTGTAACTGTATGAAATCGATGCATATTTCCATTTGTGATCGCTTTTATGCGATCTGCATTCAGACATAATCTATTTAAAATGCAATGCGTAGTTAGCTATAGCAAGTAGTATCAATGTTTTCCTCTTCTAGTCATAGCCTAGCAATGTGTGCTCTTGTTTAGCCCAGTCAGTGCAGCTGCTTACTGCCTGCGATATGTTCATTCATAGGGTTATCTTTTCCTCTACCTGCCCTGCGCCTGTTCATCCCACCGCTGCGGCTGTTTTCTGCAGCGATATGGCAAGTGGCCCAACGAGGGGATATAATGGGCTACGGGAAGCTGGAAGAGTTTGTGACATTTGTTACAGAGACGGTTCCAGAGCTGCTCAGTTTCAGACAGAGAACCCAGCTCATGTTGGGCTTACGAGCAAAGGTGAGAGAGCGAGGTGATGATTATTTGACTCTGTCTCACATTTTTCACTGTCCAAAAGGACCAGGAATGAAAACCACAAAATCTATATATCCAGATTTGTCCTGTGACTTGGAAAAGAACATGGTTCATTTAGTAATGAGTTGCAAGGAATTCTATTTTATTAATTTATTCAAACAACAGGTAATGGAATATTTGAAGAGAAAGGTTAGCCCAAGTTGTTCAGTGTTCTTGTAGGATTAATCTGTTTTTTTCCCCCAAGTTGGTTTTGGAGTTGTGCCGCACGGAGCAGACAGCAGGACTTCAGAGCCATCTGGACAGGATCCACGCTGCAAGATCACATCCGGGGGATCCAGAGGTGAGTCTTAAGATATTCCTCAATCCTCTGTAATGATGTTCTCTCACTCGATCTTGTCAGAATTACAGTACATTTATTCAAGAGGTTATTTCCCCAGTTTTGTTGTGCAGAAGCGGAAGCCTCTAAATCAAATTTCCTTGCACTGGTACAAACTCTTATCCAAGACCCAGTTGAGAGGGAACATTTCTTCCAGGTCAGTATATGGTTTTTTAAACACCAAAGTTTGAACATTAGTATGGTCCGTCAACATTGGTATAACAAAACAGATGAAACCAGTAGTATCTAGGCTACATTTTCTATGTTTTATGTTTTTTTTTGTGATAATAAACCTACCGCTTCATGTTCTTAGGATACATTTAATATTTGAAAGAAAAATTCTATGTGAAAAGTAGCCAGCCAAATAATTGACCCCCCTGTCTTTTTCATCTCTCCCATTAGGAAGTGTTTCCTGTAGACTATGGACCCAAGTATGACTCTGCCCTGCAAGGATTAATGTGGGAGTTTCTCTCCAGGCTGGAGCAGCTCCTTCCAGTACCAGACCTCAAACAGGTACTCAGGCAGAACCTCGTCATTAGACCACTCCTCAGATCTCCGTTATCAAGCATGAGCTTGTGAATAAAGTTGTCTTGTTTGAATATTTGCATAAAGAATGTCTGCATCTTTCTTTCATGTCATAATGCCCACGATTAATTAACATGCTGACACATCTCATGTGGAGCACTGCAGCACTCTTCACAAAGCATTACATTGGTTACTCATTATATGTATTAGACATGATGAGACATCTTGGAGCATTTTATTTAAGATAATGGGCATTTAGAATATTTTATTTAAGAACAACTGGACCGATTTTGATTGATTGCATATTATATTAATGTGTGCTCCCCATCTCGTAGACAGTGTCTTGGCTCAATGCTGGACCCTCTGTCTTGGAAGAGTGTGTCAACTCTCTATCTCAGCCTCTGCAGTTGAAGACTCTACTGCAACATCATAGAGAACTAGGATATTTGGACACCAATGGTAAACCACTTAAAAAAAACAAAAATCCAAAATTAGTAAAGGAGGTATGCAAATTGTTACATTTGAATGATTCAAGGAAATGCTTTTAGGATTGTAACATTCCCCCTTTATTCATATCCCAGCAGTTTATTAAAATAAATAACATCTCACTGTAATTGTCTCCTTTTACCTCTCAATCAGCAACTTCTTCCTCCTCTGCTGGCGACTGCATCTTCTCCTCTCTGTCTCTCACTCCGGTAGTGGTGGCGGCCACTAGAAAGACAGAAACAGCGATCCAATCAGAGTTGATGGATGGTTGTATGGACCCAGCCTTATATGGTGAAGAGATGGAAACAGAGTCTGTAGTAGTGACTGAGTATGCAGAAGTGGAGCTGGGGACCTGTACATACACCAGAGAGGAAAGGGAGTTTAGTATAGAGAAGACTGAGTCACAGAACCAAAGAGACAGTCAGGCTGACTTGAATGGGGAAGAGCAGGAGATGGTAGCCAATGCAAGCGAGGAAGAACGTCAAGAGGGAGAAGTGGAGGTTATTTGTGAGGAAGTGGGGCATCCTAACGGAGACGCTGAGCTTGTTTCAGAGAAAACCAGTGCCATGAACATGGAGGAAGCCGTTTTCTGTGCAGAGGTGGGGGATGTGTGTGTGGATCTGGAGTCAATGAATAGAGAGGTGGAAATGATTTATGAGGAGGTGGAGCATGTTGAACATCCGGAGTTAGTTGGGCCTATATGTGCAGAGAATACAATTGACAGACCGCCCACCCACAATGAGAACCTACATGAAGAAAATTATTTCACAGAGGAGGGGCTTGAGAAGGATGAGCAGGAGAGAAATGAAGCTGGTTATGTCCCCCAAACTGTCACGGATCAAGGAAGTTCCCAATGTACGCCACAACAAGTAATGAACCAGCCAGAACTGGTCCCATCCTGTCTGCACCAAAAACCCACATTAGGGTTCCAGAGACTTAACGTCAGTGTCCTGCCTCTCCAAATGTCCTCCCCCTCTCAACCACTGAGAAGAAACACAAGACTCCAGATGAAGACCGTGGGATCAAGAGGTCCCAATGGAGGGCAGCTCAAGGCATTGGAGGAGGCTAATGGGACCTGGGGTGTCCCTTTATACCGGTCTCCAGACCCAAGGTAAGAATGAGGGGTGGGAGGGGACTTAGGGTTTTAAAGCAATTTCACCATTTACTTTAAAAGGATCACAATGGAAATGTGTCATTGACTTCATTGTGTTATCCCTGTCACGTTTTAAAAATGTTTGTACTTTCTATGGCTTTGTTAAACTGTCAAATAAAATCAATCAAGGGCAGTGTCATTGGACATCAATTGTGCTTTATCGCTATCTTTAGGGAAGACTCTGAAGACCTCAGCGCCACTTCTGACAGCTCCACAATGAATGGAAATAAAGGTTTGCAATGTTATATCAACACAAGGTTTCTATGGTACTATAGGTACACTTGGATATCGTTAGAATTCTCTGAATGTTTCATCATTTTAATTGAATAGATTTGGCAATGTTGAATATGATCCAGATGCCTGGTTTAGAATAAATTGGATTATAATTTGATAACTTTCTAAATATACAGTATGCTCCTTTCTCTGTTCCCCTGCAGGTGGGACGGTGGAGGCTCCCTCTCTGGTCTTCGCCTGCTCTCAGTGCTCTTTTAACCATGCCGACGAGGTGAACCTCCGGCAACACCTTAAAGCGCTTCACCCAGAGGAGTACAGAAGGATGCTTGCTGCTGGAGAAAATGAAACAGAAACCCCTCCAGGGTCTTCCAGCAGCACCCCTCTGAACCCATGTCTCTCAGACATTCCCCACACACTGGGGAAGTCTGGCAGGCATACATCACACTCCAAAACATGCTCTGTGTGTGGAAAGACCTTCTCTCGAGCGACAGATATGAGGAGACACCAGAGATCCCACACTGGGGAGCGGCCTTACAGGTGCATCCAATGTGGGAAGACTTTCCAGTACTCCTTCGACTTGAAAAGACACCAGCGAAAGGGCCTAGGGTCAAGGCCGTTCCAGTGCTGCACGTGTGGAGAGGGCTTCGATCGGGAGGAAGATCTAAAGACACACTGCAGTGTGGCTCATTTAGCAGAGTCGCCAGTCTCTGATGACTTTGGGATCAAGTTAAACCTCCCAGCAGGCCTTGAGAATGAGCAGTGTCCCAGCGAAGAGGGTGAACACAAATGTCCAGAATGTGACATGTCTTTCAGTCAGATATCCCAAATGAAGCGACACCAGCTGATTCACTCCGGTGGTGACCCGCTGCAGTGCAACCAGTGTTTGAAGAAATGTCAAAACTCTGATGCCCTCACAAAACACATGCAAATGCACAATGGCGCGCGACCATTCCAGTGTTCAATATGCAAAATTAACTTCACGCAGCTAGTTTGTCTTAGGCAACACTATTTGAATGCTCATAAGGAAGAGGGTTCATTTCTGTGTTCCCATTGTCCTAAAAGTTTCTCAAGGCTATCGAACTTGATCAAACACCAGAGAACTCATACAGGTGAGCGGCCTTACCAGTGCTCTCATTGTCCAAAGAGATTCACACAACTACAGATCTTGACTAGACATGAGAGAATTCACACAGGAGAGAGACCATTTCTTTGCCCTGACTGTGGAAAAAGATTTCTGTCCTCTGGTGAATTGTCAAAACACCTTCAGTGTCACTCAGAGGAGAGACCCTTCCCTTGTCTCGAGTGTGGAAAGACTTTCAAGGCCAATCGGTTTTTAAAGAAACACTTACAGACTCATACAGGGGAGCGTCCTTTCCCCTGCTCACAGTGTGGGAAGAGATTTTCCAAGTCGACTGATCTGACCCGGCATAATCGCATGCATACAGGGGAGAGGCCACATATGTGCTCTCAGTGCGGTAAAAGTTTCTTAACTTACTCCGAAGTGGTGAAACATCAGCGTTACCACACTGGAGAACGACCATTCAAATGTGAGCAGTGTGGGAAGAGTTTTACCCAGTCCTGCTATCTTACAGTACATAAGCGTATACACACAGGAGAGAAGCCCTACTCCTGCAGCGTGTGTGGAAATCGCTATAACAGCACCACTCCACTGAAGAGACACATGCTCAGCCACACGGGAGAGAAGCCATACGTGTGTACTGAATGTGGGAAGGCTTACAACAGATTGCATCTTCTGCGTACACACGAGCGAACTCATGCAGCAGTTGAGGCTGTTTGTTGAGGATATTGGTGTGTCATTGCTATTCATGTTGTTTTTTGGAATGTAAAGTAAGACAGGACATTTGTATTAGAGGCCTGTAACAACAAGAGTTGAGCCTCATACTGTGAATTGTTAATTCTGTCACAGCTTGGAACTTGATTGTATATTTGAGATGTGCTTTTTGCTGCCAGGAATCATACATCAAAGGGTATATTATTTTATTTAGATTACTCACCTTGTTTTGACATTAAAAAAGAGAGAAGTATTGCACACCTTCCTTTGCAGAATGAAGAGGACAGTTGCTACCGGTACACAGGCTGGTTGTTGAGAGGCGAGTGCCAGGCCTCTACTCTTATGTTCAACAATGAGGGAAAATATTTATTCTCAAATGTAGGCTCGAGTGTTGTCTTTATGGCTGATATACATAATATTAATCAATCTGCTATCTCGGGTCAATAGACGATACAGTAATTCCTTTTCTAAGGGACACATTTTGGCTCATCAGCACCCCCAGAGGCAAAACTTCTATATCTTTAACGGAGTATTCATTAGGCAATAAAGGTAATAAAAGTAACGTTGCTTTTTTTTGTCTTGCGGTAGGCTACAATATTTTTCAAAAGGAAATCAACTAAAATCTAACAGAGCCATGTTAGTAGTAATGTAGCCCGGCAGCTTGGAGAGCTTATTCTTTTCTATTACTAATATTTTGGAAAAGGTACAGGCGGAACGAAAATTGAGTCCAGTCTTGGTTACCGGAAGTTTTGGGGAAGTAGATCGATGTTACTTCGCTCGTTGGGGAGCAGTCAAATCATTTTGTTTTCAAATTATTCTGCGCTTTTACATACGTATATTTATAGCCATGGATGCATGTGGACTATCTAAAGACGTCAATGGTGTGTAATAAAATAACTTCTAGATAACGTTACCATGCTAGCTAATATCTGCAGAACTAATATCAAAAGCCTCATGTAAAAAGTGGCATAGTCTGCTATCAGTTGATCCCCGGCTAAAATCGGTTATGACTGCATTGTTAAGCCAAGTGTGCTTGTAATCCTATCTAACTAGCTATCAATTTAAAGTAAAGACTATTTGAATAGTAAAGTTATTGCTTAATGCAAATTAATCCTGACAAAGGCTAATCTCTGATGCTTCTATTCTATGGAGCCCCATCCTGTAACGACGAGATGAGAAATTGTCCGCATCATTAGCTGACAGACATAATGATATATTACTACTGTATATATTTTAAACAGTGTTCTGACTTCTGATTGAATGTTTGTCAATTTGTACACCTACATTTCAGATCCAGTTCTCAGTCTTTCTTCTCTGCACCTCCTGGTTCCACCTTTGCGGCTCCTGTCTGCTGCCATGTGGCAGGTGGCTCAGCAAAGAGATGTGAGGCACTATGAGAAGTTGGAGGAGTTTGTGACTCTGGTGACAGAGGCCATTCCAGAGCTGCTGAGCCACAGACATAGAGCTCAGCTCATTCTAGGTCTGAGAGCACGGGTGAGAGATGAGTCAGGGGGCATAGGGTTATTCAGTTGGCTGGAGAGCCCTGAAAAGCGCAAATAGGTATATTTATATACCTATGATGATGAGTAGAGAATTGGGTCTGTTCTATACATTATGTAACTGTCTGCAATCCTATGAATGGGTACTCCCCACCTGAGTTGCTTGAGAGATGGCAATGACATGGTTTCTCCAGCTACAGGTTTGTACCACAGTTAATACTTGTTTCTACTGTGTGATTCAGTTGGTTCTGGAGCTGTGCCGAGGCCCTGCCGACCCTCAAACCATTCAACCTTACCTGGACAGCATGCCCACTGTTACTCCAGGATGCACAGGAGTAAGTGGGCTATAGTCCTTTTAGAACAGAACTTGGTTGTTTTCCAAGTGGATTTGAGTGCACACAGCCACTATGTGATGAGATGATTGTATCTGTTTACTGTCTTGCAGTACAGAGACGCAGAGGTGGAAGCATCTGAATCAAATTTTGTGGTGCTTGTCCAATCACTGCTGAAGGACCCAATCGAGAGGGAGTGCTTCTTTCAGGTAATTTTACACTCGGCGCTGTGAGCCTCTTGCAGTACCGCGCTGCTTACGCCAAGGTTTTACTGAAAACAATGGGAGTGTCACGCCCGGGAAAAGTTACTCGTCCAGGCCTTCAGGAAAAAAAGTACTTGAAGTTACAATCCATCGCCTTGCCTCCATTTAAATAATGTTCCCCCAACAGGAGGTGTTCCCGGAACAATATGGCCGACATTATGACACAGCGGTACAGACGTTAACATGGGAGTTCCTCTCCAGACTGGAACAACTGTTTCCAGTACCAGACCTCAAGCAGGTATTGAGCATTGTGGCATTTATAGCTTCTGGCAATTTAGCCTTTCTGATATTGGATGTAGCATAAATCTAGCACAGGTTAGGAATAGTACATTTTGGGAAGACAAACACAATTCTTTAGGCTACGGTGATTGAATATAAAATGCATTTCTAAAAGACATTCCCTTTCAGACCGCGACATGGCTCAGCTCTGCCCCTTCAGTCCTGGAGGAGTGTATGCAGTCTACCCCAGAGAATCTGAACCTCATTCTCCAGCACCATAACAGTTTTGGACATTTAAAAGAACCTTGTAAGTCTCCTGTAATGATTACTAAATCATGATGCAACGTTTTGTAGCACAGTACTGTTTAAAACTCGCAGGTCTTTTTATGACACAGTTCTTGTCTTCTCTCGTTCAGCTGCTCTCTCCTCCTCCATGGGCGACAGCATCCTCTCCTCTCTGTCCACCCCTAAAATGGTGGTCACCACTGAGCCGACCACTTTTGTCATCCGGTCAGAGTCGTCACATAACTCGGCAGACGTGCTGGGCCCCATGTCTTTAGAGGACACTGATGCGGTAGTAGTAACAGTTTACACTGAAGTGGAGGTTGGAACAGAGGTGGAAGAAGAGATTGTAGAGACGATGAACGAGGAATACGTACCGTCAAACACCTCTCCACTGCGGGAGGAGGTGGTTGAGCCTAAAGCTGAGGATATGAATCTGGAGATGACAGTCGTTGAAGAATATGGCTACGTGGGGGAGGAGATGAGTGCAGCCGAGGAAGAGATGGACACAGTGAGTGTTCCGGTGGAGCAAGCAGATGAAGCCGTTAATATCAGTGAAGACATTGGAACTGGGACAGAGACTGTAGCAGTCAAAAAAGATGTCCAATATGAGGTGGTAGCAGATCAGGACGGCCAATCAGAGACTGTGAATGTATGTGGGAAGGACACGTCCCATGTGGTCAACTTTCAAACCCAACAACCTGCGACGTCAAATGTGAGGCGGTCTACACGGCTGCAGTCGAAGACGCCAAGAACTTGGAGGAGGAAAAAGAACACTGAGAACAAGTATGAGTGATGATTAGAGAATAGGAGTACTGTCATTTAAAAAGGAATCTGCCATTTTGTCATCAAATTAGTGATATTTTTGTTTTCGTTTTTAATCACAGGAACAACGGTGAGGCCTCAAGCATGGTTTATGTCATCTCACCCAGGGGAAGAGAAGCCGGTAATAATGATCTCTCCAACTATTCTGATAGTGACTATTCTGACAGTCATCAGGGAAATGGTTATATACAGTGAAGTCAGAAATTTACACACACTTAGGTTGGAGTCATTAAAACTCATTTTTCAACCACTCCACAAATTTCCTGTTAGCAAACTATAGTTTTGGCAAGCCGGTTAGGACATCTACTTCGTGCATGACACAAGTAATTTTGCCAACAATTGTTTACAGACAGATTATTTCACTTATAATTCAGTGTATCACAATTCCAGTGTGTCAGAAGTTTACATACACTAAGTTGACTGTGCCTTTAAACAGTTTGGAAAATTCCAGAAAATGATGTCACAGCTTTTGAAGCTGGAGGTGTACCTGTGGATGTATTTCAAGGCCTATCTTCAAACGCAGTGTCTCTTTGCTTGACATCATGGGAAAATCCAAAGAAATCAGCCCAGCCAAAAATTGTAGACCTCCACAAGTCTGGTTCATCCTTGGGAGCAATTTCCAAATGCCTGAAGGTACCACGTTCGTCTGTACATACAATAGTACGCAAGTATAAACACCATGGGACCACGCAGCCGTCATACCGCTCAGGAAGGAGACGCGTTCTGTCTCCTAGAGATGAACGTACTTTGGTGTGAAAAGTGGAAATCAATCCCAGAACAACAGCAAAGGACCTTGTGAAGATGCTGGAGGAAACGGGTACAAAAGTATCTATATCCAAAGTAAAACAAGTCCTATAACAACATAACCTGAAAGGCCACTCAGCAAGGCAGAAGCCACTGCTCCAAAACCGCCATGGTTTGAAACTGCACATGGGGACAAAGATCGTACTTTTTGGAGAAATGTCCTCTGATCTGATGACACAAAAATAGAACTGTTTGGCCATAATGACCATCGTTATGTTTGGAGGAAAAAGGGAGAGGCTGCAAGCTGAAGAACACCATCCCAACCGTGAAACACAGGGGTGGCAGCATCATGTTGTGGGGGTGCTTTGCTGCAGGAGGAACTGGTACACTTGACAAAATAGATGGCATCATGAAGTAGGACAATTGTGTGGTTATATTGAAGCAACATCTCAAGACATCAGTCAGGAAGTTAAAGCTTGGTTGCAAATGGGTCTTCTAAATGGACAATGACTCCAAGCATACTTCCAAAGTTGTGGCAAAATGGCTTAAGGACAACAAAGTCAAGGTATTGGAGTGGCCATCACAAAGCCCTGACCTCAATCCTATGGAAAATGTGGGCAGAACTAAAAAGCTTGTGCGAGCAAGGAGGCCTACAAACCTGACTCAGTTACACCAGCTCTGTCAGGAGGAATGGTCCAAAATTCACCCAACTTATTGTGGGAAGCTTGTGGAAGGCTGGCTACCCAAAA
>NC_092179.1:28220558-28513213 GCF_045791955.1 Oncorhynchus clarkii lewisi | reverse complement strand
TGGCTACATCTAATCCTGTTGTTCACCATTTTCTATTGGTGAATACATTCTTCATGTTTGCTTTCCCTGCCCTGTAAAGTTACCATGGTGCATTTCATTTTCATAGTGAAAATATTGCCTATTAGCTTTAAATGATGCTGCTATACATTCTCATTAACATGTCATAAATCGTCAGGACATCCATTTCAAAAGCATTTTTTAAACAACATTTGTTTTGTATAAATTATCAATACTGAAACAAAGACTCCACTGACTGAATATGTTGCTATCGAAGATTTTAATATGATCAAGTGTCATACACATTATTTGCATGTCTGCTTCACACACCGTCACATAAAAAATGTTTTCATGTGATAACATGTAAAGCAACATGTAAAGCAACATGTGATAGCATGAAACTACCCATGTGAAAACGTGATCATGTGAAGTGTTCCAAAAATAGTTGGAAAAAACAAGTGAAATGGTTTTTTAATGTGAGGGACATAAGAGATTTCTGGACAGTGTCACTGTTTCCTCTGGCTTACCATGAAACGTCATATTTACAATGAATGTCAGCATTTTATTTCCTTCTCTAACAAATGTGGCTAATTCTTGTGTAATTTATCAGCAGGGCATGAATGTAAATCATTAGTGAGTATCTTGTTGTTTCCACTATCGACATTGACTTATTGATTACAGTAATCATGGATTCCTAGAGCACAATAATGTGGTTTTCTTACACCAAAAACATAATTTCAGATAAAAAAAACAAACAAGAGCAATCAAAGTCACAATGTGAACATTTCAGGTCAAATAAGAAAACTAAGCATACATCTCAATATCTGTCAGTGGCTATATACAGTGAAAACAACAGGAATGTAGAAAAAAATCACATTCATATAACTGGAAAATTAAATAGCACAAGTTTTACGAAAGAAGTTTAATCCATTTACAATCAGTTTACACAATAAATCAATTTATAACATTTTAGAGTTTTCATACAATGATCTTCTTTTTAAGACACAATAATCCTGTAACCTAAAACATTCATTGGTAGCACTCTCATATTTTCCATAAATCTTAAGTCATTGTGCACTTATATTGAGCATTGCTTGTTTCCCTCGGAGGTATCCACGGTATCCACTTCTGTATAGCAGTGAGCCACCCCTTCGAATCAGGGAACATTTGATCAATGCCCGGCAATCCAGAAATCTTCCCCATCAGCCCCATCACCTGATGACGGTCTTTGTCAGTGTTTCTGAACACATGGTACCTGTTCCCACAGAGCTCAACTATCTGTTTAAGATGAGGGTCTGACTGGATAAACATCTCTATGTTCATGTTTTTCAGGTTCTCTCCATGAGTAAAGAGGACAATAGTTTTATCTTTGCCTTTAATCTTAAAGGCTTTTTCCAATTCATTTAAAGTCCCTCTCTTGCCCTCTGTGAATCGGCCAATTTTAATCACCAACAAGTACACACAAATCCCAGTCTCACAGTAATTACTGCAACGTGTCAGCTGTTCATCTTTTTTAACATATTCATCAAAGAAGTCAGGGGTATCAATGACTCTAACTTTTGCTCTTGAAAACTGCTTATTTTCTACCTGGCACTGTCTAGTGACTGGTAGAGAGCTTTGACATGATTTAAAAATGTCTTTCCCCAGGATTGTGTTGCCACTTGCACTCTTTCCGGTGCCTGCCTGTCCCAGTAAGACAATGTTCAAAATCTTGTTGGGGCTGCTTTTACTGTTCTCTGGTCCTGGTCCTCCTACTTCTGCTCCACTACCTGGTACCTCACTATCCTGTTGACTTTGACCTGATAAAACAGTAATAGGTACAATGTACTTGGATAGAAACGGGCATTTGATGACAGTATTAACTTGAGATATGTTAGGGGGAAAACATCTATGAAAGGCATTAACCTGTCGTGTAATTTCTTTTCGATAAATATGGCAATAAATTGACATTACATTGTATATGACTTAATCATTTAGAAAAAGTAATACTTACATTGTGACATGTTCCTCCTCTTCCTCCACCTTTGTAGAAAGCCTGAAAATAAAAAAGGGGCAACCTTGAGGAAAACAATTGGCCTCGGTTTCAGTTAGCAGGGACTTTTTCCGTTGGTAGTTGTATTAATAACAGTGTCAGTTCATTGAAACTTTAGTCTTCCATGCAACACATCCGATTTCTATGACGATTGCCTGGATTTCAAACGATCATGGTGACCCACAGGGAGGTCTCCAACATACGGTCTGTGCAAATCTGAAAGGAACCGGTTTGCATCTTCCTTATTGTAGAGACATGAAGCAAGTGGGAGGTTCTAAGAGAGCTTGGTGAATAAATAGTAAGATAACACTGTTTCTCCACATTCACCTTTCATTATCAAGACAATATGGGTAATTCTATGCCTGCAGGTGAGAGTTGAATGATTTCTGTTACTTTTCAGTTGAGTATGTTTTTCAAGTCTGGACATTTGTTTACTGGTTTTGAGGGATTTGATAACTTACAATGTATTATCTTTTGCAGGCCGTGACATTAGAATTGTGATGATTGGAAAAACTGGAGCGGGTAAAAGTGCCACGGGAAACACCATTCTGGGGCAAAACATTTTTACATCGATGGAAGACGCTAAATCGGTGACTGAGAGTTGTGTTAAAGAAAGAGTTCATGATAAAAGATGGATATATGTGGTGGACACACCAGGACTGTTAGACACAGGGAAGACTGAATAACTTGTCAAAAAGGAGATAGTGAGGTGTCTTCAAAAGTCAGCCCCTGGTCCTCATGTCTTCTTGCTGGTGGTGGAGGCAACGACATGGAGAAAGGAGGATCAGAATACTGTGGATGATCTGGAGAGGCTCTTTGGACGAGAGGTCTTCAAGTTCATGATTGTGCTCTTTACTCATGGTGATAAACTTGTGGGTCAAACAATAAACAACTTCATATCTGATGGCCATGAGTGTGTTCGAGCAATTATAAAACGCTGTTCTGGCAGATTCCATGTTTTCGACAATACAAGTGGAAGTAGAGGTCAAGTTGTTGAGCTGGTCAAGAAGATTGATGAGATGGTGGCAGTAGCTGGAGGAGGGTACTTCACACATAGAAGATAAAGCTTATGTTTTTAGACCATATCCTTAATTGTCCTTAATTATGGAGAAAGGGTCGGTGGAAAGTGCTGTGTCATGTTAGTGGAAAAGTACTGTAGAATATATTGCATATGTAGCAGGGCACGTTAACAGGAATCCTGTTCTCTAACTATAAGTCACTTGATTTCATGAGAAAAAGTTTCTGCAGTGAGGGTGTGTAATGGAAGATCGATGTGTCCTTGGATGAGTGTGAAAAAGATGCATAACTAGCATTGTTAAAATAAATGTTTTAATGAAATCTGACCAGACCAGTTCAAACCCTAAAAGAAGACAATGTTCAGCTGTACAATCACAGACTGCAGTAACAACACATTTGGTCAAAATGATGTCAAGAACGAAATCAAGCGCTGTAGCATCAGTTTTATCTTTTGACCAAGTGTCCTGGTTCAATTATCTTCTGTTTCAGTGAAAATGTAATGTCAAATTTGAGAACTACAAAATCCAAGTAAAAACCAAGGCAAACAGCAGTAAGTGAAGTTACGGCACTCTGGCTGTCTTCCACTGTGTCTGGACTGCAGTTATTGAGGTTTTCGCTGATATTCTATCAGGCTCTGAGTTCAGGCCATCCTGATCATGACACACACTTTCACACACACCATGAGAAAGCCAGTGATCCAGTTATCACCACAATAAACAGGGCACAATCACTAAATGCAATAAAAGTATAAACATTTGCCATTGTGAAATAGTTCTTACCTTATGGTGAACAAATGCTTAAGGGTTACTACAATACAATGTTCAGAACATGAAACTATAACTACAGTGCATTCGGAAAGTATTCAGTATTGTTTCAAAATGTATTAAATAAATGTTTTCCCTCATTAGTCTACACACAATACTCCATAATGAAAAAGCAAAAACAAGTTTTTAGACATATTTACAAACGTATTAAAAATGTTAAAAACAGATACCTTATTTACCTTATTTAGTATTCTGACCCTTTGCTATGAGACTCGAAATTGAGCTCAGGTGCATCCTGTTTCCATTGATCATCCTTGAGATGTTTCTACAACTTGATTGGACATGATTTGGAAAGGCAAGCACATGTCTATATAAGGTCCCACAGTTAACAGCGCATGTCAGAGCAAAAACCAATCCATGAGATGGAAGGAATTGTCTGTAGAGCTCTGAGACAGGATTTTGTCAAGGCACAGATCTGGGGGAAGGGTACCAAAAATATTTCTGCAGCATTGAAGTTCCCCAAGAACACAATGGCCTCCATCATTCTTAAATGAAAGAAGTCTGGAACCATCAAGACTCTTCCCAGAGCTGCCCGCCCAGCCAAACGGAGCAATCGGGGGAGAAGAACCTTGGTCAGGGAGGTGACCAAGAACCCGATAGTCAATCTGACAGAGCTCCAGTGATCCTCTGTGGAGATGGGAGAACCTTCCAGAAGGACAACCATCTCTGCAGCACTCCACCAATCAGGCCTTTATGATAGCGTGGTCAGACAGAAGCCACTACTCAGTAAATGGCATATGACAGCTTGCTTGGAGTTTGTCTTGCAGACCATGAGAAACAAGATTTTCTGGTCTGATGAAATCAAGATTGAACTCTTTGGCCTGAATGCCAAGCGTCACGTCTGAAAAACGTGGCACCATCCCTATGGTGAAGCATGGTGGTGGCAGCATCATGCTGTGGGGATATGTTTTAGTGGCAGGGACTGGAAGACTAGTCAGGATCGAGGGAAAGATGAACAGAGCAAAGTACTGAGAGATCCTTGATGAAAACCTGCTCCAAAGCGCTCAGGACCTCAGACAGGGGCAAAGGTTCACCTTCAAACAGGACAATGACCCTAAGCACACAGCCAAGTGTCGTGACGTTGTATTAGTTAATGTGATGACTGTTGCTCATCGAATGATTAAATGTTTCTAATTGCGTGATTAACTGAATCAAGCAATTATTAACTCATTAACCTGGGGCACCATGGGAAAATTAGTTTTTATTGAGTTTCTATTTCCCAAATTAACTCAAAGAATATGAGAATATCGATTTTACAACAGCCGCTAATTATTCAGTTACCTCTAGAGTCTTGTTCTGAACGGAAATCTGCACGGACCCGCGTCTCACCAATGAGTTCGCACCACACCAATCTTAGTTGAGTATTTATTTACTTGAAAGCTAAAATGATGATAAAAGATATACATACACAAAAACACATTATAGGCTATTGATTAGAACTTAGTATAACGGGCCAACACACTATGGCACGTGTTACCCAAAATGGGGATTTAAAAGAGAGAGAAAAAGAGAAAGTACACGAGAGAAATATACATTTGGGTGAATTTGTCAGCTATGCTTAATTCCAACCCTAGCCTTGCCCCAAACTGCCGCTCTTATGGGTCAGAATATAATGATGTCATTACGTGGGGAAGGTCTCCGTGGATTCTCCACGTGGACCGTTCAGGCTGCTCAATGACGCACTTCTCTGGCGCAACTCTCTGGTTGTCCTCACAATGTCAGTGTCCTTTTGGCTTCCGAGTCTGTTTCCTCACCCTTGCTCTGGAAGGGCTCTTCTGAGGACAGACAGGTCTGTAGCTCAGAGCTCACAGCGTAGGAATGAAACCACGATTCGATGGGGAGTGGAGGCTAGGTGGTTCGACTTGAATTCACCCACTTAGACACATCTACTCATCCGTAGCTTGGGTAGAAAAATATTTATTTGTCTTCAAACTGCATTTTGGGTTCATTGACTTTTTAGACCTCGGCTGCAGCTTGGGTCACTTAGTCTTATCTGTAAATTCTTCACTCACCGGTTTTATACCCTTGGGTCAGAAGTGGGCTTAACCGCATTTAAGGCAATTCTCTTGGCGTTCCAAGTTAAGGGCAAGGTCTAGATTTTAATCATATCCAGTTTTATACAACTAACTTCACATTTCATCTTTACCAAAACATTATCTTTGATTTGGACATTTTCCATACAACGTACAATGTATAAACATCAAACATATACTAGGTAAACTGTTGACGTTACAATGTTTTTGTAATAACGTCATCTATTAACCTTTAATAACAAAACAAAATTACATACATTTTCATAAACCATCTATCGTCATGACCACCATTGTGGCTGACGGAAACCATTGTTCCAAAGTCCCTTTATTTCATGTTTAATGTTCTGAAGCTGGTTCTCCATAGTGACAGGACAAAAGGAATTTGTCTGTGGCCTAAGATTTACCATGGGCGTGAGGGGTCATAAAACCCCACATCTTCAGACCCCTAGATCTCTCCTCCTCTGTTGGGGTTGAGAGATAATCTGTAGGGTTGTGGTCTCCTGTAACCTGACCTGATCAGGACAGTCATGACACAAGACAACGCAGGAGTGGCTTTGGGACAAGTCTGTGAATGTCCTTGAGTGGCCCAGCCAGAGCCCAGACTTGAACCCAATCGAACATCTCTGGAGAGACCTGAAAATAGCTGTGCAGAGACACTCCCCATCCAACCTGACAGAGCTTGAGAGGAAATGCAGAGAAGAATGTGAGAAACTCCCCAAATACAGGTGTGCCAAGCTTGTAGCGTCATACCCAAAAAGACTTGAGGCTGTAATCACTGCCAAAGGTGCTTCAACAAAGTACTGAGTAAAGGGTTTGAATACTTATGTAAATGTAATATTTTCTGTTTTTTATTATTTATAAATTAGCAAAAAAATCTAAAAACCTGTTTTGATTTGTCATTATGGGATATTGTGTGTAAATTGAAAAGGGAAAAATATAATTGAATACATTTTTAAACAAGGCTGTAATGTAACAAAATGTGGAAAATAGTAAAGGGGTCTGACTAAGTTCCCGAATGCACTGTATATTGGACTCACAAGTATTATTATTATTATTATTAATAATAATAATAATAATATTAGTATTGTTTTCACCTTCTTAACATACCATACTTAAAATAGGACAATTGTTCTATTTAAGTCTGGCCAAGACTATATATTATTCTCTTTTTGCATAGAGACATGGTCACTGACCAATAGCCTGCATTAAGGAATGACCACTATGGAGAAAATATATAGAAAATCAGTACAGCAGGGTTTATAACAATGTACAGAACTAAACAGATTAAACCCGTTAGTGTCCCCAATTTTCCGAAAGTTGTCATGACAGGACAAGTATTACTCCCATGACTTTGATATCAAAGTTCATCTTCCTTCAGTAAGGTCAAGAACAAGCCTTATTTCTCCTGTTTTTAGGTTGCTAGCCATGATAAAGTAATACTTTATTTATTTATCAATCAATGTTTCACACTTAATATCTAGTCTTGATCTTCTATTCTATGTCTCTGTGCTGCCACAACATTAACAGTGGATCTGATTGTCAAGAAGTACTGCTATTACATCTCTTAAAAGTTTTTTTTTGTTAAGTGTAAAAATGTTTTAAACCTTAAACCTGAAACCTGCAGAAATGTCCACCAGAGCTGTTGCCAGGGAATTGAATGTTCATTTCTTTACCATAAGCCGCCTCCAACATCGTTTTAGAGAATTTGACAGTACATCCAGTGGTTTAACTGAACAGTGGTTTAACTGCCTTGTTCAGGGGTAGAACGACAGATTTTTACCTTGTCAGCTTGGGGATTTGATCCAGCAACCTTTTGGTTACTGGCCCAACACTCTAACACACTGTTCTCATACCTTGTCCTGGGGACCCAAAGGGTTGCACATTTTTGGTTTTTGGCCCCAGCACTACACACCTGATTCAAATGATAAACTCATCATCAGGCTTTGAAGATTTGCATCAAGTGTGTCGTGCTAGGGCAAAAACAAAATGTGCAACCCTTTGGGTCCCCAGGACCAGGAATGAGAACCACTGCTCTAACCACTAGGCTACCTGTTACCCCAATGAACTACAACTATGAACTGTAACTCAATACAATCTTTGACATTGTTGCATGTAGCGTTTATATTTTTGTCCAGTATAAATACTGTGTCCTGACATTACATCACAAGGACCTACTCTTTAGTAGCTCAATTGACAGCAAGAGTGAAAACAGGGTCTAACCTACAAATCCATGATTTTCCCCGCAAACACTTCTGTGGCGTTAATCTGATTAAATTGATATCATGTAGGCCATTTTTTAATTTTTTTTACATTATATACAGAATGTAAATAAACCCAAAGTGTCTTACCTATCTTAGTTGAATGCACTGACTGTATGATACAACTGGAGTCTTTGAGTGTTTGACCCCAGGTTAATATGAGGAACTGAAAGGAAGAGAGATTCCTGAAAACACATCACAAGGGTCTTTTATGGTATTTTATTACCAGAGAATGTGTTGAACCATGGTATGGTACTAAGTACTATCTTATGGACTTATGGTATCACATTTGTGGTTATCACAAGGTGTGTGTACAGTATCAGGTTGAAACACTGAAAGTGATAAGAAGCTATTGGGTTACTCATTGGAAATATCAAAGTACTGAATCAAATCAAATTGTATTTGTCACATGGCCAAATACAACAGGTGTAGACCTCACAGTGAAATGCTTACTAACAATCCCTTAACCAACAGGTGTAGAATTTACAGTGAAATGCTTACTAACAATCCCTTAACCAACAATACAGTTAAGAAAAATAAGTGTTAAGTAAAAAAATAGATAAGTAAAAATATAAATAATTAAAGAGCAGCAGTAAAATAACAATAACGAAGCTATATACAAGGGCTACCGGTACAGAGTCAATGTGGAGGCTATATACAAGGGCTACCGGTACAGAGTCAATGTGGAGGCTATATACAAGGGCTACCGGTACAGAGTCAATGTGGAGGCTATATACAAGGGCTACCGGTACAGAGTCAATGTGGAGGCTATATACAAGGGCTACCGGTACAGAGTCAATGTGGAGGCTATATACAAGGGCTACCGGTTCAGAGTCAATGTGGAGGCTATATACAAGGGCTACCGGTACAGAGTCAATGTGGAGGCTATATACAAGGGCTACCGGTACAGAGTCAATGTGGAGGCTATATACAAGGGCTACCGGTTCAGAGTCAATGTGCGGGGGAACAGGTTAGTTGAGGTAATTAGGTAATACTGTATGTACATGTAGGTAGAGTTAAAGTGACTAGAGAGGGTGGGGGGCAATGAAAATAGTTTGGGTAGCCATAAAAGTTGTTTAGATACGCTAAATTAGGGTTGAACTGAAAACCTACAGGACAATAGATCTCCAGGAAGAGGGTTGGGCAGCCCTGGCATAAACAAAACAAGTTGACAAAAAATCTGCTTGTGGTTGTTAGTTTTCAGGTGAATTTAATTACTTAGAAGACATTTTATCTTCTGATTACAGCCAATTCAATTTATGTTATGTTTCTAATATTTGACAGTACTTAGCCTACATGCCTAGCCTATTCAAATTTAAATTTGAATGAATTCCAATTAACGGTGTACATTTTATATTTTATATTTTTAAATACTGGGTGATTAATTAAGTTCATAATACGACATTTCCACGGTGATGCACTGAAAATGAACTGTTCAAAATAGTGAAGGTCAATGCCCACGTAAGTTTTGCCTTGACAGATATCGTCTCACATGCTGGTTACACGTTTTGCTCTCAGGTGTACCTTGCGTTCTTTAGTCACCACATCTGCAATTTCTTTTATCTTTCGCAAAGTCAGCCAGAGTCCACAAACAACTGCCTTCAGTAAATTGTGTTAGCCAGGACAGACCTGACCTTAGTAACATGAACACCACAGAGAGATAGAGAGAGAGAGAGAGACAGAGAGAGAGAGAGAGAGAGAGAGAGAGAGAGAGAGAGAGAGAGAGAGAGAGAGAGAG
Organism: Oncorhynchus clarkii lewisi; assembly: GCF_045791955.1. Lineage (NCBI taxonomy): Eukaryota > Metazoa > Chordata > Actinopteri > Salmoniformes > Salmonidae > Oncorhynchus > Oncorhynchus clarkii. The sequence continues at coordinate 28,503,314 of NC_092179.1, read as the reverse complement.
AGTGAGACAGAGAGAGAGAGAGAGAGAGAGAGAGAGAGAGAGAGAGAGAGAGAGAGAGAGAGAGTGAGACAGAGAGAGAGAGAGAGAGAGAGAGAGAGAGAGTGTGTCCTGCAGGGCAGTGATATCAGTTAAGAGTTTAAACTTCTAAGCAAAGCTATTTCATGACCGGGGAGCTCTGCCCTGGCAGGGCAGGCAGCATTTAATTAATCTGGCTACCAGTCTCTTTAGTTCATCCACTCCCAGCAATCCATGCAGGGCTCTAGCCTTTTGGGGGTCTGTCATGCCAAATAATGTCCCCCGGCCAAATAGTGTCACCCTCTACGTCACAATGGGATTCTATGAGTTATAACTTCTGTTGCTAGGGAATAATTTTGTGGAATAATTCAGACATAATTGTAAGGAATAAGTCATTGTTCTACCCCAGCGGGCATGAAAGGAATATTGACTTTGTTCTTGATGTTTTCGATAACAAGGGTAATATTCTTACATATGAACAATTTATAACATCAAAAGAGTTTCCAATACTTTCCAGAGAGTTTATTTCTGTGGTCAAAGCCGTTCCCAGTGGTCTAACTACCCTAATGAAAACTCATCTTAGCTTTGGTAATGAACACAAAGCTTATCCAGAACTCAGATTGGAAGGCGTGGGCTTACTTGAAAAATCTTGTTGTAATAAATATATAAGACAACATTTTAATTCACAAAACACTGGAGGTCCCGGGCTGTAGAGGCGCACTGGAGGCCAGGTGCTATGAAGCCGGCACAGGTGGCACCGGACTGATGACACGCTCCTCAGGGCGAGTCACTGGAGTCCAGAGTCTCCAGCGACGGTCTCCAGTCCAGAGCCTCCGGCGACGGTCTACAGTCCAGAGCCTCCAGCGACGGTTCACGGTCCAGAGCCTCCAGGGACGGTCTACAGCCCAGAGCCTCCAGCGACTGTTCACGGTCCGGAGCCTCCAGGGACGGTCTACAGTCCAGAGCCTCCAGCGACTGTTCACGGTCCGGAGCCTCCAGGGACGGTCTACAGTCCAGAGCCTCCAGCGACGGTTCACGGTCCAGAGCCTCCAGGGACGGTCTACAGCCCAGAGCCTCCAGCGACTGTTCACGGTCCAGAGCCTCCAGGGATGGTCTACAGTCCAGAGCCTCCAGGGACGGTCTACAGTCCAGAGCCTCCAGGGACGGTCTACAGTCCAGAGCCTCCGGCGACGGTCTACAGTCCAGAGTGCCTGGACTTTACAGTCTCCCTCTTGATTTTGAGTTTATTTTATTTTTACAGGGACAGTGCACATTAATCAACGTTTCAGTAAAAGTGCCGGTTTTAGCCAGCCGGATACTTTTCAACCGCAGTCCCTGGGCAGGTTATTAAAAACAATTACAATATAGACAATCATTGAGCAGTGAGCACACGCAGAGCAACATAGAACAAGCAAACATAGCATACAGACAGAGCAACATAGGACAAGCAAGACGTAGCATACAGACAGAGCAACATAGGACAAGCAAGACATAGCATACAGACAGAGCAACATAGGACAAAAAGCAGCAAGACAAAATTCATAAAAGCAACAAAGTGTTTCCACACCTCACAAGCTACAGACAACAGACAACATGTAAAGCGGAAACACACAACTAGGGATTATGATCACAAATCGGATTGACCTTTAGCTATGTCTTCAAGCATTTTGTTAAATTGTGATATGTGGTGCAGTTATGTGTGTCTGATGGCAGTGTATTCCAGACATAGGAAGCTCTCACAGAGAAAACGGATTTACTAAAGGTGCTTTTCCTTAAGGGAACTATACAGTCACCTCTCATGGCAGACCTTGTGGATCTGCTGCCATATGTTTGGGTTTTCTGTTTAACAAAAATACTGAGTGAGGGGGAGCCAGGCCATTTAGGATCTTGAATACAAGACATTTGTCACTGTATTGCACAAGATTTTCCCAACTCAGGAGCTCATGCTTGTGAGGATGTAACAGTGATGATGGCTATTGGGCTTCCTATCAAGCACTTTGAGAGCCTGTTTGTAGACAGACTGAATAGGTTTTAATGTTGTACAGCAAGCTTGGGCCCAACTAGTCAAGCAGTATGTTAAGTGGGGGAGTATCATAGATTTGAAGTACAGTTTTGCTACCTCTGTAGTCAAACAATTTCGTATAAATCGGAAATTAGCTAGGTTGAATTTGGTTATCTGAATGACCTTTTTCACATGCTTTTTAAAAAGAGGTTGGAATCAAGTATGATGCCATGGTACTTAAAATCAGATACCACCTGGAGCTTCTCCCCTGACACATAGACATCTGGCTCAGTAGCATCTGTTGCCCTCTTTGTGAAGAACATGCAAACTGTTTTTTTCACATTGAGATGCAAACACAAGTCAATGAGCCACTTTGTAACCTGGACCATTACAGTAGTGAGTTCTTGTGTAGCTTGTTGTTTTCTCTTTGCATGCACATATATCACTGTATCATCTGCATACATTTGAACTTCAGACCCAGTACAGACAGAAGGCAGATCATTAATGTACAGGCTGAACAGGAGGGGCCCCGGTATTGACCCTTGGGGCACGCCCGCATCATAGCTAAGAGTGGGCGACAGCTCACAGGACAACTGAAATCATATTATTTCAGTGTAGGTAAGGGAATGGCAGGTTCAAATAAAACATGACAGACAGACAAGGCAGTGTATGAATTAGAGGTCGACCGATTAATCGGAATGGCCGATTAATTAGGGCCGATTTCAAGTTTTCATAACAATCGGAAATCGGTATTTTTGGACACCGATTTTGCAGATGAAAAAAAATCTATATTTTTATTTAACTAGGCAAGTCAGTTAAGAACACATTCCTATTTTCAATGACGGCCTAGGAATGGTGGGTTAACTGCCTCGTTCAGGGGCAGAACGACAGATTTTCACCTTGTCGGCTCGGGGGATCCAATCTTGCAACCTTACAGTTAACTAGTCCAACGCAATAACAACCTGCCTCTCTCTCGTTGCACTCCACAAGGAGACTGTTACGCAAATGCAGTAAGCCAAGGTAAGTTGCTAGCTAGCATTAAACTTATCTTATAAAAAACAATCAATCAATCATAATCACTAGTTATCTACACATGGTTGATGATAATACTAGATATTATCTAGCGTGTCCTGCGTTGCATATAATCTGACTGAGCATACAAGCATACAAGTATCTTAAGTATCTGACTGAGCGGTGGTAGGCAGAAGCAGGTGGTAAACATTAATTCAAACAGCACTTTCGTGCGTTTTGCCAGCAGCTCTTCGTTGTGCGTCAAGCATTGCGCTGTTTATGACTTCAAGCCTATCAACTCCCGACATGAGGCTGGTGGAACCGAAGTGAAATGGCTAGCTAGTTAGCGCGTGCTAACGTCACTCGCTCTGAGCCTTGGAGTGGTTGTTCCCCTTGCTCTGCATGGGTAACGCTGCTTCGAGGGTGGCTGTTGTTGTTGTGTTCCTGGTTCGAGCCCAGGGAGGAGTGAGGAGAGGGATGGAAGCTATACTGTTACACTGACAATACTAAAGTGCCTATAAGAACATCAAATAGTCAAAGGTTAATGAAATGCAAATGGTATAGAGGGAAATAGTCCTATAATAACTACAACCTAAAACTTCTTACCTGGGAATATTGAAGACTCATGTTAAAAGGAACCACCAGCTTTCATATGTTCTCATGTTCTGAGCAAGGAACTTAAACGTTAGCTTTCTTACATAGCACATATTGCACTTTTACTTTCTTCTCCAACACTTTGTTTTTGCATTATTTAAACCAAATTGAACATGTTTCATTATTTATTTGAGGCTAAATTGATTTTATTGATGTATTATATTAAGTTAAAATAAGTGTTCATTCAGTATTGTTGTAATTGTCATTATTACAAATACATTTTAAGAAATCGGCCGATTAATCGGTATCGGCTTTTTTGGTCCTCCAACAATCGGTATCGGTGTTGAAAAATCATAATTGGTCGACCTCTAGTATGAATCAAATGGATTTGCATATGAATGGAGTGGAAATTATCTGATTTCGTAATCTGTAAGGTAAGTAACTTTAATGTGTCAAGCAGATTACACGTTTTCTTTGCCATTTCCGAAACGTAGCAATGTTTAAGACATGAATTTCATGTTTTATGTTAACAAGGTACCCAAAAGTAGCTCAAATTAATGTTTTCATTTTATTAGCAAAACAAAACTTGTTTAAAAAACCCTTGTCACGGAAACCAACCAATCAAGGTATAGCGATGATGAAAATAAATTATGTTATGTCACGTTGGTATGAATGATTCGGGAGACAGGTACAGGAATGCGGAATAGTTTTTTTATTATACCTCAAATTCCGCCGTGCAAGGTCACGGGGACGAAGACCAAACAAACATGTGACAAAAACGCAGGTTGAAACCCAAACAAAAGAGCGAGGAGTACCACGAATAAATACACACACGCACAATGATTAACACATGGGACAACACCCGTAATCATCTGCGCAATCCACAAGGGCACGAAATCCCAAAATACACAGCACAGGTACTCACACGCACCAACGGACATTGTAACAATAATCAACAAGACCATGGAAATCAAAGGGCACATACAGTGCCTTGCAAAAGTATTCGGCCCCCTTGAACTTTGCAACCTTTTGCCACATTTCAGGCTTCAAACATAAAGATATAAAACTGTATTTTTTTGTGAAGAATCAACAACAAGTGGGACACAATCATGAAGTGGAACGACATTTATTGGATATTTCAAACTTTTTTAACAAATCAAAAACTGAAAAATTGGGTGTGCAAAATTATTCAGCCCCCTTAAGTTAATACTTTGTAGCGCCACCTTTTGCTGCGATTACAGCTGTAAGTCGCTTGGGGTATGTCTCTATCAGTTTTGCACATCGAGAGACTGACATTTTTTCCCATTCCTCCTTGCAAAACAGCTCAAGCTCAGTGAGGTTGGATGGAGAGCATTTGTGAACAGCAGTTTTCAGTTCTTTCCACAGATTTTCGATTGGATTCAGGTCTGGACTTTGACTTGGCCATTCTAACACCTGGATATGTTTATTTTTGAACCATTCCATTGTAGATTTTGCTTTATGTTTTGGATCATTGTCTTGTTGGAAGACAAATCTCCGTCCCAGTCTCAGGTCTTTTGCAGACTCCATCAGGTTTTCTTCCAGAATGGTCCTGTATTTGGCTCCATCCATCTTCCCATCAATTTTAACCATCTTCCCTGTCCCTGCTGAAGAAAAGCAGGCCCAAACCATGATGCTGCCACCACCATGTTTGACAGTGGGGATGGTGTGTTCAGGGTGATGAGCTGTGTTGCTTTTACGCCAAACATAACGTTTTGCATTGTTGCCAAAAAGTTCAATTTTGGTTTCATCTGACCAGAGCACCTTCTTCCACATGTTTTGTGTGTCTCCCAGGTGGCTTGTGGCAAACTTTAAACAACACTTTTTATGGATATCTTTAAGAAATGGCTTTCTTCTTGCCACTCTTCCATAAAGGCCAGATTTGTGTAATATATGACTGATTGTTGTCCTATGGACAGAGTCTCCCACCTCAGCTGTAGATCTCTGCAGTTCATCCAGAGTGACCATGGGCCTCCTTGTATGAGCTGAAAGTTTAGAGGGACGGCCAGGTCTTGGTAGATTTGCAGTGGTCTGATACTCCTTCCATTTCAATATTATCGCTTGCACAGTGCTCCTTGTGATGTTTAAAGCTTGGGAAATATTTTTGTATCCAAATCCGGCTTTAAACTTCTTCACAACAGTATCTCGGACCTGCCTGGTGTGTTCCTTGTTCTTCATGATGCTCTCTGCGCTTTTAATGGACCTCTGAGACTATCACAGTGCAGGTGCATTTATACGGAGACTTGATTACACACAGGTGGATTGTATTTATCATCATTAGTCATTTAGGTCAACATTGGATCATTCAGAGATCCTCACTGAACTTCTGGAGAGAGTTTGCTGCACTGAAAGTAAAGGGGCTGAATAATTTTGCACGCCCAATTTTTCAGTTTTTGATTTGTTAAAAAAGTTTGAAATATCCAATAAATGTCGTTCCACTTCATGATTGTGTCCCACTTGTTGTTGATTCTTCACAAAAAAATACAGTTTTATATCTTTATGTTTGAAGCCTGAAATGGGGCAAAAGGTCGCAAAGTTCAAGGGGGCCGAATACTTTTGCAAGGCACTGTATATGCAGTTGATACAGTCTTATACTCAGCTGGCCCCTCCCCGGGTTTTGTGCTAAATGCTCTTCAACAAAGCTTTCTTAGTGTCCAACAAGCTTTCTCTACCCTTAACCTTGTTCTGAACACCTCCAAAACAATAGTCGTGTGGTTTGGTAAGAAGAATCCTTCTCTCCCCACTGGTGTGATTACTACCTCTGAGAGTTTAGAGCTTGAGGTAGTCACCGGATAGAAGTACTTGGGAGTATGGCTAGACGGTTACACTGTCCTTCTCTTAGCACATATAAAAGCTTCAGGCTTAGGTTAAATCTAGACTTGGTTTCCTCTATCGTAATCGCTCCTCTTTTACCCCAGCTGCCAAACTAACCCTGATTCAGATGACCATCCTACCCATGCTAGATTACGGAAACGTAATTTATAGATCGGCAGGTCAGGGTGCTCTCGAGCGGTTAGATGTTCTTTGCCATTTGGCCATCAGATTTGCCACCAATGCTCCTTATAGGACACATCACTGCACTCTATACTCCTCTGTAAACTGGTCATCTTTGTATCCCTGTCGCAAGACCCACTGGTTGATGCTTATTGATAAAACCCTCTTAGGCCGCACTCCCCCCTGTCTGAGAAACCTACTGCAGCCCTCATCCTCCACATACACATACACCCGTTCTGCCAGTCACATTCTGTTTAAGGTCCCCTCTTTTCAGTTTGCTGCAGCTAGAGACTGGAACGAGCTGCAAAAAACACTCAAACTGGACAGTTTTATCTCCATCTCTTCATGCAAAGACTCAATCATGGACACTCTTACTGACAGTTGTGGGTGCTTCACGTGATGTATTGTTGTCTCTACTTTCCTGCCCTTTATGCTGTTGTCTGTGCCCAATAATGTTTGTACCATGTTTTGTGCTGCTACCATGATGTGCTGCTGCCATGTTGTGTTGCTGCCATGTTATGTGGTTGTCTTAGGTCTCTCTTTATGTAGTTCTATCGTGTTGTGTGTTTTGTTCTATATTTTATTTTATTATTTATTTATTTTTAATCCCATGCCCCAGTTCCTGCAGGAGGCCTTTTGCCTTTTGGTAGGCCATCATTGTAAATAAGAATTGGTCTTAACTAACCTGCACAGTTAAATAAAGGTTAAATAAAATAAAAAGTGGAGAGAGGTTAAAGAAGGATTTGTAAGCCTTGATACAATTGAGACATGGATTGTGTATGTGTGCAACTCAGTGGACCAACTCAGTGGACCAAGACAAAATATTGAAGTGTCTTTGAACAGGGTATGGTGGTAGATGCCAGGAGAACCGGTTTGTGTCGAGAACTGCAACGCTGCTGGGTTTTTCATGCTCAACAGTTCCCTGTGTGTATCAAGAATGGTCCACCACCCAAAGGACATCCAGACAACTTGACACAACTGCGGAAAGCATGTAGGTCTAGGGTTGTCAACATCACACCCCAGCCTTCCCTGTTCCTCTAAAGGTCATGACCCTCTCTCAACCCCAGCCCCCATTTATCTTCTCTGCCTCAGTGGCCAGCTGCCTGTCTCTGGCTCTCTGCCTTACACAACGTCATCCAGCCCTGATCTGCTGCACCGCATTGATGCTCCTATTTACAGTGCACTTACTAGATTGGTACCACCCTGTGCCACCACTGTCAATCGACAATAATAGTAATAGCTTAATACGGACACAGGGTGGAGCTATAATGTCAGAATTCATCGTTCTAATCATTATGAGGGCCTTCAAAAGAATTGTATGAAAATTGTATGAAGGATGTAATAATGACAATTTCCATTTACATTACATATAAACATACACACTTGTCCTACTACATATGGGCTTTGCATGAGCTATTCTTACACTTTTTCATCAACTTTTTAAATTAATTGTCTAATAAATATAATGTAGCGGTAGAATGAACACGCCCATTAAAATACAGAACAAAGGCATAGCAGTAGGTAGTCGTTTGAGATGTAATAAGTGATTAGGAAAGCCCTATCTGAGTTTAATTTTGAAAAACAAGAAAACCCGGAAACTGATTAAAACAACTTCCGTTTCTCACTGCCTGAATGGTATGTGGAGAGAACGGCAACTCTAGACCGGGAAGTGGGGCATCTAAATCAAATCTAGCTAGCTAACTTTTTTCAAGTATACCTTAGCTTCCTGTTGACTATTGTATGAGGCCGAGATGCAAAGTCAGGATCCATGCGAAAATTGTAAGTTAACGATAGAAATTGTTAACAAATTTGATAACGTAGCTAACGTTAGCTAGGTTTGGTGTGCGTTCGATGTTCAACATGGCGTATGCCGTATCTTGCCCTATGATCCCGCCCTGCCTGAAATGTAGTCCAGGCTATCTGAAATGGTGGCACTGGCAAGTCCACGTATCTGCAATATCGATATGTCTAGACCGTTTCGAAATCGTCCATGACTTTATTTCACGCTATATCGTCAAATCAGCAGTTGCTTCATCCATTGTTGTACTTATTAATGATATGTACCCATTGTTTCTTGAAAAATACAACTTGTATGCCTCATTAGCTAAGTTTTACTGTCGTACACGATGATGTATATAAACCATTGGTCGCACCCCACTATAACCCAAAATATAAGCTTGTTTTATTACAATGTTTGTCAACAATGTAATTGTAAACAAACACTACATAGCCTCAAAACATGACTAAAACTATAATTTTGATATCATGGATAGCTATTTCTATTTGAGTGGTTACATTTCTCCAGCCCCGTCCCTTAACTTTCTACCTTAACATGGGTGGAGAGTCGGGACTCCGCTTTGTCATGGTTTCTACTGCTGGTGGCTGCGTTAAATATCCCATTAACATAACATGTATTTTTACTAACGTTAGTCTAAAGTGTATTCACTTTTTAGCTAGAGCTTGCTAACTTGGGTCAAAATTGCGTGCGCCTAGTCAGGGTAACCATGTGTCGGCTAACAACTTATTTTCCGATTTTAAGGTCCCCCTCTTCTTCTTCCCTCTCTGCGTCTCTTCATTCCACCACTGCGGCTTGTCTCTGCAGCCATGTGGCAAGTGGTTCAACGAGGAGACGTTCAAGATTATGGGATGCTGGAGGAGTTTGTCACCATGGTTACAGAGATTGTGCCAGAGCTTTTGAGTTGCAGTCAGAGGGCCCAACTCATTCTGGGGCTTAGAGCAAGGGTAAGAGATTGGGGTGCAGAATGGGGAAAATAAACATGCGACAAGATGATGATGGTAGTCCTATCCTTTAGCCCAAACATACACCTAGAACTCCTACATAGACCTAGAACTCCTACATAGACCTAGAACTCCTACATAGACCTAGAACTCCTACATAGACCTAGTATTCCTACATAGACCTAGTACTCCTACATAGACCTACATAGACCTAGAACTCCTACATAGACCTAGAACTCCTACATAGATCTAGAACTCCTAGCTATCTATTTGAGGTCTGAGCAGAACTTCTTCCATGTACAGTATGAATTTATATGCCTATCTATAATCAGAAGGCAGTTATTTTGCATCCTTTAGATCACTGAGCAGTCTACAAGAGCATGTTTCCTCCACCTTTAGATGCAGATATTTACAGTTATCATAGTAAACACCACAACAAGACCCTGGGGCTACCCTAGCCTTTAGCTCTGACAAAACAGTGTAGACAGTTGACTCTGGCCTTAGACAACAGAATGGTAATTGACTGAGATGAAAACCCTGAAGCTGATTATCTCAATTGAATACTGACATTGGGCCTTATCTAGGCTATCTTTAATTTTCTCAAAATGTGTCCCAATGAGAACAGAGCAGTGCCTAAGAAGTGTGGGGTTGACCTTTGACCGACTACTGACTGGCCATTTGTCATTTCAGCTGGTTCTGGAGTTGTGTCGCACTGAGCAGACATTAGACCTCACGAATATTCAAAAACACCTGGACAGGATCCGATCCCTCACATCCACTGAGGAAGCAGAGGTGAGTATCTTTCAAAGAGGGATTGGAGGTGAAGAATTACATGCCTATGTCAGTGGGCACACTCACTGATGGGTAAATCCATTTTAATTCAATCACCTTTTTGACAGAACCCCTTTTCATTTGAACAAAACCTTCCATACATATTTGTCCATTGTAGAAGTGCTCAGAAAGGGACTTTTTGGACCTGAATGCCAAAACATTCAAGAGATAAAGGTGCTTAGAGTTGACCTATTTTACATACTCGACCATACCATCGTGTCTTCATCACTAAAAAAGATAACCAGTTGAGATTGATATAATTGAAAAACTTGCAAACAGGTTATTACTATTTTATAGTTTCTTTAAAAAAATGTTTTTTTAATAATCATTGGCATTTTTTAACCATAAATGTAAATGATCTCAAAACACTTAAACTCAGATTCTTTTTTTTATTTTTTTGTAGGTCAGACCCTATCTTACATCAACTGAAGTGTTTGTGTTAAACCCGCAATCGGTTGAGACATAACGTACTCTTAAATACAGGGTGCCATGTTGTGACTGATAAATCAAATTGAATCAAATTGAAATGTCTACTTTCAAATGGTACCACAAAAATGGTTGGAGGTCCACACATCAGAGAATGTTGACTGGAATGAAATATCTGTTGTTTTAAATGATGCTATCAATCCTCCATAGGAAACCTATTGCAATCATAGAAATATGGAAAATAGACATGACCATTTTAAGTTGACATTTGACAGTGGGTGGACCGGCGGTCATCTTTGTGGTAGAAAATTAGAAGTAAACATTTCCATTCAATTAAAATAATGGTGTACCAGCTAACTTGCAGTGGTCTTCGGGGGGGGGGGGGGGATTGTTACATTCAATACATTCTATTTCTATGATTAAAATGACACACACAAGAGCATGTTGTGTCTCAACCGATGGCGGGCTCAACACAAAAACCTCAGATGATGTCGTGACGGCAGGTAGCCTAGTGGTTAGAGGGTTGGGCCAGTAACTGAAAGGTTGCTAGACCGAATACCCGAGCTGACAAGGTAAAAATCTGTCGTTCTGCCCCTGAACAAGCAACCTCAGCCGTCATTGTAAATAAGAATTTGTTCTCAACTGACTTGCCATGTTAAATAAAAAATGTAAAGGTTTAAGCTACAACATAATTTGTATATATATATATATATATATATAACAATGTTTTATTTATTAATATATATTAATATATATATTAATTTTTAAAAATGTAAATACATTTTTTTTTAAATTGACAACCCTTCTTGTAAGCTTTTAAATTATATCAAACTCAACCGTTTATCTTTTCCAGTGATGAAGACATGGATGGGGTATGGAAAATGGGTCAACTTTAAGCACCTTTACCTCCTGAATGTTTTGGCATTCAGGTACAAAAAGTAACTTTCTGACCACTTCTTCCATTGGTTAATATGTATGGAATTTTTTTATTTAAATCAAAACAGATGCTGTCAAAAAGTAATTGAATTCAAAAGGATTTAACCTGATGGCTGACTGGCTGGAGAGTCATTTTTAGGACCAATGAAAAATGATCTATAATGTGCTAACTCCACCCACCCGTGTCACCAGGCGATACCAAACCAATAGGCCCAACCAGACAGTATTGTGTGATTGAGTTGTCAGCTTCAATGATGTAGTAGTTGTGCATGTTTTGTTGCAGTCAAGTGATGCAAGTGATGCATTTTTCATTGGTCCTCCATGCAGGTGGAATTATCTGAATCAAAGTTTGTGGAGCTGGTTAAATCTCTGCTGAAAGACCCAAGTGAAAGGGAGAACTTCTACCAGGTTTGTTTCTCCATTTACAGTTGAAGTCAGAAGTTTACAAACACTTACATTGGAGTCATTAAAACAAATTTTTCAACCACTCCACACATTTCTAGTTAAGAAAATATAGTTTTGGCAAGTCGGTTAGGACATCTACTTTGTGCACGACACAACTAATATTTCCAACAATTGTTTACAGAAAGATTATTTCACTCAGAATTCACTGTATCACAATTCCAGTGGGTCAGAAGTTTACATACACTAAATTGACTGTGCCTTTAAACAACTTGGAAAATTCCAGAAAATGGTATCATGGCTTTAGAAGCTTCTGATAGGCTAATTGACATCATTTGAGTCAATTGGAGGTGTACCTTAGGCCTTGAAATACATCCAGTCTTCAAACTCAGTGCATCTTTGCTTGACATAGTGGTAAAATCTAAATAAATCAGCCAAGACCTCAGGTTCATCCTTGGGAGCAATTTCCAAACGCCTGAAGGTACCACGTTCATCTGTACAAACAATAGTATAAACACCATGGGAAAAAAAAAAAAAAAGTATAAACACCATGGGACCACACAGCCGTCATACCGCTCAGGAAGGAGATGCATTCTGTCTCCTAGTGATGAACGTACTTTGGTGTGAAAAGTGCAAATCAATCCCAGAACAACAGAAAAAGACCTTGTGAAGATGCTGGAGGAAACAGGTACAAAATTATCTATATCCACAGTAAATCGAGTCCTATATCTACATAACCTGAAAGGCCGCTCAGCAAGGAAGTAGCCACTGCTCCAAAACCGCCATATAAAAGCCAGACTACGGTTTGCAACTGCAAATTTGCGACCAAGTTAAAGCTTGGTCGCAAATGGGTCTTCCAAATGGACAATGACCCCAAGCATACTTTCAAAGTTGTTGCCAAATGGCTTAAGGACAACAAAGTCAAGATATTGGAGTAGCCATCACAAAGCCTTGACCTCAATCCCATAGAAAATTTGTGGGCAGAACTGAAAAAGCATGCGCGAGAAAGGAGGCCTACAAACCTGACTCTGTTACACCAGCTCTGTCAGGAGCAATGGGCCAAAATTCACCCAACTTATTGTGGGAAGCTTGTGGAAGGCTACCCAAAATGTTTGACCCAGGTTCAACTATTTAAAGGCAATGCTACCAAATACTAATTGAGTGTATGTCAACTTCTGACCCACTGGGAATGTGATGACATAAATAAAAGCTGAAATAAATAATTCTCTCTACTATTATTCTGACTTTTCACATTCTTCAAATAAAGTGGTGTCCTAACTGACCTAAGACAGGGATTTTTTTTACTATATTTAAATATAGGGGCTGAGTTTTTATATTCTAAATGTTACATCCATGTACAGGACTGCATCTCCAATAAATGAAAGTACAATATTTATATGTTCGAGTCCTTCTCATTCATACATGCTGTATCTCCACCTCCAGGTGTTTGGTTTAGTTATGATTTCTTTGTAGATCAAACAAAAGGCTAAAACTTTCTGCTTTAGGATGTTGATGTGGCTGTATGATGATCTAAGACCAAAGGTAATATCAGTACACATTTTAGCCTAATTATTGACATTAATTATTACATTAATTTATTCTCTCCTAGGACGTGTTCCCTGTGGAATTTGGGCCCAAGTATGACACTGCAATACAGATGCTGATGTTAGAATTCCTTTCCAGACTTGAGAAGTTACTTCCCATACCAGACCTTGAACAGGTAATAAGAATGAATAACACCTTTATCTATTTAGCTTGGGGAATTAGAAGTCAAGAATACCAATCAACAATCAATCATATTTTCATGTTTAAAAAACTGTGTTGGACATGAGCATGTAGTTGTTAATTCTTTTAAACCATGTTCCTCTCTCTCAAGACTGCCACCTTGTTAAGTGCTGTCCCCTCTGCCCTGGAGAAATGTGTACAGTTTGTACCTGACCCCATACAATTGAGGACCCTGCTCCAGTACCACAGAAAACTTGGACATTTGGACTCCATCCGTAAGTATCATACAGATTTATAGAGGATCCATGGCTTGGATTGGTTCTGCAAAAATGTCAAATGATGAGTGTCAGGTAGAGTAATTATGTATAGAAAATATATTATTGGTTATGTTTGTCTGGTAACAGTTTATATTTAAGGCATTGATATAATTATCATATATGCTGTTCAATTTAACCTTCATTTTTTCATTGTCTCCCTCTTTTGCATAAAAAGGAACTCCATCATCCTTTGGTGACTTCATCCTCTCCTCTCTGTCTCTTCCTCCATACGTGCGAGTGGTGACTGCCCCACATGTAGACTCAGATACACAATCAGAAAGCATGAATTTGGAGGGAATGAAAGCAAGAGAGTTGTTGGAGAATCGGACAAAGGAAATCGATGTACTAGTCCCAGCAGATGAAGTTAGAAGATACATAATTACTGAGCCAGATTACGGTATGGACATGGAGTCTGCCGTTGGGGAAAATGACAATCAAGCTGTCACTGGCTTGAATTTACTCAGACCATCACAATTAAAACGAAGCAAAAGGCTGCAGATTAAGAACATGTTTCCAAAACGACGGAAACCTCGAAAGACCGATTCTTCCGGGCGTGCAAACAAACAGCCATCATCCTCCAAGGGTCGGCCTTCCCCAAAGAAGTCATGCAAAAAAGGCCCATTCAGTAAGACATGTGAAGTGTGTGGGAAGACATTCACTCGAGTCACAGCCATGAAAAGGCATCAGCTAACCCACACTGGAGATCTCAAGTTTAAGTGCCTCATGTGTGAAAAAAGCTTCAGGGATGGTCATAATCTGAAGAGACACCAGAGGCGAGTTTGTGAAAAGGAGATAAACATGTTGGATGAAGATGAAAATGAGGAAGAAATCCCACAACCCTCAACTAGCAAATCTCAGATCACATTACTCCTCAAGACTCCCTGTCCACCAGGGCCATCTCATCAAGGAACTCTGGACACTATCACAGCCACTAACACATGCTCTGTGTGTGGGCGGTATTTTGCTCGTACTTCCAGCTTGGTAAGGCACATGAGCTCCCACTCAAAAGAGCGTCCATTTGGGTGTGTCAATTGTGATAAGAGATTCAAGTATTCGTACGATTTGAAAAAACACCAGAGAGAATTGTGTCAGAAAATGACCCAGGGAGATTTGTGTCAGGATGTTGGTCAGAACATGGCACAACAAAAGAGTGGCCTGCAACCAGAGAAGGTCTTTCTTGCCACTGCAGAGAATCGAACCCAGGTAGATTCCAAAACCTGTTATGTCTGTGGTAAGATTTTGACTTGTACCTCACAGATGGAAAGGCACTTGAAATCTCACTCAAAGGCACGTCCCTTTAATTGTGCTATTTGTGAGAGAAGTTTTAAGTACAAAGATACCTTGAAGAAACATCAGGAAATCCTTGGACACGAGGGCATCCTAGAAGACTTGGGTCAGAGTGTGGACCAGCAAGAAGTGGAAGTTAACACAGAGAGTTGCATCAGCCCTCTCACTACCAAGGAAAACGACACTGAGCCCCTTATCACGGCTGCTACTTCAGTGCCGACTCTCAAAGAACCCAAACCATGCACTGTGTGTGGGAAGATTTTTAACCGTGCTTCAGTTATGGCTATTCATATGAGATCCCATTCAGATGAGCGTCCTTATCAATGTGGCAATTGTGAACAGCGCTTCAAGTACATGCACAATCTGAATCAACACCAGAGATATATCTGTAAGGTGAACCGAGAAGAGTCCTCTCAGATGGTAGACCAGCACCAAGAGGAGGAGTCTTGTGAACTGGTGGCTGTTAAGGCTGATACCCCAGAGACATCTACCAGTCGACTACAACTGGTTCACTGGTGTAAAAAATGTGGAAAGTGTTTCGATGACATCTGTAATTTGAAGCAACACCAGGAAAGTTCATGCAAAGAGGAAAAAATAAAGGTGGTCTTCCAATGTGAAAAAAGAAAGGTGGTCTTCAAATGTGATGATTGTGGGAAGGACTTCAAAGGTTCATCATCCCTAAGGACACACAAGCGAATTCACAACCCATTCTATTGCTCTGATTGTGGAAGGGTCCTCCCAAACTCCATTGCCTTTGACAGACACAAGCTGATGCAGCACAAGGAAATCCAGTGTACCATGTGTGAGAAGACCTTTACCCTGTTGGGGCGTCTGAGAGATCACTATCTGCATCAACATAAATTCACAGGACCATACCCCTGCTCTCAATGTGAGAAAACTTTTACCCAGTTAAGATACCTTGTTGAACATGAGAGGGTTCATTCAGGAGAGTACCCTTACCAGTGCTCTGTTTGTCAAGCAAAGTTCAATAAAGCAAATTCTCTAACAATACACAGTAGGAAGCACACAGGAGAAAAGCCGTTCCTGTGCTGGCAATGTGGAAAGAGTTACAAGGATCGTGGAAACCTGTCAATGCATATGGGGACCCACTCAGAGGAGAGACCATTTTCTTGTTCGCAGTGTGACATGACTTATCGGACAAAGATTCAGCTGAATACACACATTGAACAAGTTCATGAGGGGGTGAGATACACCTGTGCAGTCTGTGGAAAGCAGTTTTTGAAAGCTGTGTCATTGATAAGACATGAACTCACTCACACAGGAGAAAGACCATGGCCATGCTCCTATTGCACAAAAACCTTCATCACTGCCAATGAAAGGAGATTGCATGAAAGATACCATACTGGTGAGAGACCATATAAATGCCAAGACTGTGGAAAGTCCTTCGTACAGTTATGTTTTCTGAAAGCACACCAACGACTTCACACAGGAGAGAAGCCATTTGCATGCAGTGTTTGTGACAAACGTTTCAGATTAAATTACCATAGGCAAAGACACGAGCAAACCCATACAGGAAAACAGAAGCCACATGTTTGTGCGGAATGTGGGTTAGCTTTTGCTCAAAGAAAGCGCCTGACTGAACACCAATGCACTCACTCCTTGAATTAATTATTATTATTATTTTTTTAAGTCTAATGTTCCTTTGCATTGTTATTCATTTGAAGACAGTACAGTGGGGAAAGTAGTGAGGGAGACAAATTAGGGGCACAGACAGAAAGAAGGGCAGAGAAGGGTCTTTTGAACCCTCGTCACCAAGTACCACTCTGTTAGACTCAGGCATTTGAGTTCTTGTTGTGTACTAAAACTAAAAACACAGGTTTACACCTCAGGTTTGAATTAATATTCTATTTTTCAGCTTTGTTTCATAATTCTGTGGATAATTTCCATTGCTAATTTGTAGTATGTATAGTAAAGGAGAACGTGTAAACTGTTATTCTCAAATAACCACAACATTGCATTTTGTGATCATGGCAATAATAAAGGAGGACATGAAAATATCCATGTGTGTTTTCACATTTGTAACTTTGGAAAAGATACACTTCACAGAGAAGTCAACCAATGCTTGCAAAAATATCTGTTTTATTAGGATCCTTCGGGATCATTACCGGTTAAACTGGAACAAAATGATTCATTACGTTTGATTTTACTACAAGGTAGGCTAATCCATGGAAAGGTCCTTTGCATGAAGGGTATTCGGCAAAGGCTATTGACATTTTTATTTGACAGTTTCATGATATTTACGCACTTCCCGGTGGATTTTCTTAATTGTAATAATTATCAAAGGGTATGACTAACCAATAGTAAGAGTTCCAGTATGGCAAACCAAGTCAGTAACTGCATTTGCTGGCCAATATGTCTTTCTAATAATGTACAACTTCACGGGGATTTGTTATTCAGAAATTTGTGGGCGGTAAACGCAACCGGAAATTGAACGGACTAAATTCACTGTCACACTGCTACTGAAGATAACGTTTAAAACTTGCAAGCCTTTAAACATAGGAAATCATAGCTGTCACACTTAGCAACATTTCATGTTTTTTGGGTGAATATGGTATGAGGACGAGATGGACGAGAATCCTGACGAAAATGGTATTGTGGATTTTGTTAACTAGGCTTGGTGTGCTTGATGTTCAACATGGCGTATCCTTGCTAGATTTGCATTTGTTGTTCTTTTAGCATGCTAGGAATGTGAGGACTAGTATTTCAGAATCATCCACTGTTATGTTTTGTAAGGGATAGCCTGTTTAATAATAATTGATTGGATAATATGTAGTTATTCAGCACGCTTTGCATTGTAGGATGACATAGAGACCTAACGTTACCTTGACAAGAATGCATTGTTTTTACCCCAAATAAATAATCTGTCTTTTTAAACATATTCGAAACTAATCGGGTGCGCGTTGTTGGCTTGTGCATGTAGTTCGAACGTTTGGGGCATCACCATAGGTTTCATTGTTATTTGAAATCTGCTACATTTTTAGTAAATATTTTAAATATGTATTTGAAGCAGCACTGTTTTATGTTAAATTCAACTTTGAATCGGTTCAGTATTCATTCAGGGTTGCGGCTCATATTAATTTCTTTAGCCCCGCACTGTATGTAGATGCTGAGATTGGGCTCCTTGGGACGTCCTTACCCTTACTTTATTACGTTTCAATTTAAATGGGGTGACGTCAGGTTTGGACGTCCAAAGGGTCCCTTTCATACTGAACAAAACTGTAACGCAACCTGTAACGTTATAGTGTTGGTTTCATGAGCTGAAATAAAGGATCCCAGAAATGTCCCTTATGCACAAAAAACTTACTTCTCAAAAATGTTGTGCACATATTTGTTTGCATCCCTGTTAATGAGCATTTCTTCTTTGCCAAGATAATCTGTCCCCATTACAGGTGAGGCATATCAAGAAGCTGATTAAACAGCATGATCATTACACAGGTGCCCCTTGTGCTGGGGACAATAAAAGGCCACTCCAAAAATGTTCAGTTTTGTCACACAACGCAATGCCACAGGTGTCTCAAGTTGGAGGGAGCGTGCAATTGACATGCTGACTCCAGGAATGTCCACCAGAGCTGTTGCCAGAGATCTAGACCACCTTTACTCCACACACAGAGATTCATACAAACCTCTCCCTTGCCCTCCATTTGACAAATCTGACCATAATTCTATCCTCCTGATTACAAGCAAAAATTAAAGCAGGAAGCACCAGTGACTGGGTCTATAAAACAGTGATCAGGTGAAGCAGATGCTAAGCTACAGGACTGTTTTGCTAACACAGACTGGAATATGTTCAGGTATTCTTCCGATGACATTGAGGAGTACACCACATCCATCACTGGCTTTATCAATAAGTGAATCGAGGACGTCGTACCCACAGTGATTGCACGTACATACCTCAACCATACCTCCCTCATGGATTACAGGCAACATACGGCACTGAGCTAAAGGGTCGAGCTGCCTCTTTCAAGGAGCGAGACTCTAACCCGGAAGCTTATGAGAAATCCTGATATGCCCTCCGAACCATCAAACAGGCAAAGCTTCAATACAGGACTAAGATCAAATCGTACTACACCAGCTCCGACGCTCGTCGGATGTGTCAGGGCTTGCCAACTATTACAGACTACAAAGGGAAGCACAGCCGAGAGCAGCCAGATGAGCTAAATAACTTCTATGCTCGCTTCGAGGCAAGTAACACTGAAACATGCATGAGCGCATCAGCTGTTCTGGATGACTGTGTGATCACGCTCTCCGCAGCCGATGTAATACCTTTAAACAGGTAAACATTCACAAGGCCGCAGGGCCAGACGGATTATCAGGACGTGTACTCCAAGCATGCGCTGACCAACTGGCAAGTGTCTTCACTGACATTTTTCAACCTCTCCCTGACTGAGTCTGTAATACCAACATGTTTCAAGCAGACCACCATAGTCCCTGTGCCCAAGCTCACTAAGGTAAACTGCCTAAATGACTACCGACCCGTAGCACTCATGTCTGTAGCCATGAAATGCTTTGAAAGGCTGGTCATGGCTCAATTCAAAACCATAATCCAAGAAATCCTAAACCCACTCCAATTTGCATACCGCACCAATAGATCCACAGATGATGCAATCTCTATTGCACGCCACGCTGCCCGTTCACACCTAGACAAAAGGAACACCTATGTGAGAGTGCTATTCATTGACTACAGCTCAGATTTTCAACACCATAGTGCCTTCCAAGGTCATCACTAAACTAAGGACCCTGGGACTAAACACCTCCCTCTGCAACTGGATCCTGGACTTCCTTACGGGCCGCCCAGGTGGTATGGGTAGGTAACAACACATCCGCCACGCTGAGCCTCAACACGGGGGCCCCTCAGGGGTGCGTGCTCAGTCCCCTCCTGTACTCCCTGTTCACTCATGACTGCACGGCTAGGCACGACTCCAACGCCGTCATTATGATTGCTGATGACACAACAGTGGTAGGCCTGATTACCGACAAAGATCAGACAGCCTATGGAGAGGAGGTCAGAGACCTGACCGTATGGCGCAAGGACAACAACCTCTCCCTCAACATGATCAAGACAAAAGAGATGATTGTGGACTACAGGAAAAGGAGGACCAAGCACGCCTCCATTCTCAGCGACAGGGTTGTAGTGGAGCAGGTTAGGTGCTTCAAGTTTCTTGGCATCCACGTCACCAACACACTAACATGGTCCAAGCACATCAAGACAGTCGTGAAGAGGGCACGACAAAACCTATTCCCCCTCAGGACACTGAAAAGATTTGGCATGGGTCCTCACATCCTCAATGTTTTACAGTGGCACCACCGAGAGCATCTTGATGGGTTGAATCACTGCCTGATATGGCAACTGTTCAGCCTCCAACCGCAAGGCACTACAGAGGGTAGTGCGTACGGCCCAGTACATCACCGTGGGCAAAGCTTCCTGCCATCTAGGACCTCTATACGAGGCGTTGTCAGAGGAAGGCCCTAAAAATTGTCAGACTCCAGCCACCCTAGTCATAAACTTTTTTTCTCTGCTACTGCACGGCTTCTTCATCTGCGGGATCGTCTGAGACCAGCCACCCAGACAGCTGATGAAACAGAAGTTTTTATGTCTGTAATAAAGCCCTTTTGTGGAGATAAACTAATTCTGATTGGCTGGAAATGGCTTCCAATTGGGTGGGCCTATGCCCACCCATGGCTGCGACCCTGCCCATTCATGTGAAATCCATAAATTAGAACCTAATGAATTTATTTAAATCGACTAATTTTCTTAAATGAATTATAACTCAGTGAAATCGTTGAAATTGTATGTTTTTATATTTTTGTTTAGTATAGCATTTAGACCTCCCCTTCTAACTATACCTAGGATCTATGAATGTATCTGGTCAAGGTGACTACAGTGCAATGGGATAACTTCTTAGCTAGCAAAGACATCTGGGTGGCTTTATTTACAAATTATTTTCCTATTTTTTTTAGGTCCCCCTCTTCTTCTTCCCTCTCTGCGTCTCTTCATTCCACCACTGCGGCTTGTCTCTGCAGCCATGTGGCAAGTGGTTCAGCGAGGAGATGTTCAAGATTATGGGATGCTGGAGGAGTTTGTCACCACGTTGACCGACATTGTGCCAGAGCTTTTGAGTTGCAGTCAGAGGGCCCAACTCATTCTGGGGCTTCGAGCAAGGGTAAGAGATTGGGTTCAGAATGGGGAAAATAAACATGCAACACAATCATTGAGGTTAGTCTCTGACAACAATATTGTTGACTCTAGCATAAACCACCCAGCTGTTAAACATTGGCTGAGATGAAGACCCTGACACTGGTTTCTCAAATACTGCCGTTGGCCTTTAGCTAGGCTAGCTATCATTTTCTCCAAATGTGTCCCAATGAGAACAGAGCAATGCCTACGAAGCGTGTGGTTGACCTTTGCTCTACTCCTGACTGGTCATCTGTAATTTTAGATGGTTCTGGAGTTGTGTCGCACTGAGCAGACAGCAGACCAAGACATTCAGCAACACCTGGACAGGATCCGAAGCCTCATATCCACTGGAGAAGCAGAGGTGAGTATCTTTCTGGGAGGGAGCAAAGGCCTATGTCACTCTAAATGTTGTGTCATTGAGTTGTTAAATGTGATTATTTAATTGTTGTGTGTGTTTTGTTGCAGTCAAGTGATGCAGAGGTGGAATTATCTGAATCAAACTTTGTAGAGCTGGTTGAATCTCTGCTGAAAGACCCAAGTGAAAGGGAGAACTTTTACCAGGTTTGTTTTGCTTATACGGTGGGAAAGTATAAAAGCTTTGCTGGTCTAGGTTTTAGTGGCCTAGTTTTATATTGTTTCAAACCAATATAAATATAGGTATTATTGGCATTTTAGGTGCATTTATTCTCTCCTAGGACGTGTTCCCTGTGGAATTTGGGCCCAAGTATGACACTGCAATACAGATGCTGATGTTAGAATTCCTTTCCAGACTTGAGAAGTTACTTCCCATACCAGACCTTGAACAGGTAATAAGAATGAATAACACCTTTATTTAATCAGCTTGGGGAATTAGAAGTCAAGAATACCAATCAGTAATATTTTTCACTTTTAAACAAAGAAACTCAGTGTGAAATGAGTTTGTCGTGGGTTAATGATTTTAAACCATGCTCCTCTCTCTCAAGACTGCCTCCTTGTTAAGTGCTGTCCCCTCTGCCCTGGAGAAATGTGTACAGTTTGTACCTGACCCCATACAATTGAGGACCCTGCTCCAGTACCACAGAAAACTTGGACATTTGGACTCCATCCGTAAGTATCATACAGTGTTCTAGATTGGTTGTGCCAAAATTGCAATTATAAATGGGGTAGTTTGGGTCTTGGATGCTGATTGGTTGATACTGAATTTCAGCCATGTGTATATCAAACAATTTGCCACAGGTATGATGTATAAATACTTGTTTACTGCTCTAATTACGTTGGTAACCAGTTTATATTAGCAATAAGGCACATTTTTTGGGGTGTATGGCCAATATACTACTGCTAAGGGCTGTATACAGGCACTCCACATTGCGTCGTGCTTAGGGACAGCCCTTAGCCGTGGTATATTGGCCATATACCACACCCCCTCGGCCTTATGCTTAAATGTATCACACGCCCTCTGCCTTATTACTTGAATGATGTGTCAAGTAGAACAAATGTGACTTTTATCGGTAAAAGTTTATATTTGGGGCATTTACATAATTTGCATGTATGATGTTAGTCAACTACTGTTGCAAAAAAAGTGAATTCACAGTGGAACATTTTTGTCATTGTCTCCCTCTTTTGCATAAAAAGGAACTCCATCGTCCTTTGGTGACTTCATCCTCTCCTCTCTGTCTCTTCCTCCATATGTGCGAGTGGTGACTGCCCCAGATGTAGACTCAGATACACAATCAGAAAGCATGAATTTGGAGGGACTGGAAGCAAGAGAGTTGTTGGAGAATCGGACAAAGGAAATCGATGTACTAGTCCCAGCAGATGAAGTTAGAAGATTCATAATTACTGAGCCAGATTACGGTATGAACATGGAGTCTGCCGTTGGGGAAAATGACAATCAAGCTGTCACTGGCTTGAATTTACTCAGACCATCACAATTAAAACGGAGCAAAAGGCTGCAGATTAAGGAAATGTGTTCAATAGGTAGAAAACCTAAAAAAACTGGGCTTGCAAATAGACAGCCATCATCCTCCAAGGTGTGTCCTTCCCCAAAGAATTCATGCAGAAGAGGCCCATTCAATAAGGCATGTGAAGTGTGTGGAAAGACATTCACTCGGGTTGCAGCCATGAAAAGGCATCAGCTAACCCACACTGAAAATCTCAAGTTTAAGTGCCACCAATGTGAAAAATTATTCTCGGATGGTCAAAGTCTGAAGAGACACCAGAAGCGAGTTTGTGAAAAGGAGCTAAACATGTTGCATGAAGATAAAAATGAGGAAGAGATCCCACAACCCTCAACTAGCAAACCTCAGATCCCATCACTCCTCAAGACTCCCTGTCCACCAGGGCCATCTCATCAAGGAACTCTGGACACTATCACAGCCACTAACACATGCTCTGTGTGTGGGAGGTTTTTTACTCGTACATCAAGCTTGGTGAGGCACATGAGCTCCCACTCAAAAGAGCGTCCATTTAGGTGTGTCAATTGTGGTAAGAGATTCAAGTATTCATACGATTTTAGAAAACATCAGGGAGAATTGTGTCAGAAAGTGACCCAGGGAGATTTGTGTCAGGATGTTGGTCAGAACATGGCACAACAAAAGAGTGGCCTGGAACCAGAGAAGGTCTTTCTTGCCACTGCAGAGAATCGAACCCAGGTAGATTCCAAAACCTGTTATGTCTGTGGTAAGATTTTGACTTGTACCTCACAGATGGAAAGGCACTTGAAATCTCACTCAAAGGCACGTCCCTTTCATTGTGCTATTTGTGAGAGAAGCTTTAAGTACAAAGACTCTTTGAAGAAACATCAGGAAATCCTTGGACACGAGGGCATCCTAGAAGACTTTGATCTGAGTGTGGACCATCAAGTGGAAGTTAACACAGAGAGTTGCATCAGCCCTCTCACTACCAAGGAAAACGACACTGAGCTCCTTATCAAGGCTTTTACTCCAGCGCCAACTGCCAAAGAACACCCATGCACTGTGTGTGGGAAGATTTTGGACTGTGCTTCTCATTTAGCTACTCATATGAGATCCCATTCCGAAGAGCGTCCTTACCAATGTGTCAACTGTGAGCAGCGTTTTAAGTACAAGCAAAGTTTGAATCAACACCAGAGATATATCTGTAAGGTGAACCGAGAAGAGTCCTCTCAGATGGTAGACCAGCACCAAGAGGAGGAGTCTTGTGAACTGGTGGCTGTTAAGGCTGATACCCCAGAGACATCTACCAGTCGACTACAACTGGTTCACTGGTGTAAAAAATGTGGAAAGTGTTTCGATGACATCTGTAATTTGAAGCAACACCAGGAAAGTTCATGCAAAGAGGAAAAAAGAAAGGTGGTCTTCCAATGTGAAAAAAGAAAGGTGGTCTTCAAATGTGATGATTGTGGGAAGGACTTCAAAGGTTCATCATCCCTAAGGACACATAAGCGAATTCACAACCCATTCTATTGCTCTGATTGTGGAAGGGTCCTCCCAAACTCCATTGCCTTTGACAGACACAAGCTGATGCAGCACAAGGAAATCCAGTGTACCATGTGTGAGAAGACCTTTACCCTGTTGGGGCGTCTGAGAGAACACTATCTGCATCAACATAAATTCACAGGCCCATACCCCTGCTCTCAATGTGAGAAAACCTTCACTCAGTTATCGTACCTTGTCATCCATGAGAGGGTTCATTCAGGAGAGTACCTGTACCAGTGCTCTGTTTGTCAAGCAAAGTTTAATTCAGCAAATTCTCTAACAATACACAGTAGGAAGCACACAGGAGAAAAGCCGTTCCTGTGCTGGCAATGTGGAAAGAGCTTCAAGGCTGCTGGAGAACTGTCGGTGCATATGGGGACCCACTCAGAGGAGAGACCATTTTCCTGTTCGCAGTGTGACATGTCCTACAGAACAAAACTTCAGCTGAATTCACACATTGAACAAGTTCATGAGGGGGTGAGATACCCTTGTACTATCTGTGGAAAGCAGTTTTACAAAGCAGTGTCATTAAAAAGACACGAACTCACTCACACAGGAGAAAGACCATTTCCATGCTCCTATTGCACAAAAACCTTCATCACTGCCAATGAAAAAAGGCTGCATGAAAGATACCATACTGGTGAGAGACCATACAAATGTCAAGACTGTGGAAAGTCTTTCATTCAGTCAGGTTATCTGAAATCTCACCGACGTCTTCACACAGGAGAGAAGCCATTTGCATGTAGCTTTTATGATAAAAGTTTCAGATTGTCTTATCATAGGTTAAAACACGAGCGAACCCATACAAGAAAAAATAAGCCACATGTGTGTGGAGAATGTGGGTTAGCTTTCGCTCAAAAAAAGTGCCTGACTGAACACCTATGCACTCACCCTGGGAATTAAAATAGACGTTTTTTTTTTTTTTTTTTGGAACTCTGATGTTCCTTTTTATTTTTTATTAATTTTAAGATGGTACAGCAGGGAAAGTAGTGAGGTAGAAGGAAAGTAGGGGCACAGACAGAAGGGCAGAGAAGGAGTTTGAACCCTCGTCACCAGGTATATGTGGACCGGAGTCAAAAGCATTACCACTCTGGCATTTGAGTTCTTGTTGTGTACTGTAATATATATATATATATATTAAAAAACACTGGTTTAACACCTTTTGCTTGTAATAGATTTTTTGTTTGTTGTTCATTTAATCTTTTATTCATAATTCCCTATATAATTTCAATAGATAAATTGTAATGTAAACTGTTATTCTCAAATAACTACAACATTGCATTTTCTGACAATAGCAATAATAAAGGAGGACATGAAAATATCTGATTTAAAAACGTGTGTATTCACATTCATATCTTGCACAGATTCACTTCATACATTTCTGCAAGCGTTGGTTGAATTTTGTATCAGTCATGTGTATCATTCAGGTCAGCATCGCTGGTCCTCAAATGTCCCAGTGACACTGGAACAAACGTATTAATGACTTGATTTAACTGGAAGGAAGGAAGGCTAATCCATAGAAAGGTCCTTTGGGAGGAAGGGTATTTTTTCGGGCATATTGGCTATTTTATATTTTTTATCCGAAAGCTTCATGGAGAAATAATTCATCCAAGTTTGGAATATTTGTGACCTGTTAGCCTTACTCAGGCCTTCTTTAAACCACTAAAACGGTCTCCGCATGGCAATTATTTTGGGCACGTGAGTCAGCAACATGACAGCATACACGAACAGCACAAATGACATACTCATAACCAAATGCAACACCATGGATGCTCCGAGTGGATCACGTTTGTTAAATCAGTGACCTACCTTTCAAACGTGCATTGTGGGGATAAACATGTTCCGACATGCGTCTACGTGTGGACTGCATGAACTTTACAACAACCATGTGATCAAAAGTCACGAAGTTTTGACTGCAGTCGACTTCCAATTTTCTGCAGTTGCTCCTCACCAGCTCCTCATCGCCTGCGTTGTGGGAGGCACTGATTTCCTTAAAAAATGTACTATCAGTTTTTTTTCCAACCAGTACGTACCATGGTATTTGGTTTTTGTACTAGTAGCATGTTGTAAAACAAAAGCATGGTAGTTGTTTACAGTGAATTATGATGGTCTGTGCCCCACCGTTTTCCGGGTAATATGACCAAAATCGAAGTAATTTATGATACTCGCATAATGCAACATTTACTACTATAGTAGCTCTGAAATGGCTAAGCGTAAACCTAGTACCCTCTTAAACCCCTTTAGCTCATAGTGAAAAACCACAACACACATGGTCTAGTAGTGTACCCTCTTAAACCTTGGGAGCTGGATAGAGTATGGTGAGAAGAATGACAGGAGTCGGAAACCGTAAACTAACGTATCTCTTCATATGTATATATTTTTATTTATAGAATTGTTTGTATTGTTTTTGGAGATTGTTAGAGGCATGTTAATCTTGAATATAGGCCAATAATACTGCTCAGGTTCTGCAGAACAGCACTTTTTTTTAGGAGTTTTGATATTCTAATATTGTTACGGTACTTGTTGATACTGTTTGTAAGTATCCATGTTATGTACAACGTTATGCACTGAATTTGTATTTGAATGTGAAATGAAAATAAAAATTATTTTTGAAAATAAAAATTAAAAAAAAAAAAAAAAAAATCTCTTCAATAGATTTTTCAGTTTGCTCTCATTCAACTGAATTGGCTACTCTTATACTATTCTAAATAGCCAACATACTAAAAAAAACATGTTTTTAAAAGGTATTAATTATCATATTATTTAATAGATTCTCACCATATCCCTAAAACAGCCATTTACAATGTTTGATTTTGTTACTCTGCAAGAACGTTCGTTGATCCTGTCGCCATGACTACGACAGGCTAGCTGGACTGGAGCGAACTTTAGCCGATTTCTATGTTAACGGGCTTTTATAAATGTATTAAACTATCAAAACATAAAATAACAACAGTTATATCACTACAATCCGTTTAACTTGTGGTTTCCTATCCTACGGTTTACAACTTGCTCACCGTGATGATAACGTTAAAAATATTTCGTTTATCTGGTGCCTCATCAGTTTTAACTAGTCAATCTAGCGCGAGAGCCTCTGTGGGAGAGCGCGTGAAGCAACCAGTAGAGCGAGCGGCTCCCTCTGCGGGCTGAAACAAGCACAACGCCCCTTGACTATAAATACTAAATTATTACAAAATGCCAAAGATCAGGCTACCATATATCTCACTTTCTCCCACATTTCAGGTTGGCAACACAGGGAACCCAAACATGAGCAAAATACGGTTCTATTAATACATAAAGTATTACAGCTTTTTCCACAGCAACTATTTTCCTTTTTCTTTGATGTTTCAGAAAACTAGGACCAACAAGTAGCCTCCCTCTGACTTTATAAGAAACGTGCCCATACTGGTATATCAATTCATCAATTTAAAGGCCAACCAACCTCTTTTCACATTGGGGGGTTTATTTATTTAATGCATTATATAGCCATTATACCATGGTAACGCACACTTAATAAAGATAGTACCATATATCATTTTTTGGTACCATTCATCATAATTGTGCATTACCATGGTAGAATGTATAATGCGGTTTAACACCAGGGTATTTCCATGAGCCACATCTATACCATGGTATAAATGAGGCAATACCATGGTAATATTTAGGTACAATGGCAGTACCATGGTAGTAACATCATACTTCAAGGCTAAAACCATGGTACATTTCCATAATTCAGACAATATCATGGTGTAAGTGAAAGTACCATAGTAGTACCATGATATGAATGAAGTACCATAGTACTAGCATGGAACATTTTTGTAAGGGAATTGTCAACCGATCATTAGAGTGTTTTTGTTTGACAAATGCGAACGGAACCAAAGACCATCAGGTAGCATTTTAGCCGCGTGGATATAATTATAATTATTTTACATTTTCTATTGCAACAATAATAGCAATATTACACATCAATACTGGGACATTCCTGTGTATACAATAAAATGTTCAAAAATTCAACACCAAGACATCTTTAGATGTGACAAGGCTATGAGACATTAACCGACATGTTAATGAGTTCTAATATATTTTCCAACTTTTTAAGTTTAACAGGTTTGAGGAATATTTGGCCAAGAGAATAATAATGTTAATAGTTATCGGAATTACAAAGATAAGCATAATGCCATTTAACATCATCAAAGGCAAACATATACAGTGGATATGTACAAATTAATGTGATATTTGAGGCTCTCTCCCCAATTTATGCTTTTAAAAAAAAATGTTATTTTGTATTTAATCCTTTATTTAACTAGGCAAGTCAGTTAAGAAAAAATGTGTATTTACAATGAGGGCCTACAACTTGATAGCACAATGTACACACATATTTTCAGTGTGTGATATGGGGGTTGGAGACATGTTTATTTCAACACCACAAATAATTACTTTTATAAACAATGACAACACTGCCATGTTGCATGGAGCCTTGCTGATAGAAAACCACATCAATGTCAGACTTTAAACTGTAGCAGATTCACCTCCCCTGACTTCACTCCTCGAATTTTCGTCTGCAGACGGTTGCTTCAGCCTTACCACTCATACAAGCCCACATAACACTGCTTTTAAGGGCACCAAGCATATCCCAGGGGGCATCAGTTCCAATGAAGTGTAGAGAATATGGGAATGGTCATTGATTATGGTGTGGGCTTTTTTCCAGTTTGCTGTTTGTGGAAGGAGCGTGACGGGTAAATCCATCTAGTAGGTCACACATGAGGAGATGGAGAAAGAGGGCAATCTTGATTTCAATGCACATCATGTGATCCACATAGTTTATGGTGTACTGTACATGGTTTCAAAGTCATCTTTTTAGGCTGTGTTTTATTGTTGCACATTGTTGACCCTCACATTTAGGGACACATTATTGAGCCATGCCAGACTCTGGGATTTACACACTTGCAGGTGAGTTTCTAAATATGTTTTATGATTATACAAGGGGATTGCTAACTATTATAATAATTATTTTTAGTTGGCACACCAAGTCAATAACCGAACTTGCTGACAAAGATGACTTTCTTAAAAAAATCTATTCCGAATTTTAACTCAATTCACGAGGACTTTTATTCTGGGTGGTGTAAACGCAACCGGAAATTGAACGGACTACGTTCAGTGTCACACTCAATGCTACCGACGGTTAGGTTTTAAAACTGTTGTAAGCCTTTTAACTTTGGAAACCATCTTTATAACAAACACTTAGCTAATTTTCAAGCTTCGTGCGTGAATACTTTTGTATGAGGACGAGATGCAATGTCAAAATCCCAGCGAAAATGGTATTGCGGATTTGTTTTCACTAGACTTGGTGTGCTTGATGTTCAACATGGCGTATCCTCGCTAAATTTCCGTATGTCTCGATCTTTTAAGTATGCTAGAAGCGGGAGGACTAGTACTTCTGAATCATCTACTGTTATGTTTTTTAAGGGATAGCCTATTTAGATGTACAATTACCTTGGCAAGCATGTTATGTTTTTTCCCCTTTAACCAAATGAGTTGCTAGATCGGGACCTCAATATTTGGAACTAATCTGGTGCGCTTGATTAGTTCATATGAATGCAGTTTCCACGTTTGGGGCAATTCCATTGGTTTCATATTGTCTTACAAGTTAAATCAGGAACCTTGAGGAAATATTTGAAAGTTTTTTTTAACCATCTCTAACTTTCAATATCAGTTCAGTATTATTTCAATCATTATTGTGGCTCATATCCTTATTTTTAGGTCCCCCTCTTCTTCTTCCCTCTCTGCGTCTCTTCATTCCACCACTGCGGCTTGTCTCTGCAGCCATGTGGCAAGTGGTTCAGCGAGGAGACGTTCAAGATTATGGGATGCTGGAGGAGTTTGTCACCACGGTGACAGAGATTGTGCCAGAGCTTTTGAGTTGCAGTCAGAGGGCCCAACTCATTCTGGGGCTTCGAGCAAGGGTAAGAGATTGGGTTCAGAATGGGGAAAAAGAAACATGCAACAAGATCATGCGAGGTTACTCTCTGACAACAATATTGTTGACTCTAGCCTAAAACAGCCAGCTGTTAAACATTGATTGAGATAAAGACCCTGACACTGGTTTCTCAAATACTGCCGTTGGCCCTTAGCTAGGCTAGCTATCATTATCTTCAAATGAGAACAGAGCAATGCCTTCAAAGTGTGTGGTTGACCTTTGCTCTACTAGGGACACATTATTGGTCATCTGTAATTGTAGATGGTTCTGGAGTTGTGTCGCACTGAGCAGACAGCAGACCAAGACATTCAGCAACACCTGGCCAGGATCCGAAGCCTCATATCCACTGGGGAAGCAGAGGTGAGTATCTTTCTGGGAGGGAGCAGAGGCCTATGTCACTCTAAATGTTGTGTCGTTGAGTTGTTAAATGTGATTATTTAACTGTTGTGCATGTTTTGTTGCAGTCAGGTGATGCCGAGGTGGAATTATTTGAATCAAAGTTTGTGGAGCTGGTTGAATCTCTGCTGAAAGACCCCAGTGAAAGGGAGAACTTCTACCAGGTTTGTGTTGCTCTTATATGGTAGGGAAGTGACCACCCCTTTCTGCTTGACTTCCCTATCCGGTCCCATGATTATTTTGGATAAAAAAATAACTCCAGGCTACATTTTAACACATGAAACCAAATAGAAAGTATGTAGAAATAATAATGGACCAATATAATTTCAGATAACTGCCCTTATCTTGACTAACAAAAGCTGTGTGGCCCTCGGAATTTTGAAACCATGATGTGGCCCTTGAGCCAAAAAGTTTGATGGTCTAGGTTACAAAAGGCAAATACTAGGCTAATTATTGACATTAATTATTACATTAATTTATTCTCTCCTAGGACGTGTTCCCTGTGGAATTTGGGCCCAAGTATGACACTGCAATACAGATGCTGATGTTAGAATTCCTTTCCAGACTTGAGAAGTTACTTCCCATACCAGACCTTGAACAGGTAATAAGAATGAATAACACCTTTATCTAATCAGCTTGGGGAAATAGAAGAAAAGAATACCAAGTAATAATCAATAATATTTTCATGTTTAATAAACTGTGTGTTGGACATGAGTATGCAGTTGTTAATGCTTTGAAACCATGCTCCTCTCTCTCAAGACTGCCTCCTTGTTAAGTGCTGTCCCCTCTGCCCTGGAGAAATGTGCACAGTTTGTACCTGACCCCATACAATTGAGGACCCTGCTCCAGTACCACAGAAAACGTGGACATTTGGATTCCATCGGTGAGTATCGTACAGACTCAGAGGATCCATAGCAGGTAGCCTAGAGCGTTGGGCCAGTAACCGAGAGGTTAAGACGCTCTCTCCATCAGGGCTAACACAGAAAAGACCTCTGGACACCAAAACATGCTCTTTGTGTAGGAGGTTTTTCCACTCGTACTTCAGACATGGCAAGGCACATGAGATCCCACTCAAAAGAGCATCCATTTTGTTGCTTGGATTGGCTGTGCCAAAATTGCAAATATTTGAAGTATAAGCTAGTTGTACATGATGCAAATATGAATTGTGTAAAATGTCATTTTGTTTTTGTGTTTTTTTGCACAAGTGCTTGATGAATAGTGCCTTGTAAGTCATGGGTTGGGCACCAAATGGAATATGAAACTGAAATTAAATAAATAAATAACAATTATATAAGATTGTGGAAATGTAGTTGACATGTATGACGTTGGTCAAACACTGTTGCAGAAAATATATTAATTCAGTTTAACCTGTCTTTTGTCTCCCTCTTTTGCATAAAAAGAAACTCCATCGTCCTTTGGTGACTACATCCTCTCCTCTCTGTCTCTCCCTCCACATGTACGTGTGGTGACTGCCACAGAAGTAGATTCACAATCAGAATGTTTGGCTAGAGTGGAAGGAAAAGGGTTGGTGGAGGGTACAATAGAGAAAAATGGAGGACTACTTGCACCAGATGAAGATCAAAGAGACGCATTTACTGGGAAGGAGCTTGCTATGAATAGGAAGCCTGTAAGTGTGGAAACGGACGATCAAGCTGTCACCGGAATTCATGTTCAAACCTCAAAACAAAGCAAGAGGCTGCAGGTGAAGAAAATACGGTCAGAAGTACAAAAACCATGTAAAACGGATTCTTCAGAGCGGGCAATCCAACAGCCATCCTCCTCCAAGGTGCACACCTCCCTGAGGAAGTCATGCAAAAGAGGCCCGTTCAGGAAGACATGCCCCGACTGTGGGAGGACTTTTGCTCGTGCCACGTCCTTTAGAAGGCACCAGCGAAGCCACACTCAAGATCCTGATCATAGGTTTAAGTGCCTCAAATGTGCAATAGGCTTCAAGGATCTTTATGATCTGAAGAGACACCAGCAAGGAGTTTGTGAAAAGAACCTCTCAACTTTGGTTGATTGGGAAAATAAAGAAGAGATCCCACAACCCTCAACTAGCAAATCTCCGAACACATCACCCCTTAAGACGCTCTCTCCATCAGGGCTAACACAGAAAAGACCTCTGGACACCAAAACATGCTCTTTGTGTAGGAGGTTTTTCACTCGTACTTCAGACATGGCCAGGCACATGAGATCCCACTCAAAAGAGCATCCATTTTGGTGTGTAAATTGTGATAAGAGATTCAAGTATTCATATGATTTGAAGAGGCACCAGAGAGATTTGTGTAAGAAAGTGAACCAGGAAGATTTAGGTCAGGTTGGTCAAAACTTGTCACAACAGAAGGGGAAACCGCAGCCAGAGAAAGATGAATCCCAATCAATGGGTAGCACTGGGTCTCTTGGCACTGATGAAAACCCGCAACCATCTCACAAAGGGCTGTCCGACTCAAAAACCTGTTGTGTCTGTGGTAGGATTTTGACTCGTACCTCAGACATGGAAAGGCACTTGAAATCTCACTCAAAGGAGCGTCCCTTTCATTGTGCTATTTGTGAGAGAAGTTTTAAGTACAAAGATACCTTGAAGAAACATCAGGAAATCCTTGGCCACGAGGGCATCCTAGAAGACTTGGGTCAGAGTGTGGACCAGCAACAAGCGGAAGTTAAAACCGAAGGTTGCAGCAGTCCTCTCACTACCAAGGAAAACGACACTGGGACCCTCATCACAGCTGCTACTTCAGTGCCGACTCTCAAAGAACCCAAACCATGCACTGTGTGTGGGAAGATTTTTAACCGCGCTTCAGGAATGGCTATTCATATGAGATCCCATTCAGATGAGCGTCCTTATCAATGTGTCAATTGTGAGCAGCGCTTCAAGTACATGCATGGTTTAAAGAAACACCAGAGGGATATCTGTCTGAAGGTGAACCAAGAAGAAGCATCTAAGTTGGTGGACCAGCAACAAGAGGATGCTACTCCAGAGGAGGCTGGTGAACTGCTAGCCACTGATGACACAAGGGCAGAATGCAAGGAGGAAGAAAGAAAGGTGGTATTCAAATGTGATGAATGCGACAAGGAATTCAAAGGTTCATCCTCCCTAAGAACACACAAACGAATTCACAATCCATTCTATTGCTCTGATTGTGGAAGGATATACCCAAACTCCATTGCCTTTGACAGACACAAGCTGATGCACAAAGAAATCCAGTGTACCATGTGTGAGAAGACCTTTACCCTGTTGGGGCGTCTGAGAGAACACTATCTGCATCAACATAAATTCACAGGACCATACCCCTGCTCTCAATGTGAGAAAACCTTCACTCAGTTATCGTACCTTGTCATCCATGAGAGGGTTCACTCGGGAGAGTACCTGTACCAGTGTTCTGTTTGTCCAGAAAAATTCAGAACAGCCAATTCTCTAACAATACACAGTAGGAAGCACACAGGAGAAAAGCCGTTCCTGTGCTGGCAGTGTGGAAAGAGCTACAGGGCCGCTTCTGAACTGTCGGTGCATATGGGGACTCACTCAGAGGAGAGACCCTTTTCTTGTTCGCAGTGTGACATGACTTATCGGACAAAGATTCAGCTGAATACACACATTGAGCAAGTTCACGAGGGGGTGAGATTTACCTGTACAGTCTGTGGAAAGCAGTTTTACAAAGCAGTGTCATTAAAAAGACACAAACTCACTCACACAGGAGAAAGACCATTTCCATGCTCTTATTGCGAAAAAACCTTCATCACTGCCAATGAAAAAAGGCTGCATGAAAGATACCATACTGGTGAGAGACCATACAAATGTCAAGACTGTGGAAAGTCCTTCATCCAGTCAGGTTACCTGAAATCACACCAACGACTTCACACAGGAGAGAAGCCATTTTCATGCAGCGTTTGTGACAAACGGTTCAGATTTTCTCATCATATGAAAAGGCACCAGAAAACCCATACAGAGAAGCATGTATGTGGGGAATGTGGGGAATCTTTCACCCAAATTCGATGCCTCAAGGCTCACCAACTCACTCACTCCCTCAATGAAAATTGAGTTATTGTTGTACATTTGCATATCAGTTGTTGAATGTTTTTTTGATTTTTCTTTTGGATAGATTTAATAACTAGGTCCGTCAGATTAGTTAAGTGGATATTTTGAATAGATCATCTAAAATGTTGTGTAGAGTCGGCTGCAAGTGTTGATTGTAAGTCATTTGTAAAGAGAATCTAAATGACCAATGGGCAACTGAATTTACTTGATGGACAAATCCACCCCAAAACATATATTTTGGAATTTGTTTCATTAGTCCATTGTTGACGTACAGTGCATTTGAAAAGTATTTAGACCCCTTGACATTTTGTTACATTACAGCTTTATTTAAAAAAAAATGTTTTTCCCCCTCTAATCTAAACACAATACCCCATAATGACAAAGCAAAAAACAGTTTTTTAGAAATGTTTGCAAATATATATATATATATTAAAAAAAATTAAAAACGATATCATATTTACATAATTATTCAGACCCTGTACTCAGTACTTTGTTGAAGCACCTTTAGCAGTGATTACAGCCTCGAGTCTTCTTGGGTATGACGCTACAAGCTTGACACACCTGTATTTGGGGAGTTTCTCCCGTTCTTCTCTGCAGATCCTCTCAAGCTCTGTCAGGTTGGATGTGGAGAGTCGCTGCACAACTATTTTCAGGATACTCCAAAAATGATGTATCTGGTTCAAGTCTGGGTTCTGGCTGGACCACTCAAGGACTTTCAGAAACTTATCCCGAACCCACTCCTGCATTGTCTTGGCTGTGTGCTTAGGGTCGTTGTCCTGTTGGAAGGTGAACCTTTCCCAGTCTGAGGTCCTGAGCAGGTTTTCATCAAGGATCTCTCTGTACTTTGCTCTAAACATATTTTCCTTGATCCTGACTAGTCCCCCAGTCCCTGCTGCTGAAAAACATCCCAACAGCATGATGCTGCCACCATGCTTCACTGTAGGGATGGTGCTAGGTTTTTTCCAGGCGTGACGCTTGGGATTCAGGCCAAAGAGTTCAATCTTGGTTTCATCAGACCAGAAAATCTTGTTTCTCATGGTTTGAGAGTCCTTTAGATCGCCTGCGTCCAGCACGGACCCGCTCAATGGCGAGCTGGGATCTGGATGTGGTCTTGGCACACATCCAATTCTGCCTTTCAAACCGTTGGAGTCTGCCTACCTGAAACACCTCTCTATGAAGGTGGCTTCTTGGTAGCGATTACTACCATGAAGAGGGTGGGTGAGCTCGATGCTCTTTCAGTAAGTTCTGAGTGCTACCGGATGGACCCAGGGGGGAGGAGTACATCTCTCCGCCCCAACCCTTTATTCCTCCCGAAGGTTCTATCAGACAGGCATGTGAACATAACTTTTATCCTGTCTGCTTACGACCCCCCGGCAGTGGCGGGGGATTCTGGGCCTCCCTCCGGCATGTTGTGCCCTGAGGGGGCACTGGCTGCCTATGTGGAGCGGACATGGTCAGTTAGAACAACAGACCAGCTCTTTGTCTGCTTTGTCCTCGTGCACTTTTTGCTAGGTACTATCAGGTAAATGTGGCACCTCCCTCTGCGGTTGGTTCAGCGGTCCTGGCCTCCCCTTCCACATTGACGGCCCCTGCGTCTCGGTCCCGCACTGGGATTTCGCCGCAGGCTGGTCAGGTATACCAATATATTGGAGTGATCCAATATAGTAAAATATAACAAAAGTTATGCATGTAACCACGGTTATGTGAGCTATTTGGATCACTCCAATCCTCTACGGTGCTAGAGTCGCCTCAAAAAATGATGTAGAGAACGCATGTCGCGGCCATGGGTTCTAATAAATATATATATATATATATATATATATATATATATATATATATATATATAAGAGCGGACCACAGCCGTGACACAGGTGTACACGGGAGTAAATCTGTTAATCCTCACCTCGGATGTGTCCCTCCGCCGTGGAGTGATACCAATATATTGGAGTGATCCAAATAGCTCACATAACCGTGGTTACATACGTAACCTTTGGTATTGTGTAGGTTGTAACATAAAATGTGGAAAAAGTCGAGGGCTCTGAATACTTTTCGAATGCACTTTAAAAGTGACATATCTTAAAATCTTGATTCCTGACAAGCGAAACATCATCAATGGACTAATTACATTTATTTTCTTCTTTTTCCCCTTTAAGCTACTTGTCATAGTGGGTATATCCAGTCCAATACTTCAAGTATTGTTTTTTCTGTGATAGCTGAACTTTTCATTAAGAATGCACTCTTTATTTTTATGGTTACATTTCTTTTATTAACCTTTATTTTAATATTGTATGAAACGTGCTGTATATGATTTTGTCATTTGAATTAAATTCACTTTTTTTGGCAACATCAGAGGAGTTTATTGCATTATATTAGCATCTGTGAGACGATATCTAGAGACGATATAGCCAGAGATTTGTATAACTAAACCAAGATAGACCACAGCCTGTAGTTTCCAATGGGAACAGATGAGTTTTCGTAGGAAGAACAAGCAAGGAGGTGGGCAGAGCCAAGCACGAGAGAGCGAGATCCTATTGGCCCGTTCTAGCAAACATCTGCATATATCCGTTAGGGAACGCCTACTCTGAAATGCACGTGTGCAATAACTCAATTCGACTTTTCACTCCTAAATAACGCGCTTTAAAAAAACTTTGACAAAACTTAGACCACTCTATTCATAACATATTTTAGTTTTGGGAACAGAAAACTGTATTGAGATCAAATGTTTCATTAATGAGAAAATGTTGAGAATGTAGGCCAAAATCCATCTCGTTCCATCTTCTCCCATTGCCCGTCAGTGGGCTTCCTAGTGGAAAGGCCAAGCGGATGCTTCATATTTATACATCCAGTACCTGTCTCATTGTTCAATCTGTGATATAGCGTTTCCCATGATCGTAACTTTTATTCTGAAGGCGAATATAAACCGGAACTAATGTTTTTTTAAGCGACTTCCTGCAAAATGAGAAAAAAAAGAATAACTTCCAGGTAAACAGATATTTCAGCCAAATGAATCAATGATTGCTTGGGTTTATTTTAGGACGTCCCTGTGACTGATAATAATGGATTATAGGAATTTAACGGAGCCGGTGGTGAATACGGGTAAGTTTATAGTTGTCGCAGGGAACTGATTGGAAGCTTCCACCAGACAGAAGCAGAGCAGGCAGGGGTTCCAGCTAGCAAGCCAACTTTCCAATTGTAGACCTGTAGCTAGCTACTTATGGTGTAACTGTATGAAATCGATGCATATTTCCATTTGTGATCGCTTTTATGCGATCTGCATTCAGACATAATCTATTTAAAATGCAATGCGTAGTTAGCTATAGCAAGTAGTATCAATGTTTTCCTCTTCTAGTCATAGCCTAGCAATGTGTGCTCTTGTTTAGCCCAGTCAGTGCAGCTGCTTACTGCCTGCGATATGTTCATTCATAGGGTTATCTTTTCCTCTACCTGCCCTGCGCCTGTTCATCCCACCGCTGCGGCTGTTTTCTGCAGCGATATGGCAAGTGGCCCAACGAGGGGATATAATGGGCTACGGGAAGCTGGAAGAGTTTGTGACATTTGTTACAGAGACGGTTCCAGAGCTGCTCAGTTTCAGACAGAGAACCCAGCTCATGTTGGGCTTACGAGCAAAGGTGAGAGAGCGAGGTGATGATTATTTGACTCGGTCTCACATTTTTCACTGTCCAAAAGGACCAGGAATGAAAACCACAAAATCTATATATCCAGATTTGTCCTGTGACTTGGAAAAGAACATGGTTCATTTAGTAATGAGTTGCAAGGAATTCTATTTTATTAATTTATTCAAACAACAGGTAATGGAATATTTGAAGAGAAAGGTTAGCCCAAGTTGTTCAGTGTTCTTGTAGGATTAATCTGTTTTTTTCCCCCAAGTTGGTTTTGGAGTTGTGCCGCACGGAGCAGACAGCAGGACTTCAGAGCCATCTGGACAGGATCCACGCTGCAAGATCACATCCGGGGGATCCAGAGGTGAGTCTTAAGATATTCCTCAATCCTCTGTAATGATGTTCTCTCACTCGATCTTGTCAGAATTACAGTACATTTATTCAAGAGGTTATTTCCCCAGTTTTGTTGTGCAGAAGCGGAAGCCTCTAAATCAAATTTCCTTGCACTGGTACAAACTCTTATCCAAGACCCAGTTGAGAGGGAACATTTCTTCCAGGTCAGTATATGGTTTTTTAAACACCAAAGTTTGAACATTAGTATGGTCCGTCAACATTGGTATAACAAAACAGATGAAACCAGTAGTATCTAGGCTACATTTTCTATGTTTTATGTTTTTTTTTGTGATAATAAACCTACCGCTTCATGTTCTTAGGATACATTTAATATTTGAAAGAAAAATTCTATGTGAAAAGTAGCCAGCCAAATAATTGACCCCCCCTGTCTTTTTCATCTCTCCCATTAGGAAGTGTTTCCTGTAGACTATGGACCCAAGTATGACTCTGCCCTGCAAGGATTAATGTGGGAGTTTCTCTCCAGGCTGGAGCAGCTCCTTCCAGTACCAGACCTCAAACAGGTACTCAGGCAGAACCTCGTCATTAGACCACTCCTCAGATCTCCGTTATCAAGCATGAGCTTGTGAATAAAGTTGTCTTGTTTGAATATTTGCATAAAGAATGTCTGCATCTTTCTTTCATGTCATAATGCCCACGATTAATTAACATGCTGACACATCTCATGTGGAGCACTGCAGCACTCTTCACAAAGCATTACATTGGTTACTCATTATATGTATTAGACATGATGAGACATCTTGGAGCATTTTATTTAAGATAATGGGCATTTAGAATATTTTATTTAAGAACAACTGGACCGATTTTGATTGATTGCATATTATATTAATGTGTGCTCCCCATCTCGTAGACAGTGTCTTGGCTCAATGCTGGACCCTCTGTCTTGGAAGAGTGTGTCAACTCTCTATCTCAGCCTCTGCAGTTGAAGACTCTACTGCAACATCATAGAGAACTAGGATATTTGGACACCAATGGTAAACCACTTAAAAAAAACAAAAATCCAAAATTAGTAAAGGAGGTATGCAAATTGTTACATTTGAATGATTCAAGGAAATGCTTTTAGGATTGTAACATTCCCCCTTTATTCATATCCCAGCAGTTTATTAAAATAAATAACATCTCACTGTAATTGTCTCCTTTTACCTCTCAATCAGCAACTTCTTCCTCCTCTGCTGGCGACTGCATCTTCTCCTCTCTGTCTCTCACTCCGGTAGTGGTGGCGGCCACTAGAAAGACAGAAACAGCGATCCAATCAGAGTTGATGGATGGTTGTATGGACCCAGCCTTATATGGTGAAGAGATGGAAACAGAGTCTGTAGTAGTGACTGAGTATGCAGAAGTGGAGCTGGGGACCTGTACATACACCAGAGAGGAAAGGGAGTTTAGTATAGAGAAGACTGAGTCACAGAACCAAAGAGACAGTCAGGCTGACTTGAATGGGGAAGAGCAGGAGATGGTAGCCAATGCAAGCGAGGAAGAACGTCAAGAGGGAGAAGTGGAGGTTATTTGTGAGGAAGTGGGGCATCCTAACGGAGACGCTGAGCTTGTTTCAGAGAAAACCAGTGCCATGAACATGGAGGAAGCCGTTTTCTGTGCAGAGGTGGGGGATGTGTGTGTGGATCTGGAGTCAATGAATAGAGAGGTGGAAATGATTTATGAGGAGGTGGAGCATGTTGAACATCCGGAGTTAGTTGGGCCTATATGTGCAGAGAATACAATTGACAGACCGCCCACCCACAATGAGAACCTACATGAAGAAAATTATTTCAGAGAGGAGGGGCTTGAGAAGGATGAGCAGGAGAGAAATGAAGCTGGTTATGTCCCCCAAACTGTCACGGATCAAGGAAGTTCCCAATGTACGCCACAACAAGTAATGAACCAGCCAGAACTGGTCCCATCCTGTCTGCACCAAAAACCCACATTAGGGTTCCAGAGACTTAACGTCAGTGTCCTGCCTCTCCAAATGTCCTCCCCCTCTCAACCACTGAGAAGAAACACAAGACTCCAGATGAAGACCGTGGGATCAAGAGGTCCCAATGGAGGGCAGCTCAAGGCATTGGAGGAGGCTAATGGGACCTGGGGTGTCCCTTTATACCGGTCTCCAGACCCAAGGTAAGAATGAGGGGTGGGAGGGGACTTAGGGTTTTAAAGCAATTTCACCATTTACTTTAAAAGGATCACAATGGAAATGTGTCTTTGACTTCATTGTGTTATCCCTGTCACGTTTTAAAAATGTTTGTACTTTCTATGGCTTTGTTAAACTGTCAAATAAAATCAATCAAGGGCAGTGTCATTGGACATCAATTGTGCTTTATCGCTATCTTTAGGGAAGACTCTGAAGACCTCAGCGCCACTTCTGACAGCTCCACAATGAATGGAAATAAAGGTTTGCAATGTTATATCAACACAAGGTTTCTATGGTACTATAGGTACACTTGGATATCGTTAGAATTCTCTGAATGTTTCATCATTTTAATTGAATAGATTTGGCAATGTTGAATATGATCCAGATGCCTGGTTTAGAATAAATTGGATTATAATTTGATAACTTTCTAAATATACAGTATGCTCCTTTCTCTGTTCCCCTGCAGGTGGGACGGTGGAGGCTCCCTCTCTGGTCTTCGCCTGCTCTCAGTGCTCTTTTAACCATGCCGACGAGGTGAACCTCCGGCAACACCTTAAAGCGCTTCACCCAGAGGAGTACAGAAGGATGCTTGCTGCTGGAGAAAATGAAACAGAAACCCCTCCAGGGTCTTCCAGCAGCACCCCTCTGAACCCATGTCTCTCAGACATTCCCCACACACTGGGGAAGTCTGGCAGGCATACATCACACTCCAAAACATGCTCTGTGTGTGGAAAGACCTTCTCTCGAGCGACAGATATGAGGAGACACCAGAGATCCCACACTGGGGAGCGGCCTTACAGGTGCATCCAATGTGGGAAGACTTTCCAGTACTCCTTCGACTTGAAAAGACACCAGCGAAAGGGCCTAGGGTCAAGGCCGTTCCAGTGCTGCACGTGTGGAGAGGGCTTCGATCGGGAGGAAGATCTAAAGACACACTGCAGTGTGGCTCATTTAGCAGAGTCGCCAGTCTCTGATGACTTTGGGATCAAGTTAAACCTCCCAGCAGGCCTTGAGAATGAGCAGTGTCCCAGCGAAGAGGGTGAACACAAATGTCCAGAATGTGACATGTCTTTCAGTCAGATATCCCAAATGAAGCGACACCAGCTGATTCACTCCGGTGGTGACCCGCTGCAGTGCAACCAGTGTTTGAAGAAATGTCAAAACTCTGATGCCCTCACAAAACAC
Organism: Oncorhynchus clarkii lewisi; assembly: GCF_045791955.1. Classification (NCBI taxonomy): domain Eukaryota; kingdom Metazoa; phylum Chordata; class Actinopteri; order Salmoniformes; family Salmonidae; genus Oncorhynchus; species Oncorhynchus clarkii. The sequence goes on along the minus strand of NC_092179.1, from coordinate 28,460,640 downwards.
ATGCAAATGCACAATGGCGCGCGACCATTCCAGTGTTCAATATGCAAAATTAACTTCACGCAGCTAGTTTGTCTTAGGCAACACTATTTGAATGCTCATAAGGAAGAGGGTTCATTTCTGTGTTCCCATTGTCCTAAAAGTTTCTCAAGGCTATCGAACTTGATCAAACACCAGAGAACTCATACAGGTGAGCGGCCTTACCAGTGCTCTCATTGTCCAAAGAGATTCACACAACTACAGATCTTGACTAGACATGAGAGAATTCACACAGGAGAGAGACCATTTCTTTGCCCTGACTGTGGAAAAAGATTTCTGTCCTCTGGTGAATTGTCAAAACACCTTCAGTGTCACTCAGAGGAGAGACCCTTCCCTTGTCTCGAGTGTGGAAAGACTTTCAAGGCCAATCGGTTTTTAAAGAAACACTTACAGACTCATACAGGGGAGCGTCCTTTCCCCTGCTCACAGTGTGGGAAGAGATTTTCCAAGTCGACTGATCTGACCCGGCATAATCGCATGCATACAGGGGAGAGGCCACATATGTGCTCTCAGTGCGGTAAAAGTTTCTTAACTTACTCCGAAGTGGTGAAACATCAGCGTTACCACACTGGAGAACGACCATTCAAATGTGAGCAGTGTGGGAAGAGTTTTACCCAGTCCTGCTATCTTACAGTACATAAGCGTATACACACAGGAGAGAAGCCCTACTCCTGCAGCGTGTGTGGAAATCGCTATAACAGCACCACTCCACTGAAGAGACACATGCTCAGCCACACGGGAGAGAAGCCATACGTGTGTACTGAATGTGGGAAGGCTTACAACAGATTGCATCTTCTGCGTACACACGAGCGAACTCATGCAGCAGTTGAGGCTGTTTGTTGAGGATATTGGTGTGTCATTGCTATTCATGTTGTTTTTTGGAATGTAAAGTAAGACAGGACATTTGTATTAGAGGCCTGTAACAACAAGAGTTGAGCCTCATACTGTGAATTGTTAATTCTGTCACAGCTTGGAACTTGATTGTATATTTGAGATGTGCTTTTTGCTGCCAGGAATCATACATCAAAGGGTATATTATTTTATTTAGATTACTCACCTTGTTTTGACATTAAAAAAGAGAGAAGTATTGCACACCTTCCTTTGCAGAATGAAGAGGACAGTTGCTACCGGTACACAGGCTGGTTGTTGAGAGGCGAGTGCCAGGCCTCTACTCTTATGTTCAACAATGAGGGAAAATATTTATTCTCAAATGTAGGCTCGAGTGTTGTCTTTATGGCTGATATACATAATATTAATCAATCTGCTATCTCGGGTCAATAGACGATACAGTAATTCCTTTTCTAAGGGACACATTTTGGCTCATCAGCACCCCCAGAGGCAAAACTTCTATATCTTTAACGGAGTATTCATTAGGCAATAAAGGTAATAAAAGTAACGTTGCTTTTTTTTGTCTTGCGGTAGGCTACAATATTTTTCAAAAGGAAATCAACTAAAATCTAACAGAGCCATGTTAGTAGTAATGTAGCCCGGCAGCTTGGAGAGCTTATTCTTTTCTATTACTAATATTTTGGAAAAGGTACAGGCGGAACGAAAATTGAGTCCAGTCTTGGTTACCGGAAGTTTTGGGGAAGTAGATCGATGTTACTTCGCTCGTTGGGGAGCAGTCAAATCATTTTGTTTTCAAATTATTCTGCGCTTTTACATACGTATATTTATAGCCATGGATGCATGTGGACTATCTAAAGACGTCAATGGTGTGTAATAAAATAACTTCTAGATAACGTTACCATGCTAGCTAATATCTGCAGAACTAATATCAAAAGCCTCATGTAAAAAGTGGCATAGTCTGCTATCAGTTGATCCCCGGCTAAAATCGGTTATGACTGCATTGTTAAGCCAAGTGTGCTTGTAATCCTATCTAACTAGCTATCAATTTAAAGTAAAGACTATTTGAATAGTAAAGTTATTGCTTAATGCAAATTAATCCTGACAAAGGCTAATCTCTGATGCTTCTATTCTATGGAGCCCCATCCTGTAACGACGAGATGAGAAATTGTCCGCATCATTAGCTGACAGACATAATGATATATTACTACTGTATATATTTTAAACAGTGTTCTGACTTCTGATTGAATGTTTGTCAATTTGTACACCTACATTTCAGATCCAGTTCTCAGTCTTTCTTCTCTGCACCTCCTGGTTCCACCTTTGCGGCTCCTGTCTGCTGCCATGTGGCAGGTGGCTCAGCAAAGAGATGTGAGGCACTATGAGAAGTTGGAGGAGTTTGTGACTCTGGTGACAGAGGCCATTCCAGAGCTGCTGAGCCACAGACATAGAGCTCAGCTCATTCTAGGTCTGAGAGCACGGGTGAGAGATGAGTCAGGGGGCATAGGGTTATTCAGTTGGCTGGAGAGCCCTGAAAAGCGCAAATAGGTATATTTATATACCTATGATGATGAGTAGAGAATTGGGTCTGTTCTATACATTATGTAACTGTCTGCAATCCTATGAATGGGTACTCCCCACCTGAGTTGCTTGAGAGATGGCAATGACATGGTTTCTCCAGCTACAGGTTTGTACCACAGTTAATACTTGTTTCTACTGTGTGATTCAGTTGGTTCTGGAGCTGTGCCGAGGCCCTGCCGACCCTCAAACCATTCAACCTTACCTGGACAGCATGCCCACTGTTACTCCAGGATGCACAGGAGTAAGTGGGCTATAGTCCTTTTAGAACAGAACTTGGTTGTTTTCCAAGTGGATTTGAGTGCACACAGCCACTATGTGATGAGATGATTGTATCTGTTTACTGTCTTGCAGTACAGAGACGCAGAGGTGGAAGCATCTGAATCAAATTTTGTGGTGCTTGTCCAATCACTGCTGAAGGACCCAATCGAGAGGGAGTGCTTCTTTCAGGTAATTTTACACTCGGCGCTGTGAGCCTCTTGCAGTACCGCGCTGCTTACGCCAAGGTTTTACTGAAAACAATGGGAGTGTCACGCCCGGGAAAAGTTACTCGTCCAGGCCTTCAGGAAAAAAAGTACTTGAAGTTACAATCCATCGCCTTGCCTCCATTTAAATAATGTTCCCCCAACAGGAGGTGTTCCCGGAACAATATGGCCGACATTATGACACAGCGGTACAGACGTTAACATGGGAGTTCCTCTCCAGACTGGAACAACTGTTTCCAGTACCAGACCTCAAGCAGGTATTGAGCATTGTGGCATTTATAGCTTCTGGCAATTTAGCCTTTCTGATATTGGATGTAGCATAAATCTAGCACAGGTTAGGAATAGTACATTTTGGGAAGACAAACACAATTCTTTAGGCTACGGTGATTGAATATAAAATGCATTTCTAAAAGACATTCCCTTTCAGACCGCGACATGGCTCAGCTCTGCCCCTTCAGTCCTGGAGGAGTGTATGCAGTCTACCCCAGAGAATCTGAACCTCATTCTCCAGCACCATAACAGTTTTGGACATTTAAAAGAACCTTGTAAGTCTCCTGTAATGATTACTAAATCATGATGCAACGTTTTGTAGCACAGTACTGTTTAAAACTCGCAGGTCTTTTTATGACACAGTTCTTGTCTTCTCTCGTTCAGCTGCTCTCTCCTCCTCCATGGGCGACAGCATCCTCTCCTCTCTGTCCACCCCTAAAATGGTGGTCACCACTGAGCCGACCACTTTTGTCATCCGGTCAGAGTCGTCACATAACTCGGCAGACGTGCTGGGCCCCATGTCTTTAGAGGACACTGATGCGGTAGTAGTAACAGTTTACACTGAAGTGGAGGTTGGAACAGAGGTGGAAGAAGAGATTGTAGAGACGATGAACGAGGAATACGTACCGTCAAACACCTCTCCACTGCGGGAGGAGGTGGTTGAGCCTAAAGCTGAGGATATGAATCTGGAGATGACAGTCGTTGAAGAATATGGCTACGTGGGGGAGGAGATGAGTGCAGCCGAGGAAGAGATGGACACAGTGAGTGTTCCGGTGGAGCAAGCAGATGAAGCCGTTAATATCAGTGAAGACATTGGAACTGGGACAGAGACTGTAGCAGTCAAAAAAGATGTCCAATATGAGGTGGTAGCAGATCAGGACGGCCAATCAGAGACTGTGAATGTATGTGGGAAGGACACGTCCCATGTGGTCAACTTTCAAACCCAACAACCTGCGACGTCAAATGTGAGGCGGTCTACACGGCTGCAGTCGAAGACGCCAAGAACTTGGAGGAGGAAAAAGAACACTGAGAACAAGTATGAGTGATGATTAGAGAATAGGAGTACTGTCATTTAAAAAGGAATCTGCCATTTTGTCATCAAATTAGTGATATTTTTGTTTTCGTTTTTAATCACAGGAACAACGGTGAGGCCTCAAGCATGGTTTATGTCATCTCACCCAGGGGAAGAGAAGCCGGTAATAATGATCTCTCCAACTATTCTGATAGTGACTATTCTGACAGTCATCAGGGAAATGGTTATATACAGTGAAGTCAGAAATTTACACACACTTAGGTTGGAGTCATTAAAACTCATTTTTCAACCACTCCACAAATTTCCTGTTAGCAAACTATAGTTTTGGCAAGCCGGTTAGGACATCTACTTCGTGCATGACACAAGTAATTTTGCCAACAATTGTTTACAGACAGATTATTTCACTTATAATTCAGTGTATCACAATTCCAGTGTGTCAGAAGTTTACATACACTAAGTTGACTGTGCCTTTAAACAGTTTGGAAAATTCCAGAAAATGATGTCACAGCTTTTGAAGCTGGAGGTGTACCTGTGGATGTATTTCAAGGCCTATCTTCAAACGCAGTGTCTCTTTGCTTGACATCATGGGAAAATCCAAAGAAATCAGCCCAGCCAAAAATTGTAGACCTCCACAAGTCTGGTTCATCCTTGGGAGCAATTTCCAAATGCCTGAAGGTACCACGTTCGTCTGTACATACAATAGTACGCAAGTATAAACACCATGGGACCACGCAGCCGTCATACCGCTCAGGAAGGAGACGCGTTCTGTCTCCTAGAGATGAACGTACTTTGGTGTGAAAAGTGGAAATCAATCCCAGAACAACAGCAAAGGACCTTGTGAAGATGCTGGAGGAAACGGGTACAAAAGTATCTATATCCAAAGTAAAACAAGTCCTATAACAACATAACCTGAAAGGCCACTCAGCAAGGCAGAAGCCACTGCTCCAAAACCGCCATGGTTTGAAACTGCACATGGGGACAAAGATCGTACTTTTTGGAGAAATGTCCTCTGATCTGATGACACAAAAATAGAACTGTTTGGCCATAATGACCATCGTTATGTTTGGAGGAAAAAGGGAGAGGCTGCAAGCTGAAGAACACCATCCCAACCGTGAAACACAGGGGTGGCAGCATCATGTTGTGGGGGTGCTTTGCTGCAGGAGGAACTGGTACACTTGACAAAATAGATGGCATCATGAAGTAGGACAATTGTGTGGTTATATTGAAGCAACATCTCAAGACATCAGTCAGGAAGTTAAAGCTTGGTTGCAAATGGGTCTTCTAAATGGACAATGACTCCAAGCATACTTCCAAAGTTGTGGCAAAATGGCTTAAGGACAACAAAGTCAAGGTATTGGAGTGGCCATCACAAAGCCCTGACCTCAATCCTATGGAAAATGTGGGCAGAACTGAAAAAGCTTGTGCGAGCAAGGAGGCCTTACAAACCTGACTCAGTTACACCAGCTCTGTCAGGAGGAATGGTCCAAAATTCACCCAACTTATTGTGGGAAGCTTGTGGAAGGCTGGCTACCCAAAATGTTTGATCCAACTTAAACCATTTTAAAGGCAATGCCTTATGTAAACTTCTGACCCACTGGGACTGTCATTCTCTACTATTATTCTGACATTTCACATTTCTTAAAATAAAGTGGTGATCCTAACTGACCTAAGACAGGGAATTTTTACTAGGATTAAATGTCAGGAATTGTGAAACCTGAGTTTTAATGTATTTGGCTAAGGTGTATGTAAACTTCTGACTTCAACTGTACATATTCACAGTAGCAACAACTGAGGGACCAAAATGTGGAAAAAATATGAATGTTTGGAAGATGTATTGTATGTCTTTCATTGTGTGGTCTCAATATATTTTTCAATGAGCATGCCCTTTATTTAATTCCCAAGCCATGCAAATAAAACATGCCTTGTCTGACTTCTGTCTCCCAGGTGGATCTGACAAGGTGACCCCCTTTACCTGCCCGAAGTGTGCCTACCACAGTCTGGAGGAAAAGAGCCTTCACCTCCACATGCAAAGCATTCACACAGAGGAGTACAACAAGCCCAATGTGTCTGGGAAAAACAGAGCAGAGGTTTCACCATGTCCTGACAACACTGGCCAGATATTCACATCAATCAAACCTCTCCTTTCCTCAAAAACTTTAATAACCGAAAACTCTGAGAATCAAACCGGTAATGCTGGGATTCCCACGAAAGCAAAAGGCTACCATAAGTCCCACACATGCGCCACGTGCGGTAGGCTCTTCACTCGCTCCTCCGATGTGAGGAGACACCAGCTCACCCACACGGGTGAGAGACCTTTCCACTGCTCTCAATGCGACAGGACCTTCCAGCATTCGTGGGACCTGACCAAGCATGAGAAGAAACATGGTGGGACATCCATCTCTTTCCCCTGCCAGCAGTGCGGGAGCTCCTTTGCCAACCTCCGCTCTCTGACAGCCCACCACAGAAGTTCCCACCTGGGCGAGAGCGACCTGCCCCACCTCTGCTCTATCTGTGGCAAGAGCTTCCCCTCCTCCTCTGAGTTGCTGGAGCACAGGAAGAGCCACGGGACCAGCCTCCAGTACATCTGCCAGCAGTGTGGCGAAAGCTTCCACTCCCTGCTGGCTCGCTCCCAACACCGGCAGACCCACCTGGTGAAGCGGCAGTTCAAGTGCCCGCACTGCGACAAGAGCTATACGCGCAAAGCTGATGTGAAGAGGCACATGTTCTCCCACAGCGGCGAGCGACCGCACCAGTGCAACCAGTGTGGGAGATGCTTTTCCTTCCTCTTCCTGCTCAAGAAACACCAAATAGTTCACACGGGCGAGAGGCCTTTCCAGTGCTCCTACTGTCCCAAGAGGTTCACATTGATATCCATCCTGAGCAGACATGAGAGAATGCACACCGGGGAGAGACCCTTCCTCTGCTCTCAGTGTGGGAAGAGCTTTCTGTCCCAGGGGGAGCTGTCCAAGCACCACCGCTCCCACACTGATGAGAGACCGTACGCTTGCAATCAGTGTGACAAGAGGTTTAAGAGCAAAAAATCCCAACAGGAACATATCATCTCCCACACCGGCGTGCGCCCTTACCCTTGCTCTTACTGTGGGAAAGGATTCACCAAACCATACGCTCTGACCAGGCACCATCTCATACACACAGGGGAAAGACCATTCCCCTGCGTCCACTGTGGGAAGACATTTCTCACCCCAGCAGAGGTACAACTACACATCCGCATTCACACCGGGGAACGCCCTTACCCCTGCCCTGATTGTCAGCTGAAGTTTAGGAGTTCGTCAGACTTGGCACGACACAAACGCTTTCATACAGGGGTGCAGACATTTGTCTGTAACCAGTGTATGAAAAACTTTCCCACCTCGTCCAAACTGAAGAAACACATGGAGAACCACTCGGGGTCAGAGGCAGGCCAGAGCTCAGACTTTGGAGAAAATTCCAACCAAGCGTGAAGTAAGGGCAGCAGCACAATTGGCAAAAATGGCAGACACAATTAAAGTAAATTTACCTTCACAGCTATTATATTCTACAATGTCTCTGTCAAGGAAGGTCTTTCAACACCATTAGATCTCTAAAATAAGTTATCTTGTCAGTCTGGCTCATGGCCATTGAAATATAGCTGTCAGTTATTATTTTGTCTGATCAAAGGGAGTTGCAACTCAATCATGTCCTTGACTTGTTTTATTTTATTGTAAAACTAAAATAAGTGCTATGATCATCCAATTAGTCAATCAGTAGCTGGTCTATTAGAAGAGCTGGTAAATTAAAATGTTTGTCAAAAACTTTTGAAGAATGTCAAAGATGAGTAAAATGTTCTGTTACGGTAATGAACCAGCCTTAGGTGGATGCCAAATTGTCTCCTTGTCTTTACAGTTCCCAGCACAATACATTTTGTTCCACTTTGTAGCCCTCTGTCTCTCTGACACACATACCAGTAATTAAAATGAAATCAATTGGGCGGGGGGTACAGGTTAGGCCCATGTCGTGAAAACTTTGGGTAGCTTTGTGCAGAAGATCTGTTGGATGCCGGTTAAATCATTCCTAGGTGAACTATCCGATGCGTTTCCGATGACAGGTCCTTTGTGACGCGCAGTAATTCCAGGATCACTTCCGGATTGCTTGTCGTTCGTGGCTACAAGCATGTTATTAACTGGTTTACTATTAGTAAAACATTCGTAGGCAAAGCAAACGTAGTGTTCACAACATTATTTGCTACAATCTGTAGCGTTCAGGAAGGAACCGATGCATTAAATCCCGTCGTCTAACGGGATCCTCCATCTAACTTTTGTAACAACAGTCAGCCCACGCGACAAAATGGACTCTGAATTTTCGGCAGCGGACAATGCAGGTAGGCTGTATCTAATAAATGACCATGCAAATATGCCAGCCGCTGCATTTACTATTTGCTACTTGAGTTATTTGGGGTGTGTTCGGCAAGACACCATGTTCACAGCCTGTTTGCAGTCAAATGAAGTCCACAGGACACAAGCAGTACTCACGTATTTCTACAACAATTATGAACATTTGCTCCACTGAATATGCCCCAGTACCCATAATTAAGATGCATAAGCTACATTCAATTACACAAGACTGTTGTGAAACGTTATTTAACCATTTCAGATAATGCACTAGCTATGTTGCAGATTGATTTTAAAATTGTTTACAATGTTCTTTTGAAATACTCTTTCCAAGCCAATGAAGGTACAACACATGACAAAGTTTGTGGACACCTGCTCCTCGAACATTGAAAAGTCATGGGCATTAATATGGGGTTGGTCCCCCTTTTGCTGCTATAACAACAGCCTCCACTAGACATCCTGTGAAGGCTTTCCACTAGATGTTGGAAAATTGCTGCGGGGACTGGCTTCCATTCGGCCACATGAGCATTAGTGAGGTTGGGCACTGATGTTGGGTGATTAGGCCTGGCTCACAGTCGGCGTTCCAATTCATCCCAGAGGTGTTCGTTGAGGTCAGGGCTCAGGGCAGGCTAGTCAAGTTCTTTACAGACCGATCTCGACAAACCATTTCTCTATGGATCTCGCTATGTGCACGGGGGCATTGTCATGCTGAAACAGGAAAGGTCCTTCCCCAAATTTTTGCCACAAAGTTGAAAGGACAGAATCGTCTAGAATGTCATTGTATGCTGTAGTGTTAAGATGTCCCTTCACTGGAACTAAGGGGTCTAGCATGGAAAAACAACCCCAGATCATTATTCCTCCTCCACCAAACTTTATAGTTGGCACTATGCATTCGGACAGGTAGTGTTCTCCTGGACTCCGCCAAACCCAGATTCGTCGTTGGACTACCAGATGGTGACGCGTGATTCATCATTCCAGAGAACGCTCCAGAGTCCAATGGCGGCAAGCGTTACACCACTCCAGCTGAAGCTTGGCATTGCACCTTAGGCTTGTGTGTGGCTGCTCGGCCATGGAAACCCATTTCACGAAGCTCCCGACAAACAGCTCTTGTGCTGACATTGCTTCCAGAGGCAGTTTGGAACTCTATTGAGTGTTGCAACCGAGGGCCGACAAATTGTATGAGCTACGCGCTTCAGCACTCAACGGTCTCGTTCTGTGAGCTTGTGTGGCCTACCACTTTGCAGCTGAGCTGTTGTTGCTCCTAGAGTTTCCACTTCACATTAACAACACTTACAGTTGACTGGGGCAGCTCTAGCAGGGCAGAAATTTGACGAACTGACTTGTTGGAATGTTGCCATCCTATGACGGTGCCACGTTGAAAGTCACTGAGCTCTTCAGTAAGGCTATTCTACTGAAAATGTTTGTCTATGAAGATTGCATGGCTTTGTGCTAGATTTTATACATCAGTCAGCAACTGGTTTAGCTGAAATACCCAAATCCACTAATTTGAAGGGGTGTCCACATACTTTTGTATATACAGTGTATGCGTTTGACGTTCTGATTGCACCCTTATTATTCATTTTCCCATGCTGTTTTAGGTCTCCCTCTCCTCTCCCTCTGCCTCTTGGTTCCACCCATTCAGCTTATGTCCGCGTCCATATGGCAGGTGGTGCAACAGCGAGATGCCATGAATTATGCAATGCTGGCAGAGTTTGTCTCCCTGGTGACAGAGATGGTCCCTGAGTTGCTGATCTATAGGCACAGGGCCCAACTTATTTTGGGATTGCGAGCAAGGGTGAGTGTTACAACCCTAATGAGTGAGTGTAGAGGCATAGATAGAGCCCTTATGTATTCCTTTGAGAATCCGAGAGTGGAAGATGTAGTTTCGTGTAGACACACTCATTTCAAAACAGTCCTTTTAGAATCCGAGAGTGGAAGATGTAGTTTCGTGTAGACACACTCGTTTCAAAACAGTCCTTTTAGAGTCCGAGAGTGGAAGATGTAGTTTCGTGTAGACACACTCATTTCAAAACAGTCCTTTTAGAATCCGAGAGTGGAAGATGTAGTTTCGTGTAGGCACACTCATTTCAAAACAGTCCTTTTAGAGTCCGAGAGTGGAAGATGTAGTTTCGTGTAGGCACACTCATTTCAAAACAGTCCTTTTAGAATCCGAGAGTGGAAGATGTAGTTTCGTGTAGACACACTCATTTCAAAACAGTCCTTTTAGAATCCGAGAGTGGAAGATGTAGTTTCGTGTAGGCACAATCATTTCAAAACAGTCCTTTTACAAGTCAGAATGTTGAATAAACTTCATTTAGACAAACTACCTGTTGTCTGCTGATTTTTATCCTTATGTCGGGGGTCATCGGTGAGAAAATATCCACAGGGAGGTGTTATTAGCCCGACTTTCAGTTCTCCGTATACATTTTCAATACTGATGCATGGGACGTAAACACGTGCACAATATCTAAACAATGGCCAAGCGTGACCAAACGATGACAACTTTTCATTTGTAGTATATCACATGCGCTTCCAGCTGATTGCGAAGTGGACATGCTTCGGTCGACAACGTTTGGTTACGTTCGGCTATTGTTTGCATATTGTGCATCATGTGCAATGCGTCAGGAGATAGAAAATACAAACCGTGGAAATATTATCTTTATTTTCTACTGCCAAAAGGACAACAGCACGGACAACCGGTAAATTGAGTGTAAATGTCATTTTATTCAACATTCTGGCTTGTAGAGACTACTGCATATTTTTTAGGGTGACTTTTTCAGACTGAAAAGCCATGGGGTGACCATGGTAACAGTCTGACGTACTATAACTATATAACTAATGAATAACGGTGCATGGGGTATGTGTTATTGCAGCACATTCTGGAGTTGTGTCGCAGTGAGCATCCTGTAGAACCTCAGGTCATCTTAACCCAGCTGTACATGATTCAACCACTTACCCACTTCAGTAATGATGTAAGTTGATCGTCAATGAATACCTTCTTCCTGGAGGAGTAGACTGGAGTGAAATGCACTGCTATAGATACACTGTATGTTGGACAAATGTGTCCTTATTTGATGTATCCTACAGGTAAGTGACACAGAGGTGGAGTCGTCAGAGACTCGTTTTCTGGAGCTGGTCCAGACCCTGCTTAAAGACCCTGATGAGAGAGAGCATTTTTTCACAGTGAGACTTCACAGAACACATGTCCTCTTGCATTGGATTTACAGGTCAATGAAGTAAAGTGTTTTGCATTGCATTTACCTGTATATTAAATAATGTGGAGGGGTTTTCTTCCTCATCTGTGTCCCTCAGGAGATATTCCCAGTGGAGTATGGACCACAATATGACATCGAGCTGCAGACTCTACTGTGGGAGTTCCTGTCCAGATTGGTTCAACTGTTACCGACCCCTGGCCTCGCACAGGTGAGGGAAAGAATACCTTCTATTCACACCTACTGTTTAATAATCATTGTGCTGTACCAGATTAATTAAACTGTGCAAGGAACCATGTGAAGTGGAATATTCAGTACATATCTATTATTTGATCTATCCCCCAGACAATGGCATGGCTCGGTACTGCCCCCTCAGTCTTGGATGATTGTGCCCATGTTATATCTCATCCAGCAGATCTGAAGAGTCTTCTCCAGCACCATAAACGTCTTGGACATTTGGAGCAACATGGTGGGTGACACGTAGCAAATGTATCCGTGCAGTTTTAAAACTGAACATGGCATTCATCCACATGGATTGACTTTAATTGTAGCATCCTCTCTTTGAACAGTACCCCCCTGCGCCATGGGCGACTTCATCCTGTCCTCTCTCTCCATCCCGCCACACAGTAGAACCATGATCAGCACTGAGCAGACCACCTGTGACAACCAGTCAGAACCCTTGGAGGAGTTTGTGGATGACTTCGAGGTGGAAATTGTAACTCTGACTGATTATGAAGAGGTTGAATTAGGTTTGAGTCAGGAGGAGGTGGAGGATGGGAACGATGACGAAGGACAGACCATGGAGGACAAGGAAGAAGAGCCTAAAGAAACGCCCGCTGAAGAAGTGGAGGAAGAGGAGAAAGTGATGGAGGACCATGAAGAGGGGGACTTGGAGAGCAACTCACATCTAGAAGAAGCTGAGAATGACCCAGCATCCTCCCATCACCAAACATCCTCTGGGCCCCACATCTGCTCTGTCTGTGAGAAGAGCTTCAAGTTTGCCTCTGCACTAATAGCCCATCAGGTCATCCATACAGGAGAGCGCCCGTATGTGTGCCATCTGTGTGGACGGTGTTTCTCCTTCAGGCAGTCTCTGGACAGGCACAAACAGACACATAAGGATGGGCGCGTTTACGACTGTTTAATCTGTGGGGAGACCTTTCAGTCCTTGTCAGCCCGCACAGAGCACAAGAAGAGCCATATGGAGCAAGGCGCTTACCAGTGCTCACAGTGCCACAGGAAGTTCAACTGGGCGTCGGCCATGGTGAGACACCTGAAGGCTCACACAGAGGGCACTGAGGTCAAAACGCAGGAACTTACAAAAAGCCTGAAGTCTGAGAAAGAGGATATAGGGATTAAAGAGATTGTAGGAGAGGTGGCTATCGAACCCCCTGAAACAGACCCGGTGTTGGAGGATGGAGGGAAATCCTGTCACAATCCACAGGAAGGAGCGGGTCAGTCCACTTCATCTGAGCCTGCAGTGTTGGTGCCTGGACTTCTGGACAAGGTTGTAACACTTGTCAAGGTCCGTACCAGTGGTAGGAAAACGAAACCGACCTTGAAGGTGCAGATGGTGAACCTGGAGAAGCTCAAGGGAAAGGTTGCCACCCCAAAGAGGACGGATGGAAGCTTGAGGAACCCCCAGGGTTTCACACCATTGCATTTTAAGAGGTAAAGTAGATCGATGCAGACATTTTAAGGTTAAATAACAAGTTTGGTATTTTAAGTGAAAAATAAGATGTAACTCAACTGTCATCTCATGGCATTAATGGTCAAGGCGGGCAATTCCACGGTAACAGAGTGACACTGAGACTCCGATGTTTTTACTTTAAAATGTATGTCAAACAAAAAATTAAGTTTATTAACAGACAGCACAAACTGTCATTCTGTTACCAAACTACTGTTTTTCAAGTAAATGTATCCTTGTACAATTCTCTGTGGAAATTGTTCAATGTTGTCCTTGTGCATAGTTGTATGGTTTGTTTAACTTCGCAATCATTGGTGTTTGTTTGACATACATTTTAAAGTGAAAAATCTGAGTCTGTGTCACTCTGTTACCGTGGAATTGCCCTCTACCTGTTTATCTTCAACAGTGAGGAACACTCCTATGGCTCACCAGTGGTCTCAACAAAGGAAGGAGATACAGGTGCTTGTATTACCTTATTAGTTTTGCATAAGTGTGTAATTGTTTGGTCTGTTGAGTGGTTACCTACATACATTGCTTAAACAATTGTTTGTATCCTGCCCTTATTGAATCCATCAGGTTTTCACTTATACTTTGTTGGTCCTTCAGGGTGGTGTCCATTCATCAACTCAGGCGAGGCGTCCGTCCAGCAGCACATTGAGACGAACCACTCGGGGGAAGCGCAGGAAGACGCTCCGTCTGCTCCGCACCAAACAGGCCAAGCGGGACACTATGATTGCCCAGACTGTAACAGCAGCTACAAGTTTCAGTCCTTACTGAAATACCATCGGCGCGTCCACACCGGCGAGCGGCCATACGTGTGCCCTCAGTGCGGACGCCGCTTCTCCTTCAAGCAGTCACTGGAGAGGCACGGACAGACACACAAGGATGGGCGCAAGCATGACTGTCTGATCTGTGGGCAGAACTTCAAGTCCTTGTCAGCGTACACAGAGCACAAGAAGAACCACATGGAGAACGGTGTGTATCGGTGTTCGGAATGCGACCGGCGGTTCTCCTGGAAGTCTGCGCTGGTCAGACACCTCCGGACTCACACGGAGAACGCCACCGAGGCTGAGCTCTCTTACAAATGCCCACGGTGTGACTTGGGATTCAGCAGTAGTACGTACCTTAACAGGCACCTGCTCACACACCAAGAGGAGAGGTTGCATGTCTGCAGCTGTGGCAAGAACTTTGCCTACAAGGCTGCTCTGACCGCACACCAGCGCACCCACCTAAAAGAGAGGCCACACCAGTGCAAGCAGTGTGGAAAGGGTTTCCTCTACAAGGGAGGGCTGGTAAGTCACATGAAGATCCACTCCGAAGAAATGCCTTTCATGTGCTCATTCTGTGGGAAGAGCTTCAAGAGGGAGAGGAACATGAAGAAACACGAACGCTGCCACACCAGGGAGAACGTGTTCAGCTGCTCGCAGTGCGACAAGACCTTTGTGTACAAGGCCACACTGACCAGGCACGAGCTAACCCACTCGGGGGAGAGACCGTTCCTGTGCTCCGATTGTGGCAAAGGGTTTTTCTCCCATGCGGAGCTTCTAAAGCATGAGCGCTTCCACACGGGCCACAAGCCGTTCCAGTGCTCCCACTGCGGGAAGCAGTTCACCCAGTCCTGCTACCTGACCATTCACCTGCGCTACCACACAGGGGTACGACCTTACTCCTGCACCCATTGTGACAAGAGCTTTCTCAGCGCCAACCGTCTGAAGAGACACCTGAGAACCCACACAGGAGAGAAACCCTACCTGTGTTCAGAGTGTGGCAAAGGATTCAAACAGTCATATCACCTCAAGATGCACCAGCAGACTCATGCCACCAAGATTTACTGAGGCATGATTGTGTCTCTGTCCAGATTTCAGTCAAATGATTTGGTAGAATGCCATGGTGAGTTAGCTGTCGACTGCAGACAACCAGGAGTGTTAAAATATAAATACGGAATAATAATATAAATTCAATATGCAACAAATTCAAAGATTTTAGTGAGTTACAGTTCATATAAGGAAATCATTCAATTGAAATAAATTCATTAGGCCCTAATCTATGGATTTCACATGACTGGGCAGGGGTGCAGCCATGGGTGGGCCTGGGAAGGCTTAGGACCACCCACTGGGGAGCCAGAACCAGCCAGTCAGAATGAGTTTATCCTCTCAAAAGGGCTTTATTACAGACAGAAATACTCCTCCGTTTCATCAGCTGTCTGTGTGGCTGGTCTCAAATGATCCCGCAGGTGAAGAAGCTGGATGTGAAGGTCCTGGGCTGGCGTGGTCTGCGGTTGTGAGACCGCCAACAGCTCTGCCAACAGCTCTGGTGGGCATTCCTGCAGTCAGCATACCAATTGCACGTTCCCTCAAAACTTGACGCCTCATCTGTGGCATTGTGTTGTGACAAAACTGCACATTTTAAAGTGGCCTTTTATGGTCCCCAGCACAAGGTGCACCTGTGATCTCCCATCAGATCCTTGGGCTCCCGAGTGGCACAGCGGTCTAAGGCATTGCATATCAGTGCTAGAGGCGTCACTACAGACCCTGATTCGATCCCAGGCTGTATCACAACCGGCCGTGATCGGGAGTCCCATAAGGTGGAGGACAATTGGGCCAGCGTCTTCTGGGTTAGGGGAGTTTGGCTATCATTGTAAAATAAGAATTTGGTCTTAACTGACTTGCCTAGTTAAATAATGATCATGCTGTTTAATCAGCTTCTTGATATGTCACACCTGTCAGGTGGATGTATTATTTTGGCAAGGTAGAAATGCTCCCTAACACAGACAAACATTTTTGTGCATGAAAATTGAGAGAAATAAGCTTTTTGTGAGTATGAAACATACCATGATTACACATTTATATTTTTGTTCAGTATATTAGTGGTAATTCCTAATCTATAGATTCATGAAATGCATTTGAATTCTTTCTAGCTTTCCTCAGCTGAACTACTGTCATTGTTACTCATCAAGGCACATACAGCTCTTCTGTGAGCTGAATCACTCGTGACACAACTTTCGCCTGGATTTAATCTGTAGAGCCCTGGCTGCAATTAATCCCGGACAAAATGTTGTTTTTGGTTGTTTATCACAATGTAGAAGTACTAAAAGAATTGTGCCTCGTGTCCGTCTGCTAAAATGCATTTTATATGTATAGTACATTGTATTTTCATAGAGTTGTAGCTCAAATGAGTAATGAAGAGACTTCAATGAACAATACAAAAATTGTTACTGTCTTTTGTAATGAAAACCTCAACTTAACCTAATAGAAAGGAAACTCAAGCATACTTAAAACTAAACTTTATTAGATGCATGGGTATATTTACCATCTATAAACTCAAGCTATGGTTTGGGATTTTTTTTTAATACAAAACAGGCATGTCTTAGAAACTTTGCTCCGGACATTGGCAATAAGGGGTGAGATACCACTGACATTGGTCTCATATCAGCTCTAGAGGTTGAACCATTTGACAATCTTAATACTGGCCATCAATCTGGGTCTGAATGTTTGCATGCTAATAAATCTGTACCATGATTTAATTTATCAATATTCACTCAATGGTAATGACTTCATTACCATTATATATAATATTAATTAACAAAATAGGACTCACATTCCCTTCAAAGGAGCAATGTTTCAATGACAGACTAGCAGTTATTGAGCACCAACATCAGTTTCACATGTTTAAAGAACACTGCCTCAGAGGACTTGCAGGGATTATGCCGTATGTTACCAGATGTCACTTAGGAGTGCATTGTGTGGGTGGGAAAGTAAAGCAGTGTTGAATAGTCACTTCAAATGGCTGACAGGACAATTGTGACTACGGTAGTTTATACAATTTAAGATTTGAGGGTTACGTAAACTCTTGAGAATCCCAGTTTCAGTAGAAACGTGTTTCCAGGTTCTGATGTTTCACTCATGTTGAGTGTGCACACCGGTATACAGATTAGTTTCAGTAGTTGGGAATGCCATGACTTCATCTGAGGTCCACCACCCAGGTCACATTTAACATGAGAAAACAATGCATGGCCACACTGCCAAAACTATTGAACTGGGAAACAATTGATCCAGCACTTTGGCCAGACTGATCTACACAACCATGTGCAGAGTGATGGGGCAGTGGTCACTGCCCATAGCTTGGTTGCGGATCTTGCTATCACAAAGGCCTGGCAGTAGAGCAGAGGACAGCACAAAGTAGTCCAGACGCCAGCCTACGTTCTTAGAGCGAGAGTTCATCATGTAGGTCCAGAAGGTGTACGCATTGGCCTGCTCGGGGTACAGCTCGCGGAAGCTGTCGGTGAAGCCTGCAGCCAGCAGCTGATTGAAGCCCTCACGCTCCTCTGCTGTGAAGCCTGCGTTTTTTTTATTGCCTTTGGAGTTCTTCAGGTCGATCTCCTCGTGGGCCACGTTCAGATCGCCACACAGCACCAGGGGCTTGCGCTTGTCCAGGTCGCTCAGGTAGGCCTTGAACTCCACGTCCCAGGTCTTGCGATAGTCCAGGCGCACCAGGCCTCGGCCAGAGTTGGGCACGTAGGCGGTGACCAGGAAGAAGGTGGGGAACTCAGCAGTGATAACACGGCCCTCCTTATCATGCTCCTCTTTACCTGCAGACAGATTAGGGATAGGCAGGTTAACTAGGACACCTGGAGAGAACAGTCAATGGGTAAAGATAAGACACTCACAGCCAACTAGAGTAACCAGGATCAGCCATTCACTCACCTATGCCATAGGTAACTTTGAGGGGCTCAGTCTTGCACAGCATAGCTACCCCGCTATAGCCTTCCTTCTCATCAGAGCCAGCCCAGTACTTGTGGGGGAACTCCGGCATGGAGGTGATTTCATCAGGAAGGGACTTCTCAGCGCACTTCGTCTCCTGCAGGCACAGCACATCTGGGGCCTCGTCACGCACCCACTGGGCAAGAGGGGGAAAATAACCAGTCAGCTCCTTCACATTGCACTGCCATTTATCAGTGTTTAAAAGGTGCAGCCACTGTGCAGATTAATGACCCAGACAATAGTATTTAACAGAAGTTCATACGCACTCAACGTTTAAATCTCATGCATTGTATAACTAGTGTGTGGACTTATTTCACGTGTAGTTAACAATTCTATGCACTATAGCTCAACTAACTGGTGCCTCTGCACATTGACTCTGTACCAGTACCCCTGTATATAGTCTCGCTATTGTTGTTTACTGCTGCTCTTTAACTACTTGTTATTTTTATTTATTAACCCTAACCCTTATACTTTTAGAACAGCATTGTTGGTAAGGGGCTTGTTTTATAGCTCAATGCCAAGTCATATTGCAGCTTTGGACTCTGTGGTTCCCAAACTCACATCAAGGCCCTTCTTCTTGACCCAAGCTCTGAGCCCATCCACATTCCAGGAGGTGATCTTCATATTAGCAGCACGACCATCTTTGCTGTTCATCTTATCAGGAGGGTCACTGTACAGAATGGGAGCCTCTGGTTCCTTGACCTTCTTTCCTTTCTTGGCAGCGGGAGCTGTAAGGTGACAGAGAAAACAGGAGGGGTAATGAGACTGGTGTAACAGTATTTTTTTCCATTTGTATTCTGTTCTGCTTCAGACATAATGTAAGTGTAAGATACGCAAAAAACAGGACACATCAATTGTCTCACCTGTGCCGTTGTCATGGTCACCATCTCCAGCCTCCTGCTCATTTTTCTTCGCTCTTTTCGACATACTTTCACTCGTTCTTATCCCACACACGCCCCGAAGACACACAACACGCACACACGAGTACACACGCGTCGCCGCTGGGAAAAGAAAAACAGATGATCTAGTCATTAGCTTAATTTATAGCAGCCACTTTAGCAAATACAATAGCGACGCTTAGCTCATCAGCTACTGCCACAATAGCTACTAGTTTGTACGCCAGATATGTGATAAAGATGTTTACAGTATCACATATCCATTTAACAATTCTGTAACTACTGCAAAAACAGGCAAATCTTTGATAATAAGCTAGTTAGCTAGGACATATACATAACTTTATGTGCGGCCTATGGCTCAATCCATGTCGAATGAAGATCGAGTCTGAATAAATGGGCAAAATGTGCACGAGCAATCTGGCAGAAAATGAATGCAACTAATGCTGCTACTACTACTTCTTTGCAAATTAAGAATTGAACTAGAGAGAACCCAAAGTATTCTTACTTTGCGTTTTCACAACAAAGGATTCAAACGTGTCACAGTCACTCCTCCAAAACAAAGCAGTGGGGTTTGAGAAACATGGTCACACACACGCATGTGGTGTAGGCTGCCCTATATTATGCCTGATGTGATTTTCCCCTGAATCCGTGAACGCACCAGGTAACCGCTTTTTATGCATGTTATGTATTTGTTTACGTCAAACATTAAATGTCTACAATTGGCTTCCAATTGTTTTGGTTAATACAATACATTGAAAGATACAATTCTATAAGGAAATCATCAAACGACCTCTTGTTATGGGTCCTCACTGCCTAGAGTACTGTCTGAAACCCGAAATACTCAGCAACCAGGAGGTTCGTATTCAACTTTTTGCTTTCCCATCTGAAATTATAATGTTTTTCATTTAAAACACGTGAAATTGGCTATTAATGTGCCTTCGTTTTTGGCATTTGAACTAAATAATTGATTGTAGATCTAGATCGCCACCTGGTGTGCAACCCGAGTGTTTAGCTAACTAATCATGCTTCTAATAGTTTTAACCAAACATGACACTGTTTTTGGTATCTATATTCTAGTGTTTATGTTCTACTTTTCCTATTGCTTTTGAAGAATAAATAAAATAACACTTGTACTTTTTAGTCGTTGACATTGCACTGTTTATTCTTGTAGGAACTGATGTATGCAACTGTTTCTGGTATTTGTAGCAATGTCCTCGCACTCTGAACATATTTTTTTCAGATGCACACGACCAATAACTATGACATTCTTTCAATGTGCTCAAGTTTTTATTTTATTTAAAAAAAAATGTATTCATTATAATTCTCCATCTCCCTCAAACTCTCTAGCTGTCATGACTGTAGTGATTGGATTTGAGGGTAGTGCCAACAAGATTGGTGTGGGCATTGTGAGGGATGGAGAAGTACTCTCAAACCCCAGACGCACCTACATTACACCCCCTGGTCAAGGCAAGTTGGTTGAATTCAAAGTAGACTCGAATGACAACTGAAGGCTTGCGTTTGTCCTAATGCTCATGTGTGTAGTTGCAGTAACAGACTAACTCTCCATCACAGGGTTCCTGCCTAGTGAGACAGCCAGACATCACCGCAGTGTCATCCTAACAGTTCTGAAGGAGGCGCTGGAGGAGGCAGGGCTGAAGCCTGCTGACGTTGATTGCGTGGCATACACAAAGGGTCAGGAACTCCTATGTCACTGATTCCTATAAAGCTGAAATGGCCTTTCCTGACCTGTAGTACCATTCAGTTTTCACCAACATTATATTATTTACCCCAGGACCAGGGATGGGTGCCCCCTTGGTGACAGTGGCTCTGGTGGCACGCACAGTGGCCCAGCTGTGGGGGAAGCCTCTCCTGGGTGTCAACCACTGTATTGGCCACATTGAGATGGGCCGCCTCATCACTCAAGCCAATAACCCCACTGTGCTCTATGTCAGTGGGGGTAACACACAGGTCAGTCACCCATACATATATACTAAGACAGACTTGGGATGTCCCGCAACAGCTTGAGAGTTCTTAGGGTTTCCCCTTAGTTAGCACTCATACCTGTCTCAACTGAGGTTTCTGGGTTTAGTTGTGCTCTAATGCAATGTTTCCTCATGAAGGTGATTGCATACTCTGAGCAGCGCTACAGGATATTTGGTGAGACCATCGACATTGCAGTGGGCAACTGCCTGGACAGGTTTGCCAGGGTGATAAAGGTGAGTTCTGCATGGCTCTTCAGGGGACTAAACTGAAACAAACCTGACTAAGTAATGCTCCTATAAAGGCTACATGCTGAAACATGTACACTTCCATCGTCTTACAAGAGTTGCTGAATATCATTTTCAATTTGCTCCTCTTTTCATGCATCTTGTTTTTAAAGCGAGATAGCAACATCCTTTTTTTCTCCTCTTTAAGATTTATTGTGGACTCTGACTATACCTTGTATAAATTGTTTTACCATTCTCATGAATCAAAATGGTTTGTACTCAGATTTCCAATGATCCCAGCCCTGGGTACAACATTGAGCAGATGGCCAAGAAGTGAGTACATGTGTTTTCTTTGGAATTGCAGTCGGCCAGTAGATGTTTTCATATGTATATATTTACACTATTGATTTCGTGTTTGTTTTGTCAGAGGTACACAGTATGTGGAGCTTCCATACACGGTGAAGGGGATGGACGTGTCATTCTCTGGGATTCTATCCTATATCGAGGTAAGATGCAGAGCCTTTAAGTGGGAATTAAGTTCTGCATTGAGTTGCATTGCATTGGGTTGCATAGCATTGTCGGGGAGAGACAGGGTTTTTGTGATTTGTTAGATGGACTGTGGTTATAATAAGGGGGGCATGTTTGATGTGCTCATATTTGTCCCTTTTCTTTCAGGAAGCAGCTGGGAAGATGTTGAAATGTAATCAGTGTACAGCAGAAGACCTGTGCTTCTCCCTACAGGTCAGAACAAAAGCAATAAACTGCCCCAGTGCATTGTTGTCAGCCTGTTTCCTGCATCGACACGGCAACACCCTTCCCTTTCAGAATGATGGCAGCTACATGGTGGCATCACTCACAGTCTGAGAGGTGTCACAGCACACCACTGTGTAATGATCCTTCACTATTTGTGTGTCCTGTAGGAGACCCTGTTTTCCATGCTGGTGGAGATCACAGAGAGGGCCATGGCTCACTGCAGCTCCCAGGAAGTGCTCATCGTTGGAGGCGTTGGCTGTAAGTTAATTGTACTTCATTGTGGGGGTTGTGGGCTTTCCAATGTAATTCATTAAAACAGATAAGATGTAATATCATGTAAATCTGTCTGATCTCATTATGGACAGGCACAACTCAAACACAACCCTTCAGGAATGCTGATGACGGTTTTGCTCTGTAGGTAATCTGCGTCTGCAGGAGATGATGGGAGTCATGTGCAAGGAGAGGGGTGCAAAGCTCTTTGCTACAGATGAGAGGTAAGGTTCTACATACTATGTTTTCAATACAAGGGATCTGACAAGTGTATCTAAGACATTCCATGCTTACCTTTATTATTTATGAACTAATACAAGTAAACAGGTTTATGTTGATGCTAATTTCACAATGTACTTTAACTTTGTGCATCCTATTATTAAAATGTGATATTCTGTTTCGTTGTGTCACAGCTTTTGTATCGATAATGGAGCAATGATTGCACAGGCTGGCTGGGAGATGTTCCGATCCGGTCAGACAACTGAGCTGTCAGACTCATGGATCACTCAAAGGTAATTCCACTATACCTGCAACTCAAACGATTCCCTTTCATTATATTCTATTGTACAGTACAATGATTTATCATATTTATATTGTACAGTACAATGATTCCCTTTCATTCTATTGTACAGTGATTACTTTTACAAACAAATTTTAGCTAAAATGTTACAGGAAGTTCTTGTCTATTTTACGAAAGTGTATTGAGATGTTAACTGGATATTTTTTGACAACAGGTCTACCATATTGTGCTGTCATCCAGTGACAAGAGAAACATTGTTGTTGGCAGGTACAGAACAGATGAAGTGGAGGTGACCTGGAGAGATTGACAGCTCACTACCCAACAGGCTGCAACTTGCACCCACCCACCTTCCCTTTACCTGGATTGTATGTGTTGTGTCATGATGGAGGGAAAGAATGTAGAAATATTCTATGCCTCACTTCTATTGTTCTGAACTCCTCAACACAACAGTTGTTAGCCACACTCATTAGTATTTTAGGCCTAGATTAAATCCGGACTGCAGAAAATCTGCGCTATTGAAATGTAAAGGCAATGTTCCCGTATTTGGAGAAAACACCTTTATCTTTTGATATTTTTGTCTTTCTCTAGCGCTGGATTCAATCTGTATCGCAGGAGCTCCGCATTAAAATAAGTCATGTCTGATTGAGCCAACATATGCAGCGTTTACCGTGAATGAAGTCTCCGCGAACGCGGGAACTATGCCTTTAAATGTCAATATAATGCAGATCTTCCGCGATACGGATTTAATCCAGCCCCTAGTCCACAATATAGCCACGTTTATACCTGGTGTTAACGTGTCCTGATCGTGTCAACATTCTGATTGCGCCCATATTTTTTGACAAGTGTACAAGTATATATTTTTTGACAAGTACCTCCGGAGATAGTCAGTGATGCGTTGTAATGTAGCTAGATTTCTTACAACTGTAAACATCTGAATTATCAAACCATTTAAATCATTCCTTCTAAAATCATTGACAGGTGGCAATATTGGCTTAACATTAAATACAAATTTGCTTTACACTGAAAGCTGAAATGTACCTTTTTCGAGGATGGGGATCAGAATCTGTGATCTTATGGTCCCTGGCCCAGTGCATTGCACCAGCAGAGGTGAGGGCACTATGCTTTTTCCCCACATATTTAAAGCTGTTCAGGCAGAAAGGTAGGTCAATTTGGAACTCAAGACCCAAAATATTTCCCCTCCCCCTCCTGTAACTCCGCCCACTGAGCATTTATCCAATCAAGTCATCCAAGGATCACAATCAATTATTTTGGGGCTTTATTCAGTCCGTATCGCAGTAGTTCAGCGCCATAGAAATTGAAAGGCAACGTTCTTGCATTAGCAGCACTGCATTCACAGTAAAACACTGCATGTCGGCTAAACTGGAAACGACATTTACATTTCAATCGTGCTGAACTTCGGTGACAAGGATAGTCAAGCCCTCAGTTTACTTTAAAAAAAGGTAAATACATTTTAAACTTGTCCGTATTAACAAAGCAAATAATGCTGTGGGTTTTATGTATCATATGTAAAAATGATAAAACAATGAAGTATGAGCATCACCAGTAAGACCATGGGGCATGTCAAGTTCATTCAATTTTATTATGCAATACTGTTCACTTATCCTCCAGTGTATTTTTTATATATTTCAAATCATAAAACTGAGCTAGTGTGATCATGAGTAATCATATGGATTCATGAGTAACATTCACCCAATCAGGGTACAAAATAAAACAGCATTAGGATCAGACAGGGGAAGGGTGCGTTCTTATTGTGCTGTCTGCACCCCTGTAAACTGGAGACATGATTACACATCTGTCCCGTGTAAAATACGGTCAAATGAAGCAGGTATAACACATTTTCAAATTTGTGAAAATAAACAAACACCTGGTAGGGTAGGCGTACCAAGGATTGGTCACAACAGATTAGAAAGTGCTTGACGGATCCCTTACAACAGAGGACAACACAGAAAATGTCTGATAAAACTGCAGTTCCTCACAATAAAATGACAGCTCTTAAGATTGTTAAAAAAAGACCAGCTCAACACGACATTAAAACGAATCATTTTGAGCCGATAGGAACTCCAGGTCCAATTCATTAAGGCAGGCCTTTGAAGGCGTTAGAAAAGTCCCTAGTTGTGGATCTCATCAAGGAGTTAGTCCAAAGTGTCTCAGTGTGGCTTTGTGTAAAGACATCGACCTGAGTGCGTGTGGGGGTGTGTGTGGGGGTGTGTGTTGTGGCAGACAGGTCTATGCGTCACTAGGCTGGCTGGTCCAGGGAGTTCTTATACCAAACTACCTTATTGGGATCTGAAACAGAAAATAAGACAGCATTTAGTGACAGGCAGCATTGTCAAACCTCTCATACAATCTAGCCCTTGGGGGCTGCAGCAAGGACTTCTGAAAAGGGAAACACACTAGATTAAAAAAATTAAAAAAAAATCTCAAGTTGTATCCTTCTTTAGAACCATTAGGGTGCATGATACAAATGTTTTTGCAGACAAGATACAGCAAGTTTAAATTATGTCACTAGTAGGATCTCCCCCAGATCCAATACAATTTGCCTACTGGTCATGCTGAATAACCACAAACAATTGTCACTAGCCTAGTGAAAATTGTGTTCAGTAGCGCTTTCAACACCATCCACTTATTGAGAAGCTGGTAAACTGTAGTCAGGTGAGATTTAACCCTGCCATCTCTTCATCTAGAAAGGTTAACAAAGGAGCCCTGTAAGGTTGCGTACAATTGCCAAGCCTCTGGCCCAGCCTTCTTTAAATATGCGGACGACACTCCGCTGGTGGGATTCCTTAAAATCATATCAAGCCTCACCTGAAGGTCTCGACAGAGAAACATCCAAATTCATCCAGTGATGCCAAGACAACTTCCTTAAAAAATAAACATTAAGAAAAATGGAGATGGCAATTGATTTAAAAAATATGACCCCCCCCCCCGAAGAGCAACTGGGAATCAGTTGGAATTGAGACAATGTGAAATTCAATGACTGTGCCCTCGCAAAGACAGAGATTGTTCTTCACTGCACTTATTCTTCTACGCGTTTAAACCAAAGATTTTTATAACTAAACCAAGAGACCACAGCCCGTTGTTTCAAATTGGAACAAATGAGTCAATAGTCCAAGTGGATCCTTCACATTTATATATCAGTCTCATCGTTCCATCTGTATTTAAACCGTCTTGTATTATTGGGTGTTTTTACATTTTATGGTGGGATAATAAAATATATCAACGTTTAACAAATCGAACCATTAAAGAGACCATTTCATTTAAGTAACGTTTGTCCGTTTTTTCCCCAACCTCGAAAGTAATGTCAAGATGAAACCATGTCCCACGACAGTGGTTGTGTGTATCCAGCTATACGCCACAACTCCAAATGAATGGAAAAGATGAGCACCGTCTCATTTCCTGGTTTTATTGGGTGACTGCATTTTCTATTAATTTGGGGTGGAGGCATATAGCTAAACTGAATTTACACCACTGATGTTGTAGGATGTGATTTTCTCTTGACATTAGACTACTTTAGAGGTCTGAAAACATCTTAAAATCCTTTAAAATTATGAGCCCTGCTTCAGAGATTCTAATGCCCAGCGTGGAGAATGGAGAATCCGGTCCAAATTCTAATAATGGACCTTCCTGATGAACATCTCACCTTCTTTCTGTTTGTTGCAGGTGACATTCCATTCTAAAAATGAACAAGGTATAGTTAGGATTCATAATATGATCCATACAACTTTATGACAGATGCCACAGAAAAATAACATTTAGAATACATTAATGTATTATTGAAGTCTTAACCACATCAGCCCTTACCTATTGTGTGATAGTGCAGAGCCTCCTTTAGATGGTGACAGGTGAGAAGCAGCTTCCCATTGATCTTTGCTTCCTCTTCTCTGTACTGGTCAATGGAGATTGAGGTAGTGACAGGAACTGGGATTTCACCACTGGCCTGGACTGTGTGATGCCTCTCTTGTGTTGGGTTCGCGGTTTCACCTCCAAATGTGAGCTGAGGTGCTGCTATGGGGGCGGGAGAGGGAACTGAACCCTCTGTGGCTTGGAGGACCTCACTGATGAAACTAAGTCCCCACTGGTTCTGCAGCAGGACACCGATGGCTGGGCGGCCCTCCTCCTCCAGCACTCCACCCACTGCCCCTGACTTCACTTTCGAGGCATAGCTGATGGTTGGCTGCAGCTTGGCAGGGCTGTCCTGCACTGGAAAAGCAGGTGGGTGCTTGAGTAGAGACAGGCTGTCCTCCACCCACCTCTCCTTCTGGCTCTGCTTCGGGGGCCTATCTGCTACACGCCCTGCCCCCCTGGGCCCCTCTCTGCGAGGGCCACGGCCTTTGTGCTGGCCTCTACGATCTCTGTCTCTACGGTAAGTGAAGGCATGTACATGGGCGGGTCCGTTCAGGTTGCCCTCGAGGGCCTGGGGTGAAGCTTGGCAGGGCTGCTGGTCAACCCCAGTTGGGCAGCCTCCACCTCCTCCACCACAGTTGCCAGACCCAGGTGATAGGCGGCGGTTGCCAATGTGAGCCTCTGGGTTGGTGGAGGACACAAGGCCAGCAGGATCACACAGGGTGTCAGACTCGCACACTGTGTTGGCCTCCCATGTACCTAAAGTTAGATATAAGGCAAAGGAAGATCGTTAGAATCCCCTAGTAATTTAAGAAATATATTTTTTAAAATGGAACAGTTTAAACTACACATTTATGTTGTGGTTTATTGGTGAAATTATGAACTAACTAACTATCAGAGTACCCATCTTAACTTGTTAGGTTTTGTTGGGGCTTAGGTTAACTGGCTAGCTAACGTTAGCTAGCCACATAGCTACGCAGAGCTAGAATGCACGCCACGTTTGGCCTAGCTAGCTACCGATTAAGCTGAATCCAGAAAAAAAAAATCCAGTGGCAAATTTTATAATGACACTTAAATGACTTTACAACCATGTTATGCAAGTTGTATGTCATGAGCAAAAAGCAAGGTAACTAACGTTATAACCTTATCGAACTGCCTTGCCAACCAACCACTTGCTAACTAGCTAGCTAGTCTGCTAAGAAACAGAAAAGCAACGTGTATGGAACGTTAACAGTAGCCAACGTCAGCTAACCTGAAACGTAATTTATTTAAAATAGTAACTTATAACTAAGCAGGAGGTACTATAATACGGCCATAACGTTAGTCTTCAAGTATGCATTAGAACAATAAACAATTTCCTGGCTAGCTAGCTAGCATTACGTTAGATAAGTTTCATAACACCCCGGCTCCAACACACCGTACCGGGAGTGTTCATTTCAGAACGTTTTACTAACGTTGGCAAACTAGAAAGTCACAAAGTAATGTGCTAATAGCTACCGGTACCCAAAACTCACCTGTTTTGATATGCATATCTTTTTGATTAAATGTATTTCTTCTGGAATTAAACCGTTACTGAAAGTTTGTTTACAGCGGTTGTCTTGATTGTGCCCACACGGAAACTGTCGGAGGTGGAAATGACCGTCACCGTTCAACTTTGCCGGATATTGAAGCGCGAATAGAGGGATATTAATCAAATAGTTTTCCCGCCCACAAACCCTTTGCAGAAAGGGAAAAATAACATACTTTGTCTTAGTGATGAATAATATTAATAGATTTCATTTTGTCTGAATCATGTGCCTGGATTTACCAATAACTTCTATAATCGAATTTCTGATATCTGAAATAGTATTTATTTAACACACATCAATGTATTTCTTTCCTTTAGCTCTTCTCCCTCTTCAGAGGCCTCTCACCTCTCTGCCTATCCATCCTACTCTCAACATGTTTCTCAGGCACCTCTTTCTCCCTGCTCCTCCAGTCACAGCTGCTCTCTGATGGATGAGAGTCATTCCAGTTAGTGTGCTTTTGCCTAGAAAAAAGCAGCAACTGGTTTCCTCTCTGTCTAGCTCTTCTACTCCTACCAACTCCACCCCTCTCTGTCTCTCCATTCCATTGCTCCCTGTCATTTCCCCCCTGGTCTCGCCATGTCTGGCCCACTCTGTCCTTCTCCTCTCTGTCTTTCTCCTTGTGGACTCTTTTCTCCTTTCTCCTGAAGCCTGCAACATCACCCAACACACCCGGACTTCTGTGTTTCTGTGCCTGACACCCAGGGAAGTTGACTTGTCTTCCACCCTCAAGCATTTCACCCTTTGAATTGATCTCCTCTTGAAGTCCTTCCGTTCTCTTGTATGGAAGGCTATGTTGTTGCTTTCCTTTGCCCTTCAATGGAGTCTGGGAGTCTGTCATAGGCCTAGCATTGCCTTGGTTCTCCAGAACCATGATGGACATTTCATCACAGGAGGTAAAGATTTTTGTAACCTCTACCTCCACTTCCTTTCTTTTACCAATCTCTCTCATTTTCACATATCCATCACTGTTTCGTATCTCCTCACTGTCTCTGGCCTTCTGATGCTCTAACTTTTTTCCTGTAGGACCTTCCTCTCCATCTAAGACCTCTGAAAGTATAACAAAAAAAATCAGTTCACTCATAATTCACAAACAGGACAAACATTTATATCAACATCAGTTATGTTGGCCGGTGACTTTAATGCAGGGAAACTTAAATCAGTTTTTCCGAATTTCTATCAGCATGTTAAATGTGCAACCAGAGTGAAAACAATTCTAGATCACCTTTACACCACACACAGAGACGTGTACAAAGCTCTCCCTCGCCCGCCATTTGGCAAATCTGACCAGAACTCTATCCTCCTGATTCCTGCTTACAAGCAAAAATTAAAGCAGGAAGCACCAGTGACTCTGTCTATAAAACAGTGGTCAGAAGAAGCAGATGCTAAACTACAGGACTGTTTTGCTGGCAGAGACTGGAATATGTTCCGGAATTCTTCCAATGGCATTGAGGAGTACACCACATCAGTTACTGGCTTTATCAAGAAGTGCATCGAGGACGTCATCCCCACAGTACATCCCCCAACCAGAAACCATGGATTACAGGCAACATTCGCACCAAGCTAAAGGGCAGAGCTGCCGCTTTCAAGGTGCGGGACTCTAACCCAGAAGCTTATAAGAAATCCCGCTATGACCTCCGACGAACCATCAAACAGCCTAAGCGTCAATATAGGACTAAGATCTAATCGTACTACACCGGCTCCGACGCTTGTTGGATGTGGCAGGGCTTGCAAACTATTACAGACGACAAAGGGAAGCACAACCGAGAGCCGCCCAGTGACACAAGCCTACCAGACGAGCTAAATAACTTCTATGCTCGCTTCGAGGCAAGTAACACTGACTGTGTGGTCACGCTCTCCGCAACCAATGTGAGTAAGACCTTTAAACAGGTCAAAATTCACAATGCCGCAGGGCCAGATGGATTACCAGGACATTTACTCTGAGCATGCTCTAACCAACTGGCAAGTGTCTTCACGGATATTTTCAACATGTCCCTGACTGAGTCTGTAATACCAACATGTTTCAAGCAGACCACCCTAGTCCCTGTGCCCAAGAACACGAAGGTAACCTACCTAAATGACTACTGGCCCACGTCTGTAGTCATGAAATGCTTTGAAAGGCTGGTCATGGCTCACATCAACACCATTATCCCAGAAACCGTAGACCCACTCCAATTTGCATACCGCACCAACAGATCCACAGATGATGCAATCTTTATTGCATTCCACACTGCCCTTTTCCACATGGACAAAAGGAACACCTATGCCAGAATGCCATTCATTGACTACAGCTCAGCATTCAACACCATAGTGTCCTCAAAGCTCATCACTAAGCTATGGACCCTGGGACTAGACACCTGCAACTGGATCCTAGACTTCCTGATGGGCCGCTCCCAGGTGGTAAGGGTAGGTAACAACACATCCGCCACGCTGATCCTCAATACGGGGGCCCCTCAGGGGTGCGTGCTCAGTCCCCTCCTGTACTCCCTGTTCACTCATGACTGCACGGCCAGGCACAACTCCAACACCATCATTAACCATCATTGCTGATGACAATGTCATCACCTGATCACAACAGTGTCATCACCTGATCACCGAAAATTATGAGACAGCCTATAGGGAGGAGGTCAGAGACCTGACCGTGTGGTGCAAGGACAACAACCTCTCCCTCAACGTGATCAAGACAAAGGAGATGATTGTGGACTACAGGAAAAGGAGAACTGAGCACGGCCCCATTCTCAGCGACGGGGCTATAGTGGAGCAGGTTGAGAGCTTCAAGTCCCTTGGCGTCCACATCACCAACAAACTAACATGGTCCAAGCACATCAAGACAGTCGTGAAGAGAGCACATCACCAACAAACTAACATGGTCCAAGCACATCATGACAGTTGTGAAGAGGGCACGACAAAACCTATTCCCCCTCAGGAGACTGAAAATATTTGGCATGGGTCCTCAGATCCTCAAAAGGTTTTACAGCTGCACCATCGAGAGCATCCTGACGGGTTGCATCACTGCCTGGTATGGCAACTGCTCGGCCTCCGACCGCAAGGCACTACAGAGGGTATTGCGTATGGCCCAGTACATCACCGGGGCCAAGCTTCCTGCCATCCAGGACCTCTATATCAGGTGGTGTCAGAGGAAGGCCCTAAAAATTGCCACCCTAGTCATAGACTGTTCTCTCTGCTGCCGCACGGCAAGCAGTACCGGAGCGACATGTCTAGGTCCAAGAGGCTTCGAAACAGCTTTTACCCCAAGCTATAAGACTCCTGAACAGCTAATCAAATAGCTCCCCAGATTACCCCCCCCCCCCCACTCCCCCTATGCTGCTGCTACACTCTGTTATTATCTATGCATCGCCATTTTAATAACCCTACCTGCATGTACATAATTACCCCAATTACCTTGACAACCCCGCATGTTGACACATTGACTCTGAACTGGTACACCCTGTATATAGCCCCGATATTGTTATTTACTGCTGTTCCTTAAATATTTGTTTTTCTTATCTCTTATCTTTTTTTGTGTTGGTATTTTCTTAAAACTGCACTGTTGATTAAGAGCTTGTAAGTAAGCATTTCACTGACACCTGTTGTGACAAATAACATTTGATTTATGACACATTATACTTATCATTAACTTGAATGTTATGCTCTTACCCTGGACTTTTAAGCTCTCTTGAAATGTCTTATTATTCTCCTCTCCAGCCTCTTCTCTTTCCCATGATGCTTTGCTCATCACTCCCTCATCAGTATGTACATTTGTTCTGTTCGTCTTTTCTTTAATCTGTTTTCTATCATATTTTTCTCCCTCATTTGTCTCTTCACAACAGTTAGAAATATTTTCCTCAGAGATCTTGCTAATCGTCTCATCCACTTTATGTCCATCTATTTTTTCTATGTCCATTCTTGCTACTTCATCTGAGATCAAATCTGTTTCCTTACTGCATCTTTGTCTCTCTCGTTCCTCTCTTCGCTTGTCCTTACTTCTCTGCCCTGTCCGTACTTTGGTTCTCTTCTCTTTATTCCTGTCATCTGTCTCCACAATTTCCTCCAGACCTAATTTGGCCCAGTCACTACCTTCCCCTCCTCCACTCTCTTTGCCCTTTGACCCCTTGCCCTTTGAGGCTTTCTTACTTTGCCCTGTAATGTCCATCACTGTCTCTCCGTCACCCCCATCCTCAGGCCCTCCACCTCCCTCAGTCAGTGTCAACCCCTCAGCAGCCGCTTTCCGGCGTTGCAGGCACTTGATCTTGTAGGCAATGCGGCTCCTTTGCAGGATCATCTCCCTAACCTCTATCGTTCTGGCGTCGGTGCGGCTGAAGCTGGTTCTGGCTAAGACTGGTTCTCTGAGCAGTGGCCGGGACGGAGGCCTGGGACGGAGTCCTATAATGGAACTTTCCATTCCGGACCGGGAGGGCATCAATGTGGTCAAATCACAGTTCCTCTCCCGCTCTCGCTCCCTCCTCCTTGCCCTCTTTCTCTCTGCCCTTCGATCTTTGGCACTGTTAAAGTTCCTCATGTCTTTCTTCTTCATCTCATCTTTAATTCTCTCGTTTTCTCTCATTAATTTATTGATCCCCTCTCTCAATGACCTCCAAAAAGCCTTGTCCTTCTTAACTTCATTGAGAGCCCTTGAGAGAGAGGAGAGGACCAGCTGATTTCCCACTCTCTCCTCATTTAGCTGGTGGAATCCATCGTACATAACTAAGTCTCTCATGTACGGCTTGGGAAGGATTTCTTCAGTGTCTGCCTCTACTGCTCTGGCTATCCTCCACTGTCCATTATGCTCTAAAGAGCGAGAGGGAAAATGTAAATCCAATCAATACATACCTGTAATCTAGATTTACACCAAGAATCACAATAGTTAAAATGTTGGATTCAATTTAATCTATTTAATCTACCTTGTAGTAACATGGAAACATAGGCTACCCTTTCCTGTGGTCAAAATATGTATAGAAATATAATCAACTACATAATTATCACAATACTCACCAATCAGAGAGTTCCTGTCACACTGTGAGGAGCACTTCTCCCATTCCTTTTCTCCATACTTCTTCTCTCCCTCCATCCTATTGGTCACACTCTCCCCTCTCGTCAGAATGTAGTGTGGCACAGAAACCCATGCAGACTTTATGTCCCAGCTGTATTTGAATTTGTATTCCATCATGTTGTGGTCTTGAGCATAGCGACGGCAGTCATCAGTCTCATAAGAGGGTGACCAAGTATGTCCACTGAGTTGGACTTGACCTTTGGGCCTCATGACTGACTCGCACAGATGATGGCTATGACTGGTGTGAGACAAAGGGTCAACCATGTCATCCTCACGGTCTGACTCCAAAAACTGGTCATCATGACAGGTGATGACACTGCCTAAGTGCATTCTAGATATAAATATTACAATCTCATGTGATCCTACAGGGTCTGTAGTGAACACAGTTCTGTCATCAGGGGCTGAGATAATGTTATCTTCCAGGATTTCATTGACGAGAGGTTGAATGGACTCTGACACCAAAGTGGGGTTAATTAGATTTTCAGTGGTCTGAGACTTCACTACAGGCTGGTCAATAGGGTTATCTTTGCCTTGGTCCAACATATTGGAAAACAACAGAGCCTTATTGAAAGAGTCAATAGTGACTATTGATCCAAGAGCAGTGGCAACAAGGGACAAAGACTGGTCAGACGAGCTCACAGAATCTCTGCGAAAGTCTACTGCAGGTCGGTCATCATGGTCTTTAATGTTGAGGGAGATTTCCTTGTCAGAGTTCAAAGAGTCCTCAAACGGTACAGTATAGTGCTTCTCTGTGGTCACACAGTCTGCACAGGACCTCGTTAGCAGCTGGTCAATGCTTTGCAAGTCATCCTCTGCCCTCTGCTGCCCTCTGGAGTCAACAGCTGAGTCCACCACTGGCAGGTCGTCAGTGATCAGTGACACTTCACTGGAGTCAGACAGAGTCAGGTCAGAGTCATTGCCAGGATTCACTAAGGTCTCCATCAGTACCAGGGCAGTGTGCCACCCAGGGTCCAGCCCTTCTACCAATGCCAGGTCACAGTCTGGAGTCAGAGAACCCACCACAGCATGGTCAGCAACATATCCATTACCTTCAGTGCCCAGAAGCACTTCACTGGACAGTGCCTCAGGTTGGTTAGCATAGACCACTGTGGCCTTAGTAACCACTGAGTGGATTTCAGTGTTCATAGATGCCTTGATGGTGTCAACTTGGTCAGCATGAGGTTCATCAATCAGGGAGTCTTCACAGGATCCTGATTTCAAGCTGTCATCACTGTCTTTGGGCAGCTGAATGGACTCCAAGGTTGATTGGGCTTTAGGTGTCTTCGACATATCAATGCATTTCAGCTCCATTATTCTTAGGCTTGAAAACTCCCCATGGCGTCCATCTGTCAGAACTGTGTGCACAGCTTCCCTAATGGCTTTCTCTGCCAGCTGTAAGGAAAAATGTATGGTTCAGTATTGACTGTGTTTTCTACACATTAACATCACCTGAATAGTTGTCAAAGAATTACATTTTTTTTTAAATAACATGCTGCATTGTCAGCAACTAACGTCAGCTAAGTTACGTAGCTAGATAAATTAGCAACGCAGTTGTAGTGGAAAATGTATTTCATTAAAAAAAATAGCAAACTCATAACTCAAGATAATTTACCTAATTAACCTAATTTTGTCAACATCAATCACAGCGTCCCTCAAACAAACGACGAAACGCTAGAGTTTAACGATATCAAGCAAACATCGGGAGCTAGCAAGCTACTATTTATTTTAGCAAGCAACAAGTTGATGATTGTTTGTGTTCAAGTATTCGAAGCGTTAGTAGAAGACTTTAGCTAGCTACGTCAGATGCCAAATGTCCAAATCAAAACATTTTGACTACAGCGCGTTTAAGTTTTCAGCACTAGGCGCTGTCCACTGGCTCATATGTACTAGGCCATACCAGGCTCCATACTAGGCCATACCAGGTTTCATGTGCAACAGTGTTGCAATTGCGACTTTGATGTTATTTCCCTGTATGTGTGTGTGTGCATACATATTGTAGCCTATTTGCTTCGCATACATGGCTTTAATGTGTGTGTGTGGGGGGGAGGGACTTTAAATACCTGTACCTGTTGATTATATACAGGGAAATATTACACATTGTGTCAGCTGAACAAGACCTTTCAAGTGTTAGCATCTTGACATGTATTTCATGGGTACAGACTCAAACCACATATGAAAACTGCATTATTGATTGTATGGCTAGTGAGCCCTGAGTTTGGTTCCAATGCACAGCTTACTCCCCACCATTGGTCCAAAGGAAAGGAATATGCAACTCCTGAATATTGAAAATCCAAAACCCATATTGAGAAACTCAGGCATGTAACTCCTACACTTTTTTTTTTTAAAGGTTCATATTTTGTATTAGGCCATCTGAGCTTTCATACAGTGTTGCTTGCTATAATCAATGCTATTATTCTAGAGTAGAACACCATCTGGTGACCTGAATGTATTCTTGGAGTCTTGTTAAACGTTCTTTTGTTGTTGGAAAATATCATATAATTATATCTGCACTGCCATTTCACATTCAGTACTTGACTCTATAACTGACATTCATCTTTTAAACACGGCGTTCTGTGTTAAATCCCTTCATAAGGCTTTCATTAAAAATTAAAAACAGTGGTACATTTGACTTTATTTCATGTTTTTGTTGCCATAGAAACAAACTGCTGACTCACCTTTTAACAACATATTTGTTTAATTAATGCTTTTATGAATTGGCTTCACATGTTTGTTTTCTGCATCACCTCCATAAAAAGGGGGCATCCAGTCTACTGGGTGCAGTTTGGCAGAAGTCCATGCCTGGCTAAATCCGCAACTGACCGTAGAATGGTTTCAATCACTAGAGACGTGATCTCCTCCCCTGGATTCTGCTGCCTTTCAGAGAGTCTCTGAACTCCTTCTGTTGATTGTCTTGGCTTCCTGACTTGTGAGGACCCTGAGTCAGTGGATCTGGGACTGTCTGAGCTCCCCTTTGAGACAGGTGTGGGAACAGTGGATGTTGGCAAGGCATTTTGGGGGGGTGCTGGTTGACTCGGCCCAGAGGAGAGATTGCTCAGTGGTCTCTGAAAGAGAGGAACTCCTCCAACTGTGAACTGACTGAAATCATTACTTGTGGCGTTCGCTGCACATTCTGCTACTTCACGTATGACCTTTACCATTTCCATGGTGAGCCCCAGTTCTTCTAAGAATGAACTGTGTGTGGGGTCCGTCCTGCAACTCTCCATAACACTATCCAACATGGTGATAATTACAGTCCCCGTCAGTCGGATAATTATCAGTTCACAGTCTTCCTCAGTGCAGTCCTGCCATCTTTTTTCCATTTTCCGATTGTCTCCATTTGAAGCTACAGGCAAGAGATTTACTGGGATCACCGCATCAGACAACACCCCCGCCCCATACAAATACTTGTTCAGGATGCTTGAGACCCCTCCGCACACTTTTTGGAGAAGGCCCTCTACAGTCTTCCCCAAGATGTTATGTAGGCCTATACCGGAAACATCTTCCTGAGAGAAAGCAGTGGTTGACTGGGCAATGTAGTCCTACAAGTAAATGCAAGATGTATGTTTAAGATGATGCAGGTTCATTAATACAAAGTCAAGGCAAATGTTTATACAGTGAAACCACATACATAGAGCAAAGGTATCGTTCACAATTGATGGCTCACCACAATTTTTCCTGCGTAACGGCGTATCGAGTCATGTGTCGTCTCATTGTTCCTGCAGATATTTGACCATATATGTATTAGCCAGCTATGTGTTGGCTGACTAAACTCCCCTCCATGGTGAAGGACATTTCTGATGAACAGGCTTTGTGGAGAACAGTCTTTGTGGAATTCAGCTCTGACAACATCGATTCGCCGAAGGTCAATTCTTCAAAAAATGTAAATAATGAAATGCTTACCTTGTACCGATGTTTGTCCTCTGTAGTTGCATGCCTTTATTTGATGAAATCCATACCTTTTCAATAAATGTTAATCAAATACAACCACTGACTGTTTGCTCATTGCTGTTGCTCTAAGATGGCAACTCAGTGAAAATGAGCATGTGCCAAATGAATCTTAAGGAAACAGCAGGTGGTTGTATTTGATTAAGGTTTATTGAAAAAGTATGGATTTCAGAAAACAAAGAAAGGCACGCAACTACTGAGGACAAACATAGGTACAAGGTAAGCATTTCATAATATATATATACATATTTTTACAAGTATTGACTTTTGGCGAATCAATGTAGTCCTTCCTAGCTGAATTCCACAAAGACAGACTTGTCTCTGCTTCACTCTGTTGGTGGAGTTCATTAGAAACTTCGTTTACCATAGCTGGGGTTTCATGTGACATGAATGATACTATTAGATAATTCATTAGATTATTTTCTGTGGGAAAAAAATGTATATAGGCCTAAATATAGAATTACATATGATAATTAAATATGATATATGTGGGCCTCAATTTTCTAATGTAAATTCACCTGGCGTTCTCGATGGTTACAGGGGTTGACCTCTTCTTCTAGTTCCATGTTAAAATAAACAAATACACACACACACTCAAGTTAAACACCGTTTGAAACACGACTTCTACAGTAATTTATCCGGTAATAAATGATTGTTTTGTAGCCTTTAAAAAATATAGTCTATCAATCGACATACCTTTCTCCCTCTCTTCGGCATTGTTGCAGTTGCTTAGATTCAAAACAAATGGAACACAGTTAACCAGGCAAATGTCGCGTCATAACAGGTGGTTTCATTGTATTCCTGAGCTGCACGTTTCGTCATGAAGATATTGTTTTGAACATTCCTTTGATTCGACTGATGCCCAGCTGAGCATTCTATTTAATGTGTTCTTGGTGATGATGAAGATATTGTATGAAGTGCATTACCGTGGCTTGGAAACACAATGACATTTTAAAAAGGAGGAAAATAATTAGTGGGACAAGCTTTTGTCATCATTGTAATGTCGCCAGATTGACTTTATATGCAGTATAACTTAAGCTAGCTAGCTACGACTGGGCATCGACATTTTAGTTAGCTTAACGTTAGCATTGCTAGCTTTTTCTGTCGAACTTTGCTAGCTCAGGATGCCAACACTGCCATTTCTCAAGTAAACTTGACATCGTAATGATGCCAATTTTGTTTTCTACAAAGGTTGTCTACTATGTCATTAGCCCCAGTTCAGAAAGACTGAGCATCAGTTGGACATCAATATGATGCGGCATCTGTGCAACCCATGAATAGCTAGCTACATTATGTTTTGACAGAATCATAAAAGAGAAAGGGATTTTGTAGAACCTTGTTTTGTTAAGTCAGTTGTAAAGTTTACAGGCGAGATGTTAATCGTCACCTGAATTTTGTCGCCAGACACGACTCGATCTCCACCAGTAGGTGTCAGTAGCTCGTTAGACTCCAGGGGTGTGTTCAGTTAGGTTGAACGTTTACGTTGCGTGACGGTTGTAGTGAACGACACGATAACCCCCCCGCCGATAATAAATGGTATACTTTAAAAAAGTTCAGTTGTAATAAAGTACTTCATAATGAACCATAGTATTTTCTCATATTAAAAGCGGATGACCTAAGCATGCTAAATAAAATGTTTAAATACATGTCCATCCTTGATATGGTTTATGCCATTAACAGAAAACGCCTTAGTATATCAGAAAGCATATTTGTGTAGTGTTAGAATTGAATTTTGTCAACTCAACCTCAAATTATAATTACCTAACCAAACCTTACCATTGTGCCCAATGATAATTGAAATCATTGGTTGCTTATTTCAACATTTCTCACATGACTGTTGCTTTAACCTCAAAGGGGTATCTTTCCACTTCTAATTATTTCACACCAATCTTGCTTGGTGCAGTACTTCATAACGAAACAGAAAAGCCATCTGATCAGGGAGGGCGCACCATATTGTTTTTCAGTTGACTAGTTTATGGGCAGTGGGCTGATCGAACAGGTCTACTGTTGGAAAATGTGTGTGTACAACATTTGTGTTGAAATGTTAACAGGGAAATACAAGAGATGAGCCAAGAAAAATTCCACACCATGTGTTAAAATAAAATGTTTAATGTGAATTAAAGGCATAATTGTATTTTTTAATAGAGCATGTTGTAAGGCTTAGTTTTAGTAAAATGCATATATTTTGTGTCCTCATACTATTCAGTAATGCAGTCCATAAACATGATTTGGAAAATAAATTAATATACATGACAATATTTTCAAAGGTTCTTGCCCTGATTACACACCTTTCCCTATGTGAGTACGCAGGTGCCTTTTGAGACGCGTTGAGGTGGAGAAGCACTTTTTACACAACATACAGGAGTATGGGCGCTCTCCTGTGTGTGTCCGCAGATGCATGGTCAGGTCTGACGAACACCTAAACCTCCGTTCACAGACCGAGCACGGGTATGGCCGCTCCCCTGTGTGTATTCGCCTGTGGAGGAGCAGCTCCCCAGAGGTAAGGAAGGTCTTGCCACACTGAGCGCACTGATGCGGTCTCTCCCCTGTGTGCATCAGGTTGTGTCTTATGAGGGAAGTAGACTTGGCAAACTCCTTCCCACAGTGTGCGCAGGAGAACGGTCGCTCCCCTGTGTGGGTATTCATGTGTTCACTCTGTGCACGCTTGGTTTTGAAGCTCTTGGGACACTGAGAGCAAGAGAACGGTCTGAAGTCGCTGTGGCTGCGTTGGTGTCTTACCAGCTCCCCATGTGTTAAGAAGGTCTTCTGACAGACGGTGCAGAGGTATGGCCTCTCCCCTGTATGAATCCTCTCGTGTCTCGTCAGGCCCGCGAGCTGAGTAAAACTTTTCTCGCAGAAGGAGCACTGGAAAGGCCTCTGCCCGTTGTGAATCAGTTGGTGTCTGTTCAGTATCTGTAACTGGGTGAAATTCTTGCCGCACTCCGGGCACGGGTACGGCCGCTCCTTGGTGTGGATTTGCCGGTGCTTGTTCAGCAGCCACACGTGAGTGAAGCCCTTGCCGCACTCTGCGCAGGGGAAGGGTCTCTCTCCGGTGTGCTTCATCTGATGTCGCCTCAGGTCAGACGGGCGGCCGTAGATCTTCTCGCACTGGGAACACTTGTAATGGCGATTCACCACGTGGGTTTGCCTATGCTTCAGCCGCTCTAGTACGGTGTCAAAGCTAGCCCCACATTTCTGACACTTGTACTGACCACTCCCTTTGTCGTTTGGCTCCTCCTGTTGCTCTGTGGACTGTAGTGGGGGATCAGCACTCTGGCCACAAGGCGTTCTGGTGAAGTGCAGGGACAGTAGGCCCAGTTGGGTGAACCCCTTGCCACATTGAGGGCAGATATATGGGCGTTCCCCGGTGTGAATCCGCTGATGCCTCGTCAGATCCCAGGAGTTTTTGAAACCCTTGTCGCACTCCTTGCAGGTGTACGGACGCTCCCCTGTGTGAATGCGCTGGTGCCTGGTCACGTCTGACGAGCGAGTGAAAGTCTTTCCACACTCGTGGCATGTGTGAGCACCGGGTTCGGAGCTTGCGTGGATAGGGAAAGGCTTGGGGAATTCAGGACGGAGGAACTTTTTCCTGGGAAGCGCTGGGTTCTCTTCAGTTTTCTGGAGCTTACTGTACTCCTCTGGGTGATTTCGCTCAATGTGCTGGAGCAGGTAGGATTCCTGCATGTGAAAGAATGGGCACTGGGAACAGGCAAAGACCTGGGAAGACATCTCAACGGTGTGACCTGAAGGAATACAATGGGAAAAGGAGACTAATAATGTGACAGAGGCAGCACAAGCATTAGGTGGCTGTTTTTACAGGACATACCACAGTCTCCACATTTCATTATATGTAGTAACAGAGAAAGACATTCAATATTTCCTCCTTACTCTGAGTGCCCAAGTTCTCAAGACATGTGTGGTGTTGCAGCAGGGATTTCAGGTCCTCAGGTTGAGAGAGGGCCTGCAAACACTCCTCCAGGACAGAGGGAGCAGAACTGAGCCATGACACCGTCTATAGGAGCAGAGATGCAAACAAGTGAGTGACAATATGCTGGAAAGTTTACATGTTTTTTTTCACACCGGGGAACGTTTTAAAATGCTAGGCACATTTCAAGAACACCAGAGAAACCGGTGGCTAGCACCTCAGCTAACAGCGTGGCCCCAGAGTGGCTATAAGGCAGAGGTTATGTGCAGAAAGTGACAGTACAGCTTGGATATCTTCTCCTAATAAGATACAGAAGATATTACCCACCTATAACTTAACCAGTCTAAATGTTGCCATCATGGTCAGCACTGCAGGATTTTCCCAATACAATAACAGAAGGGGACTTGAACCCAGCTGAAGATGACCTAGTGAGGTGTTACTTTGTGCTACCTGTCCAAGGTCTGGTACTGGCAATATCTTCTCCAGTTTAGAAAGGAATTCCCACACAAGTAGTTGCATATCTGTGTCATAGCTGGCGCCGTACTCCGTCGGAAACACCTCCTGGAATCAAGATTTATGGGGATATAATTGGTGTAGGGTGAAGTTGACCCTAGATGCTAATCTTGGGTCAGTTCTGCATTTACCCCACTAATGTTCAAGGTTAGATTGGGGACGGGGAAGCTGGTCCTACATCTGTACCTATGGAAAACTTCCCTCCGGGGCAATATAATTCCAAGGACTGTAAATAGTCTTTGGTAACTAAACAGAACCAGGAAGCTAGAGAGAGAGAGACATTAACATATGATGGAGGCAGACTGACCTGGAAGAAGTGTTCTCTCTCCGCTGGGTCTTTCAGCAAAGTCTGGATGAGCTCCAGGAAGATGGCCTCTTCTGCATCCACCTCAGCATCTCCACTCTGTGAAATAGAACTTATCAGGGATAAGGGAACAGTAAACCACCGTCACCCACCACTGAAAATAACAGGGAGCAACACTGCAGTCCTTGATGGCCTTGACATATAGGAACAAGCACTGGAAATTAGCGCAAGCTAACTGGTGCAAAGGATCTGACGGTTGCTTATTCATTATGTCAATGTTTTAATTCTATCTTATCCTAGGCAAATACGTGATTTAAATAAGCACATTTCAAATGATAGGAATGGCAAAGGCGGTTCCATAAAGACCAGGGGCCATATACATCAAGCATCTCAAAGTAAGCCGATTTAGGATCAGTTAAGCATTTTATATCACAATGAAAAGTGTTACAAGGACAGGGGGGACCTGATCCTAGATCAGCACTCCTCCTCCGAGAAGTTTGATACATATGGCCCCAGGCCAAATTGAAGTTGTCCTCCACAGAGTATCATTACTTACCCCTGTGTGTCCAAGGGGGCGAATTCTGTCCAGGTGGGGTTGGATGATCTGGATATCAGCTGTATGATCAGCGGAACACAACTCTAGTATCACCTGAAAGGAATAACAGTATTCAAGAAAGTAGACAACAGCACCCAACAAATGATGACCACTGACAGAACCTGAGCAATCAGGACAATAGACAGAACCCAACTGATCAGGACCATGGACAACCCCCATGCAATCAGGACAATAGACAGAACCCAACTGATCAGGACCATGGACAACCCCCATGCAATCAGGACAATAGACAGAACCCAACTGATCAGGACCATGGACAACCCCCATGCAATCAGGACAATAGACAGAACCCAACTGATCAGGACCATGGACAACCCCCATGCAATCAGGACAA
This sequence comes from Oncorhynchus clarkii lewisi, assembly GCF_045791955.1. Lineage (NCBI taxonomy): Eukaryota > Metazoa > Chordata > Actinopteri > Salmoniformes > Salmonidae > Oncorhynchus > Oncorhynchus clarkii. Next base: position 28,417,604 of record NC_092179.1, on the reverse strand, counting down.
TAGACAGAACCCAACTGATCAGGACCATGGACAACCCCCATGCAATCAGGAAAATGGACAGAACCTAACTAATCAGCAGCTACATAAACCGCAAGATAAAGAAAGACCGTTTTAATCAGAGATGGCTCTAAAGACACTGTCCAAACTACTGCTGTTAGGAGTTCCAGTTTACAAAAACAACATCCTTAACTGTATTTGCCACTAACCCTTGTTCGCAGCCGCAGAAGAAGCTTGGCCCTCTGTTTCTCATTCAACAGGTCTGGAACTGTCGCTGTCACAAGGCCGACGAACTCCTCTAGTTTCTCATAATCCATGACATCTCTTCGTTGCGCTACTTGCCACATGGCTGCAGAGAGCAGCCTCAGAGGTGGTATCAACAGGCGCAAAGAGGATAACGGGAGGAAGATATCTACGGGCAAAAATTGGTCATTGAGTTTGGTGAGAGAGACGAGACAATCTTGGGACAATAATTATTGGTAGTGCGGGTTAGGAGGCATAACGTTACATTGCCGCATAACTTGAGTAGACGCTAGCAAATAAAGATGTAGCTAAAATGTGAATCAGTGGCCCAATTTTGTCTATTCGATCCATCTTCTAGCAGCTAGTCTACCCCAATGGCTGGTCCACCCTAGACAGCCTGTATCTTTGCTATGACTAACAGTAGCCGCAAGTTGCTAGCCAACGTTAGCTGGGTACTTATTTTAAACGAACCTGCATTCTCCACTGGTTTTGTCGTGACACAGATTTCCATCATTATGGATAATTGAGTTGTGACTTATATAACTTTAATTAACTAGTTTGGTTTATATTAAACCCAGAAAGACATTTGGGAGTATAATAGTTTAGCTTATCCACTATCTGGCAAGCTAGCGTCCTTCCTCTTCATTTTTATCTTCCGGGAAAGTTTTCTTCCTCTCTGGTCCATCAATGGGAAAAGGCGCTTATACTGCCACCTACCGACCATACATTGGCACGACTCTGGTGTAAACTTCCAGCTGTCTTTATTTACTGTGCTACTACAAAAACACAGATACAAAAACAAACTATATATTTGTAAAAAACATGTGCATAGGGGAATCATATTTACTAATAATTTTGACATCTCAGAATGTGACAGAAAAAAACATGTTTATTTAGGGATTTACATAGGTTTATCTCATAGTGTACATCACTTTTATTCCAGACAACATGGAATTACAGATCTCTGGTTTATGCCGATGTAGTTTCAGTAGGATCTTTGTTCAAGAGACCGGGAATACATATTTGTCCCCTTATTGCTGTAATCTTGTTCCAATCATCATGTTTAGGTGGCTCAATCAAGTCGCCTTCTCTCAATTGTCTCATATCCAAATCAGACATACACATTTTAGAGAGAGCACACTTTAATCCACTAGCTACATCATGTTAACCTGCAGTTCTTGTGACATTGCAGTCATTTAGCAGCCACTTTTATCCAGAGTGAGGTGTTGTCTTGAAGTTGAGTTTCACATTTTAAATAGTCAGACTGCCACAAATCATTGTCTTGATTTCAACAACAGGCATATTCAAATGTTATGGTCTCACAATTTTGCTATTTTCTGGACATACTGAAAAATACTGGTAAATATTCCATATAATACCAAAATGTGGGCAGTTAAAAACAAAACATAGGCCTAACAAAGGAAGACATCCAATATAATTTGAACACCAATCTAGTCGAGGGGTGTAAACCTTATACCTCAGTGGTGTAAACACTCCTTTTTAAAGATCGATCATTTCAGCCAACAGGGGGTCATGATTAAAGGGGGCAGCACTTCAAGTGTAGAATCCCAAGTCACTCCTGCAAGGGATACAATTCAACAATTTATTAATAACCTTGAATACACATGTTCAGGTGCGCAACCAGATACAAAAAGTGGTATTTGTATATATATTTTTTAATATGATAAATTAGCTAACTTTAAAATACACAGGGTGTGCCCAAACACAACTAACTTAACTGGCACTCTCACTTCCTTATCCACCATAGCTAGCAAGTCTAATTTGTAGCTAGCTATCTGGGGTTTTGCAGTTGTACTCAAACTTACCATTTTAGCTAGGGAACTATGAAATACATAACGAGGAAAAATGCGATGTCAAACATCACAAACAGCCAAAAGTCAAACCAGTATGAGTGTTTTGGTAAAGATACCAAAGCGCCTTTCGTGTCCAAACTCTCTTCCGAGCCCATTTTCAGGATGTGTGTGGACGAAAAGCACCGTCCAGTGCTATCGTGGCCCTGTCTATTTCTTACTCTTTGCCTCCACCTAGTGGCTTCTTCTTCGAGGTTTAACGGCGGTTGGCATCCAATTTGTTGCTTTACCGCCACCTACTAGACTGGAGTACAACTCCCTTATACTTTGCTTGAAAAATAAAAATGTACTAAATAAATACCCTACCATCTAACATTACACTCACACATAAAACAAATTATTAAATTAACACCACCCTACTCCACTAATTACATGTATTTATTCCTACCTCATGCCAGCACCCTGAAAGGATGTGACATCACCACTTAACACATCCTGTAACTCTTCTGATGTCAAGTCTCACACACCCAAATACCTCTCTGCAGCTGCCACCACAATGTCAATTTTATGCAACTTCCGTTCCATCCCTGCAGTACAGTTGATAACCATTTCTATAAATGCTAAAAATTCAATCTTACTGAAACTTATATCACTTTGTGGCCTATCCCTCTGTACTGGTAGATCTCTACTACTCTCACCACTCCTCCCTCTGTACTGGTAGATCTCTACAACTCTCACCACTCCTCCCTCTGTACTGGTAGATCTCTACAACTCTCACCACTCCTCCCTCTGTACTGGTATATCTCTACTACTCTCACCACTTCTCCCTCTGTACTGGTATATCTCTACAACTCTCACCACTCCTCCCTCTGTACTGGTATATCTCTACAACTCTCATCACTCCTCCCTCTGTACTGGTAGATCTCTACAACTCTCACCACTCCTCCCTCTGTACTGGTATATCTCTACAACTCTCCCCACTCCTCCCTCTGTACTGGTAGATCTCTACAACTCTCACCACTCCTCCCTCTGTACTGGTAGATCTCTACAACTCCCACCACTCCTCCCTCTGTACTGGTAGATCTCTACAACTCTCACCACTCCTCCCTCTGTACTGGTATATCTCTACAACTCTCACCACTCCTCCCTCTGTACTGGTATATCTCTACAACTCTCACCACTCCTCCCTCTGTACTGGTATATCTCTACAACTCTCACCACTCCTCCCTCTGTACTGGTATATCTCTACTACTCTCACCACTCCTCCCTCTGTACTGGTAGATCTCTACAACTCTCACCACTCCTCCCTCTGTACTGGTAGATCTCTACAACTCTCACCACTCCTCCCTCTGTACTGGTATATCTCTACAACTCTCACCACTCCTCCCTCTGTACTGGTATATCTCTACTACTCTCACCACTCCTCCCTCTGTACTGGTATATCTCTACTACTCTCACCACTCCTCCCTCTGTACTGGTAGATCTCTACAACTCTCACCACTCCTCCCTCTGTACTGGTATATCTCTACTACTCTCACCACTCCTCCCTCTGTACTGGTAGATCTCTACAACTCTCATCACTCCTCCCTCTGTACTGGTAGATCTCTACAACTCTCATCACTCCTCCCTCTGTACTGGTAGATCTCTACAACTCTCATCACTCCTCCCTCTGTACTGGTAGATCTCTACAACTCTCACCACTCCTCCCTCTGTACTGGTAGATCTCTACAACTCTCATCACTCCTCCCTCTGTACTGGTAGATCTCTACAACTCTCACCACTCCTCCCTCTGTACTGGTAGATCTCTACAACTCTCATCACTCCTCCCTCTGTACTGGTAGATCTCTACAACTCTCATCACTCCTCCCTCTGTACTGGTAGATCTCTACAACTCTCATCACTCCTCCCTCTGTACTGGTAGATCTCTACAACTCTCATCACTCCTCCCTCTGTACTGGTAGATCTCTACAACTCTCATCACTCCTCCCTCTGTACTGGTAGATCTCTACAACTCTCATCACTCCTCCCTCTGTACTGGTAGATCTCTACAACTCTCACCACTCCTCCCTCTGTACTGGTAGATCTCTACAACTCTCACCACTCCTCCCTCTGTACTGGTATATCTCTACAACTCTCACCACTCCTCCCTCTGTACTGGTATATCTCTACAACTCTCATCACTCCTCCCTCTGTACTGGTAGATCTCTACAACTCTCACCACTCCTCCCTCTGTACTGGTAGATCTCTACAACTCTCACCACTCCTCCCTCTGTACTGGTAGATCTCTACAACTCTCACCACTCCTCCTCCTTAATCCATCTTCCTCTACTTTCCTCCCTTCCTCAGCATATGACAACTTCTGTACTACTCTAACCCTGGAAACCTCAACCTGACACTTCTGATCCCCAGCTCCATGGGCACCCCTACAATTAACACATTCCTCTACTTTCCCCAATGCTACACATTCCTTTGTCTCCTGCCCTTCTGGACACTTCTCACACCTTGGACCTCCCCTCCTACACACTGCTGTCTCCTGCCCTTCTGGACACTTCTCACACCTTGGACCTCCCCTCCTATACACTGCTGTCTCCTGCCCTTCTGGACACTTCTCACACCTTGGACCTCCCCTCCTACACACTGCTGTCTCCTGCCCTTCTGGACACTTCTCACACCTTGGACCTCCCCTCCTACACACTGCTGTCTCATGCCCTTCTGGACACTTCTCACACCTTGGACCTCCCCTCCTACACACTGCTGTCTCCTGCCCTTCTGGACACTTCTCACACCTTGGACCTCCCCTCCTACACACTGCTGCCACATGCCCTTCTGGACACTTCTCACACCTTGGACCTCCCCTCCTACACACTGCTGCCACATGCCCTTCTGGACACTTCTCACACCTTGGACCTCCCCTCCTACACACTGCTGTCTCCTGCCCTTCTGCACACTTCTCACACCTTGGACCTCCCCTCCTACACACTGCTGCCACATGCCCTTCTGGACACTTCTCACACCTTGGACCTCCCCTCCTACACACTGCTGCCACATGTCCATCAGCTTGACACCTGTAACATTGTAATGTATTCGGCATATACACTCGTACAGGATAACTTACAGTATATATCCTACCTTCACTTTGTTGGGCAAAGACTCAACTTCAGAACTCAGAAGAACAGACATTGACTCTTCTGTTTCCCCACTCTCGCCATCCTGTCTGCATCGCATCAAACAACGAGCATCACATACACTGGGAATCTTTCCCCTCAGCTGGTCAACTTTTATATTTACTCCTACCCCAGTTATCACTCCTTTCATTGGTGCCCTTTTCTTGAGAGCGAAACAATTCACTTTTCTTTCCCCCATTTGTTTTACTCCGAGCGCCTTCTCCCTCTGACCAACAGAAACACAAACAATTATCACTAGACCACTTCTGGTTACCCTCACTGATTCCACATTACCCAACTCTTTTTTTCTCCCACCGTGAAACCACAAATGGATCAGCCAAAAGGCAAGAGTCCACTTTTTCCATAAACTTCACTCCTACTGTCACAGACTCATCTTTCTCCTGATCCTCGGTGCATACCTCGGTCCCCGATAACTTCACCACACCTACCACCTCCGATACTTCACCCTCATTCACTTCCATTTCTCCTCCTGTCTTCAGCTCCCCCTGCTTACACTTTCTACCATTCTTTAACAAATCATCCCTTTTCCCCACAATTTTTATCCGACTCAAGCTCACCCTCTTCTTCCCTCTCTCTCTTAGACCTCCTCTCCCTCTCTTTTTCCCTCCATTCCTCCTACGTTTTCCAAATATACGTCTCCTTATGATAATACTGCACTACTCCTGACAACCATCTTGTTCTTGCTTCCTCTAGGGACTCCATTTCCGCCGAGGCGTCCGTCCTCTTCCCCCTCCACCTAGTGGAGCTTATAGTAGCTTCTTCTTCTTCTTCTTCTTCTTCTTCTTCTTCTTCTTCTTCTTCTTCTTCTTCTTCTTCTTCTATGATATCATGGCGGTCCGCATTAAAGTGCATGCCGCCACCTACTGTGCTGGAATGTACAACAATCATGATCTGCCCAAGTCTGTACTACCATGAAAATAAAATTCAAAACCTAAAATTCTACCACACCCTCCCCAACCCCATTAAACTTTATATCATGCTGAATCACTCCACCCTTAGGACTGTTCAGCATGTCAACAACCATTTCAACAGTCTATTACCCTCAATATCTCTTTTGCCATCTCCACAATAACCTTCAACCTGGCATTTCTGCTTTCCACAACCCGAGTCGTATTGATAACCTTACCAATAAAAACTTTGAAGTCAACTTTATTCATTATCAAAGTGTCCTTTGACACCACACATTCATGAGCACAATATTTCTGAACAAGCTTCCAAACCATCATGACTGCTCCTCCTTTCTCTGTAACTGACATCCACCTAATGCTGCACTGTGTTCTCCCCCACAGTTACAGTACTTAACCTTCACATTGTTTTCACCGTAATCATGTGCCCCTCCACACTTGGCACATATTTTCTTTCCTTTACACTGAGCAGCTACATGTCCCATTATCTGGCATTTAAAACACTGCAGTGCATATGGGACAAATTCTCTGACATTGAAACTAAGGAATCCTGTCTGTACTTTTCCCGGCAAGACATCATTGATAATCTTTCACTTCTTTGACCCTCTTTCCTACTGAACAACCTTTTGGCCTCAATCACTCTGCCTGCCTTCACATTGTCTTTAATTGTCATCTGTGGACATAGATATTGGGACCCCAGTGATGACTCCCATCAATCTAGCATAAACACCAGGGACATGGCTTTTAATCTTCTTTCCATTAAGCTTTTCCATTTCCAGTATCTTCTCTTGCTGAGCCTGACTACCACACAATATTAATAATCTACTATTTCCAATGAACTGAGCTAATTTCACTTCACCCTCCTCTTTCTCTACAGCATTAGCTCGTCAGATAGGGTGTAAGTGAGGCCCTGTGGTCTCATCAAACACCATCACAATTTCCACTCCAACACTCCATTACAATTGGTTCCTACATTGGCCCTCTTTATGCTTTCCTTACTAGACAATCCACTACTTTCTGTGTCATGATGTGTCTTCTTCCTATGTCTTTCCACTACTGACCATTCAGGTCCTTGACCCTCATCCTCCAGCTCCATAGCATCAGAACTGACACCCATATTGTCCTCATTTCAGCATAGCTGTTGTGTCACCAACCTTTTCTCAATTTCCTCCATTTCGTCTGCAATACTCGCCGCCATTTCCGCCCTCCAACCCTTACTCACTCCCATTCTTCCCCAATCCCTCCAACCCTCACTCACACTCCCATTCTTCCCCAATCCCTCCAACCCTCACTCACACTCCCATTCTTCCCCAATCCTTCCAACCCTCACTCACACTCCCATTCTTCCCCAATCCTTCCAACCCTCACTCACACTCCCATTCTTCCCCAATCCCTCCAACCCTCACTCACACTCCCATTCTTCCCCAATCCTTCCAACCCTCACTCACACTCCCATTATTCCCCAATCCTTCTAACCCTCACTCACACTCCCATTCTTTCCCAATCCTTCCAACCCTCACTCACACTCCCATTCTTCCCCAATCCCTCCAACCCTCACTCACACTCCCATTCTTCCCCAATCCCTCCAACCCTCACTCACTCCCATTCTTCCCCAATCCCTCCAACCCTCACTCACACTCCCATTCTTCCCCAATCCCTCCAACCCTCACTCACTCCCATTCTTCCCCAATCCCTCCAACCCTCACTCACACTCCCATTCTTCCCCAATCCCTCCAACCCTCACTCACACTCCCATTCTTCCCCAATCCTTCCAACCCTCACTCACACTCCCATTATTCCCCAATCCTTCCAACCCTCACCCACACTCCCATTCTTCCCCAATCCTTCCAACCCTCACTCACACTCCCATTCTTCCCCAATCCCTCCAACCCTCACTCACACTCCCATTCTTCCCCAATCCCTCCAACCCTCACTCACACTCCCATTCTTCCCCAATCCCTCCAACCCTCACTCACACTCCCATTCTTCCCCAATCCCTCCAACCCTCACTCACTCCCATTCTTCCCCAATCCCTCCAACCCTCACTCACACTCCCATTCTTCCCCAATCCTTCCAACCCTCACTCCCACTCCCATTCTTCCCCAATCCTTCCAACCCTCACTCACACTCCCATTCTTCCCCAATCCCTCCAACCCTCACTCACACTCCCATTCTTCCCCAATCCTTCCAACCCTCACTCACTCTCATTCTTCCCCAATCCTTCCAACCCTCACTCCCACTCCCATTCTTTCCCAATCCTTCCAACCCTCACTCACTCTCATTCTTCCCCAATCCTTCCAACCCTCACTCACTCTCATTCTTCCCCAATCCTTCCAACCCTCACTCCCACTCCCATTATTCCCCAATCCTTCCAACCCTCACTCCCACTCCCATTCTTCCCCAATCCTTCCAACCCTCACTCACACTCCCATTCTTCCCCAATCCTTCCAACCCTCACTCACACTCCCATTCTTCCCCAATCCTTCCAACCCTCACCCACACTCCCATTCTTCCCCAATCCTTCCAACCCTCACTCACACTCCCATTCTACCCCAATCCCTCCAACCCTCACTCACACTCCCATTCTTCCCCAATCCTTCCAACCCTCACTCACACTCCCATTCTTCCCCAATCCTTCCAACCCTCACTCACACTCCCATTCTTCCCCAATCCTTCCAACCCTCACTCACACTCCCATTCTTCCCCAATCCTTCCAACCCTCACTCACACTCCCATTCTTCCCCAATCCCTCCAACCCTCACTCACACTCCCATTCTTCCCCAATCCTTCCAACCCTCACTCACACTCCCATTCTTCCCCAATCCTTCCAACCCTCACTCACACTCCCATTCTTCCCCAATCCCTCCAACCCTCACTCACACTCCCATTCTTCCCCAATCCTTCCAACCCTCACTCACACTCCCATTATTCCCCAATCCTTCCAACCCTCACCCACACTCCCATTCTTCCCCAATCCTTCCAACCCTCACTCACACTCCCATTCTTCCCCAATCCCTCCAACCCTCACTCACACTCCCATTCTTCCCCAATCCCTCCAACCCTCACTCACACTCCCATTCTTCCCCAATCCCTCCAACCCTCACTCACACTCCCATTCTTCCCCAATCCCTCCAACCCTCACTCACTCCCATTCTTCCCCAATCCCTCCAACCCTCACTCACACTCCCATTCTTCCCCAATCCTTCCAACCCTCACTCCCACTCCCATTCTTCCCCAATCCTTCCAACCCTCACTCACACTCCCATTCTTCCCCAATCCCTCCAACCCTCACTCACACTCCCATTCTTCCCCAATCCTTCCAACCCTCACTCACTCTCATTCTTCCCCAATCCTTCCAACCCTCACTCCCACTCCCATTCTTTCCCAATCCTTCCAACCCTCACTCACTCTCATTCTTCCCCAATCCTTCCAACCCTCACTCACTCTCATTCTTCCCCAATCCTTCCAACCCTCACTCCCACTCCCATTATTCCCCAATCCTTCCAACCCTCACTCCCACTCCCATTCTTCCCCAATCCTTCCAACCCTCACTCACACTCCCATTCTTCCCCAATCCTTCCAACCCTCACTCACACTCCCATTCTTCCCCAATCCTTCCAACCCTCACCCACACTCCCATTCTTCCCCAATCCTTCCAACCCTCACTCACACTCCCATTCTACCCCAATCCCTCCAACCCTCACTCACACTCCCATTCTTCCCCAATCCTTCCAACCCTCACTCACACTCCCATTCTTCCCCAATCCTTCCAACCCTCACTCACACTCCCATTCTTCCCCAATCCTTCCAACCCTCACTCACACTCCCATTCTTCCCCAATCCTTCCAACCCTCACTCACACTCCCATTCTTCCCCAATCCCTCCAACCCTCACTCACACTCCCATTCTTCCCCAATCCTTCCAACCCTCACTCACACTCCCATTCTTCCCCAATCCCTCCAACCCTCACTCACACTCCCATTCTTCCCCAATCCCTCCAACCCTCACTCACACTCCCATTCTTCCAGAATCCTTCTAACCCTCACTCACACTCCCATTCTTTCCCAATCCTTCCAACCCTCACTCACACTCCCATTCTTCCCCAATCCCTCCAACCCTCACTCACACTCCCATTCTTCCCCAATCCCTCCAACCCTCACTCACACTCCCATTCTTCCCCAATCCTTCCAACCCTCACTCACACTCCCATTCTTCCCCAATCCCTCCAACCCTCACTCACACTCCCATTCTTCCCCCCTCCAACCCTCACTCACACTCCCATTCTTCCCCAATCCTTCCAACCCTCACTCACACTCCCATTCTTCCCCAATCCCTCCAACCCTCACTCACACTCCCATTCTTCCCCAATCCCTCCAACCCTCACTCACACTCCCATTCTTCCCCAATCCCTCCAACCCTCACTCACACTCCCATTCTTCCCCAATCCTTCCAACCCTCACTCACACTCCCATTCTTCCCCAATCCCTCCAACCCTCACTCACACTCCCATTCTTTCCCAATCCTTCCAATCAATTTCCATTGAATCGTTAGATTTCCCCATGTAACTACTGGCAGTTATAACTCAAGGGTCTTTTCTCAATTGCATTCTCCTCGTGTCCTCTCTCATCGCCCCCTTCTCAAAACTCAATGGAAGAAAGGGTCAGAGGGGCGGGACCACTAGCATTCTCATCCAATGGGTTTTGAGGAGGCGGCAAGGAGAGAGGACGCAAGAAGGATACAATTGAGAATCTCCCATTATCAATGTTACCGCTTACTATTATAGCAGTTCATAATATAAATGTATTGTAATATTGTATTATTGCTTATACCTGATATTGTATTATAATTATTAATTATTCCTCTTCTGTACTTTCAGAAACTAAGTTTAATTTTTTTTATTTATCAGTTAAAGCACATTTGAAGGAACCCGTTAATAACAATTGGCCATTTAACCTAACTGGAAGTGGAGTTGCTGACATCTTTCTTAGTGAACATTGACACCCGCTTTTGTTGGACGAGCAACATAATGTGTTGCTCGTCAAGTGAGCTTTTTAGAATTTCAAAGCACTTGTGGTCAGAGTTCTGGAGTGGCTCACAGGGTTGGCCATTACTCATCCAGTAGCTCACTGACACGGATAGGTAAGCCAAAGCTGAATGATAGACAAACACTTGTTGGCAAAGCTCTGGAGTGGTATAAGTTTAGACCGTCCCTTCGCCCATACCCGGGCGCGAACTAGGGACCTTCTGCACACATCAACAACTGACACCCACGAAGCATCGTTACCCATCGCTCCACAAAAGTCGCGGCCCTTGCAGAGCAAGGGGAACCACTACTTCAAGGTCTCAGAGCAACGTCACCGATTGAAACGCTATTTAGCGCACACTGCTAACTAAGCTAGCCGTTTCACATCCGTTACAGTGGCACAGTAATCGGTTATAGTGGCATAATCTATTGGGCACAATAATGTTACCCAGCCAGCACCTTCCATCCCCAACATGATTCTCTATGAGGGAAAGGTTCATGTTAAGTTTAGACATAGTGGTAGAACCAAGTGGAAACCCTGTCCCCAGCTGTACTGTATGTCCAGATACAGGTGCTGGTTCTGGCAGGAACAAAGTTCAATCCCAAACAAATGTATGTTTAAATAAAACTGCACACTAGCAAAGAGCGACCGTAAATAAAGGTAAGAGCAGTTGTGTGTGTTAACATTTGTTTGGGATATCTCCAAGTCTGTACCAGAGGAAATATATGGAGGAGAACAAATGATCAGAGACATGAGATAGAACAGGACGCATTGTTTGCTCATGTGACACCAAATACCATTTATTAGGGCTTTACAAAGACTACAAAATCCCTCCAGATGATTTAAATCGCTGTCTCTGTCTATTTACACGATATGTTACATACAAATGTACAAAATATAAAACATTTAAGGACAAATGTTTCAACCAAAAAAGAAACTCTTCTCTCAAAGCAGTAAATGTTTTCAACTAAGATGTCATTGAGATTGTATGGTGTCACCATGACATAATGGTACACTGTTTGTGTTGTGAAAACATCTGGTTAACTAGGCAACTGATTGTGTCCTAGGGGAGCAGGGAGGAGTGACTAGATGTCTGCTGTGTTGGAGGGGAGCTATGTCTTACCGACTGTGTGTGTCAGGCTGTAAGTTTAGATGCAGGCTGATGGGGTAGACCAACAACGACTGTGTGTGTCAGGCTCTAAGTTTAGATGCAGGCTGATGGGGTAGACCAACAACGACTGTGTGTGTCAGGCTGTAAGTTTAGATGCAGGCTGATGGGGTAGACCAACGATGATGTGTGGAAAAACAAAATAAAACATACGTTTGTCACAGCCAAGTGATGACAACAAGAGCTTGTCCTGAGGTCGTGACAACATTTTCTGCAGAAAATGGAATCTGATAGATTTAGTTGACCAGTAGCACCTGTTATTTGGAATTGTAAATAGCACAACAGCAGGAAAATAGTACCTCCAGAATGGGATGACAAAAAAAAAAAGATTCTACTAAAACCGAATACAAGACTGACTGAAAGTATATTCAGAAATGTTACAGTGTAATGCTTTGTGAAGTGAATTTTCGCCTGTTGAATAGGGGGACGAGTCACCAAATGCTAGTTCCAGAGAATACACAAAAGGGAAATCTGTGACAATGACCAGATTTGCTTTTCTTAATAAATTGAATGGTTTGCTCCTCAAATCAGTGATTTAGTGAACATTAATATACAGCGTTTTAAAATAATAATATCATACTGTACATCGTATGCCTCCTGCATAGGCAAGACAGCCAATCACCACAAGACATACACCTGTTTCTGACAGCTTGTTGGTTTTTTGCATTTCTATTTTGTATTTTTGTTGCAACGTACAATAATTCTCAGCGAGTTAAAGCGTAATATAACATCAACAGGGAAGAATGCATCTCTGATTCACTGTGCAATACTTTATTATTTACACCCCCACTTTAACTGTGCAAAACCAACCCACTCATTAATGGAGGAAGGACAATCAAAATCCAAAATGGCTTCTGTCCCTACCACACGCTGTTATGTAAAAGTAAAAGTCTCCTTCAAAATGTTCCCCCTTAGAAAGCTTAAAACATGCTCCTTAGGCTAGAAAATCAAAAGGGTCGGGTTGTGCTCATGACAGTTCAAGTGAACCCAGCTCAACTGGGTAAAAGCAACAACTAAAAAAATGCCCACCCCTTTGAACTTTTATACAATTGGTCAGTTCCACTTGCAAATACAGTATAACAGCCATTTTGCTTGTACAATATTACTGTCAGAAACAAAAGTGGATGGTTTTGGGCAACATACTTTGACAGGATCTGTGAGATATTTTGGCCTAAAAGTAGTTATAAAACTCTCCTTCACTGTACTGAAATTAAAGCACCCACTGAGACGATACGGGACCACTTCATTTGAATGGTTGTGTGTCAGGAAGTGTGTTCCTGTCAATCTCCTATCCACTCAGGATGGTCAGCAGGGAGCCAAAGGCTGAAGTAATACACCCCTGTCTCAGAGCTTTGCATTGAGAAAGCACCAATATCAGGCTTGTACTGTTCTTGACCTGGCCCTTGGATTGAAGGAGCCACCCCTCCCTTCAGCACCCATCTGTTGGCATAGTGCTGTCCATCCTTTAAGGAAAGGGTGAACAACAGGTCTGCTAGTGTGAAAAGCCTAAAAGGACTCTGTGGATGTGGACGAACACGTCACAGTGCCCTTGGCAGTATATCAAACGGTAACACGGGCACTTGTCCATTGTTTCACAGTAGCAGTAGGTTGGACGACACACAGTGCTCTTTTTGTGCTTGTTGGCGAGGGGTGTACGGAGGGTCTTGGCGTTGCCTGTAAACTAGGGACAGGTTTAAGCACGGGACCAGCACCATGTGGCTCGTCTGAGGTCAGGGTTTGACGGGAGGGATACGTGCCTTTTTTTGTTCAGCACCTTAGTAAACGAAACCAGAATTTGGCCCTTGTAAACATCCGTAGTTAATACAACAACTGTGAATCAACATAATTCAAACTATAATGTCAATTCCAGTTGTATGGTGTAGAACCACAGACATAATTGTCTCTCACTGTGTACGTGCAGCCTGCATTTTGGGATGCCACATCCAGTGGAGAAATGGAGGACTGTGTCTCAACCACCATACACAAAAATCTACTCCATTTTGTCAGAGGGCTTACTCCCCCCGACCCCGCTAACAGACATCTCCTGACTACACACATCTCTCTGTGTTATGTGTGGGGTGCCTGGAAGTGTTCGAGCCGCCACGCCTCGCTGACGCCACGCTGAAAAGCGCTCCGCTCCGTCACTCCATCTGAGGTCTCCTCTCCGAGCTCTCGTCTAGAGCGCCGACTCCAGCGACGAGTCCAGCTGGTCGTCATGGTGACTGGCGCTGTCGCTGTCGCAGCTCTGCGCGCTGGAGTAGTTGGCCGCCTCCTGCAGCCTCATTAGCATGTTCATCTGGAAAACACAGAAAACAAACAACCAATAAAAAGACTGGTGAACAAAAAGAGAGCCAACACCACATTGCTATTCAGAGTCCACTATCACAACTACAAGGTCTTAGACTGGAAATTATCATTAAGGTGACATTGCAGTGGTCCTTTATCAGAGATAGACACCAGGGAGTGTCAGCTGCTTTTTCCACTTGCATCGTGCTTAATTGCACACAAGTGCACACACACCTGGTTCCTCAGGTCTACATCAGACGTGGTTTTAAAAGAAAGATGAAAAACCAGCCGATCCTCAAGGCCCTGAGGAACGCAGTGGCCCATTCCTACCATATATGGAAAGCACCTGGCACAGCGGTCTTCATTTTCCCTGTAATGGTCCTGGTGGGCCTATAGGGAGGCGAGCGGCCAGGGCTGGAAAGCTCTGTGCAGGCCTCCTCTGATGATTACACAGTAATGTGTTGAGGATTAAGTGGCCAACAGAGAAAGCCCATTCGTATTCAACTCCCCAGGAATCGCCTGCCACACGGTTTATCACGCACAAAGTGGAATTAAAGTGTAGTCATCCGAATAACGAGCTGCTGACATTTCAGAGCTTAATGGGTTGTGTGTGTGTGTGTGTGTGTGTGTGTGTGTGTGTGTGTGTATAGGGGGGTGGTTGTGTGTTTAAATCCCCCTTTGTCTTTTCTTCTTTCAAAAGACAAGGTCATCTGCTGTCACGTTGTTATTGGTATCCTTGGAAACCAGCTTTACTCACTGATGTCTTTTTTTATTGTTTATTATTATTATTATTATGTCCACCAACATGGTCTCCTTCATGTTACTTCCCTTAGCTTCAGTAAACGTAAAACTCTCTTAGCAAACTCTTTTCATATGACTCTATTTTACATATCACTGTGCAAATAAAACAGTCATTCATATCAGCATTAGAATCGGCTATCAGAGTTAGAACATGCCTGTGATTTCAGTCTTCATCATGTTTAAAAAAAAAATATTTGACCTTTATTTAACAAGGCAAGTCGGTTGAGAACAATGACGGCCCAGGAACAGTGGGTTAACTGACATGTTCAGGGGCAGAACGACAGATTTTCACCTTATCAGCTCTGGGATTCGTTCTAGCAACCTTTTGGTTATTGGCCCAACTCTCTAACCACTAGGCTACCTGCCTCCCTGAATCATTGTGTTGTGCTGGCTCTCTAACCACTAGGCTACCTGCCTCCCTGAATCATTGTGTTGTGCTGGCTCTCTAACCACTAGGCTACCTGCCTCCCTGAATCATTGTGTTGTGCTGGCTCTCTAACCACTAGGCTACCTGCCTCCCTGAATCATTGTGTTGTGCTGGCTCTCTAACCACTAGGCTACCTGCCTCCCTGAATCATTGTGTTGTGCTGGCTCTCTAACCACTAGGCTACCTGCCTCCCTGAATCATTGTGTTGTGCTGGCTCTCTAACCACTAGGCTACCTGCCTCCCTGAATCATTGTGTTGTGCTGGCTCTCTAACCACTTGGCTACCTGCCTCCCTGAATCATTGTGTTGTGCTGGCTCTCTAACCACTAGGCTACCTGCCGCCCTGAATTATTGTGTGGTGCTGGCTCTCTAACCACTAGGCTACCTGCCTCCCTGAATCATTGTGTTGTGCTGGCTCTCTAACCACTAGGCTACCTGCCGCCCTGAATCATTGTGTTGTGCTGGCTCTCTAACCACTAGGCTACCTGCCTCCCTGAATCATTGTGTTGTGCTGGCTCTCTAACCACTAGGCTACCTGCCTCCCTGAATCATTGTGTTGTGCTGGCTCTCTAACCACTAGGCTACCTGCCTCCCTGAATCATTGTGTTGTGCTGGCTCTCTAACCACTAGGCTACCTGCCTCCCTGAATCATTGTGTTGTGCTGGCTCTCTAACCACTTGGCTACCTGCCTCCCTGAATCATTGTGTTGTGCTGGCTCTCTAACCACTAGGCTACCTGCCGCCCTGAATCATTGTGTTGTGCTGGCTCTCTAACCAATATGTCTATATTTTCTGGACCACTGAAGTGGTGCTCAGTCCTAGGACTCTAAAACTGAAGTAAAACTGAAGTGCTGGAAGAAGGGTTCAGGGTGGAAACTTAATTCAATAATGTTTAACGATGCTCCGAAACATATTTGAAGGAAATTAAAGAATGGGACAGGAAAAGTTGCAACACTCGCTCACCATTAAAGACACATAGTTTTATTAGACAAGCTTAAAAGACTGACGTTTCGACAGTCAATGGTCTTCTTCAGAAATGAGAAATCCCCGTACTGGACCTTCTTTCAGCATTTCAGGGCTTTGTTTTAATTTGTCCTTACCAGTGGGTCTCCTTCCGTGTCACTCTGTGACACTTGTTTGGAGGAGGCGCCCTCTTTGGAGGAGCTGTAGCCGTCATAGCCCACGTCCTCTGGCCGTAACTGGAGCAGGGCCTGGCTGTCATGCTGCAAGGAGGCAGATCTCCAGGGGTAGGTGTCCTTCACCCACTTGGACGGGTCCTCCCACGCCGCCCTCTTGCCGTACAGCTGTAATGGTGGCCACAAAACGAGAAATGAGTTAAGCGAAAGGAGAAATCCTAGATGCTGATGACAGGGGTAACTTCACCCTACACCGGTACCCCTCTACTTTGTGTCCTTTGACCTCCGTCTGTACCCACCTGGAGCCCTTCTCTGACGGCTTCCAGCAGGTAAGGCACCAGGGAGTAGTTCCATAGGTCAGTGAACCACACCCGCGAGCCATCTGCATCCATGGGGCAGGACAGGAAGAGCCTGGGACCTGAAGGCAGAACACAACACATTCCGTGTGTTTTGTGGGATCAGAGACAATTCATGCTTGATTGGAAAATGTGGTCGGAGGCGCAGTACGGATGGTGTGACGCAGAGGCTAAATTGAGCTCTGTACCGCATCACCGTGCGCCTCTCAAATGTTGTAATAATCCGGAGGGCTCTGTATAGCTCCGCATTGACATGATTGGTTGACGGTACATGGGGACGGCAGGTCCTGCATAAACACAAACTCACTTCCTAGACAACAGCTCTGTGCTGCTCAGCGAAGAGCAAGAAGTATGAATGCCCTGACTTCTGCAGAGGCCATATCAAATCAAATGTATTTATATAGCCCTTCGTACATCAGCTGATATCTCAAAGTGCTGTACAGAAACCCAGCCTAAAACCCCAAACAGCAAGCAATGCAGGTGTAGAAGCACGTAAATGCTGTAAATGCTGCTCGGCCAATGCAGACGTCTGATTGACCATGTAGCAGCTTTCAGTTTGAGCAAGGCATTACCTCACATAGCCAAGGCATTACCTCACATAGCCAAGGCATTACCTCACATAGCCAAAGTCACAGCACCAAAATACACTTATTAGGTGTCATGTGTGCAATGTTCAAAATATCATTAGAAATATGTGAACTCAAAGTGTGTGTGTGTGTGTGTGTGTGTGTGTGTGTGTGTGTGGGGCATTGTCTAACCGATGGTGACGTCTGAGGAGCTGTGGGCCTCCAGGAAGCCGTTGAGGTGCTGCCACGTCTTGGGAATCCAGTCGATGACCTTGATGAGGTCATTGCTGCGCATGTTCCTGTTGATCTCCGTCTCGATCAGCTTCCTGCGCAGAAACCGGCCCAGGAAACCCTTGACCGGCTCTGTGTGGTTGGCACACAGCACCCACCTGGAGACAGGGGAAGAGGATGATGAGACAACATGTATGGCATCACACTCTATGGAGCATCTGTGATGGAATTGGAGGCTACATGATTCCGGTAGACCTGAAATGATTGGATGTGGTGGTTATTCCAATCAGCCTATGGAAAGAAAAGATAAAGCATCAAGTTTCTTATACCTAGATCCAATTCTTTCAGATCAGTGACTAGAGAATGGCACTAGAGGTCGATTTGGAATTCAGCATTAGAGAAATTCCATGCAAGTTTGGCCGAAAGATAAGGGCCGTTTGGGGGATGGATGTTTGGCATATATTTGAAATCTGTATCCCAAATAAATCCCCATTGGTGATGACTGGTCTGTTGTCAGTCGTCATAATAAAGATGACTGCTCTGTTGTCAGTTGTCATAATAAAGATGACTGCTCTGTTGTCAGTTGTCATAATAAAGATGACTGCTCTGTTGTCAGTTGTCATAATAAAGATGACTGCTCTGTTGTCAGTTGTCATAATAAAGATGACTGCTCTGTTGTCAGTTGTCATAATAAAGATGACTGCTCTGTTGTCAGTTGTCATAATAAAGATGACTGCTCTGTTGTCAGTTGTCATAATAAAGATGACTGCTCTGTTGTCAGTTGTCATAATAAAGATGACTGCTCTGTTGTCAGTCGTCGTAATAAAGATGACTGCTCTGTTGTCAGTTGTCGTAATAAAGATGACTGCTCTGTTGTCAGTCGTCGTAATAAAGATGACTGCTCTGTTGTCAGTTGTCGTAATAAAGATGACTGCTCTGTTGTCAGTTGTCGTAATAAAGATGACTGCTCTGTTGTCAGTCGTCATAATAAAGATGACTGCTCTGTTGTCAGTTGTCATAATAAAGATGACTGCTCTGTTGTCAGTTGTCATAATAAAGATGACTGCTCTGTTGTCAGTTGTCATAATAAAGATGACTGCTCTGTTGTCAGTCGTCATAATAAAGATGACTGCTCTGTTGTCAGTTGTCATAATAAAGATGACTGCTCTGTTGTCAGTTGTCATAATAAAGATGACTGCTCTGTTGTCAGTCGTCATAATAAAGATGACTGCTCTGTTGTCAGTCGTCATAATAAAGATGACTGCTCTGTTGTCAGTCGTCATAATAAAGATGACTGCTCTGTTGTCAGTCGTCATAATAAAGATGACTGCTCTGTTGTCAGTCGTCATAATAAAGATGACTGCTCTGTTGTCAGTCGTCATAATAAAGATGACTGCTCTGTTGTCAGTCGTCATAATAAAGATGACTGCTCTGTTGTCAGTCGTCATAATAAAGATGACTGCTCTGTTGTCAGTCGTCATAATAAAGATGACTGCTCTGTTGTCAGTCGTCATAATAAAGATGACTGCTCTGTTGTCAGTTGTCATAATAAAGATGACTGCTCTGTTGTCAGTCGTCATAATAAAGATGACTGCTCTGTTGTCAGTTGTCATAATAAAGATGACTGCTCTGTTGTCAGTCGTCATAATAAAGATGACTGCTCTGTTGTCAGTTGTCATAATAAAGATGACTGCTCTGTTGTCAGTTGTCATAATAAAGATGACTGCTCTGTTGTCAGTTGTCATAATAAAGATGACTGCTCTGTTGTCAGTTGTCATAATAAAGATGACTGCTCTGTTGTCAGTTGTCATAATAAAGATGACTGCTCTGTTGTCAGTTGTCATAATAAAGATGACTGCTCTGTTGTCAGTTGTCATAATAAAGATGACTGCTCTGTTGTCAGTTGTCATAATAAAGATGACTGCTCTGTTGTCAGTCGTCATAATAAAGATGACTGCTCTGTTGTCAGTTGTCATAATAAAGATGACTGCTCTGTTGTCAGTCGTCATAATAAAGATGACTGCTCTGTTGTCAGTCGTCATAATAAAGATGACTGCTCTGTTGTCAGTTGTCATAATAAAGATGACTGCTCTGTTGTCAGTCGTCATAATAAAGATGACTGCTCTGTTGTCAGTTGTCATAATAAAGATGACTGCTCTGTTGTCAGTCGTCATAATAAAGATGACTGCTCTGTTGTCAGTCGTCATAATAAAGATGACTGCTCTGTTGTCAGTTGTCATAATAAAGATGACTGCTCTGTTGTCAGTCGTCATAATAAAGATGACTGCTCTGTTGTCAGTCGTCATAATAAAGATGACTGCTCTGTTGTCAGTCGTCATAATAAAGATGACTGCTTGTTCTGAGGCTTGCACTCTGGTTTGATCATTCCATATTGTAATTCCGACTCATAGTCAGGAAGGCCAGTATCAGCGTGGAGGTTGAGCCACATTTGGCCTCATGGCATTTTATGAAATGCTGGGCTGTTTCCTGTACCTTCCATGGTGACAGTGTGATGAAAATGTTAATCAATGAATGTCAGTGTGATTTTGCATGCACCCAATGACAAATATATCTGTCGCCACATTAGTCATCTTCTCAAATATGTCACGTAAAAAATGACCACGTGTGTAAGGCCTAAAATGATATCAGGTCAAAATAGCAAAGCTAATTAGCCAAGTTTAAGATGCACTATGCATAAATCACTCCGCCATTGCCTGTTTAGAAAAATTCTAATAGTTAACCTAATTCCAGTTTACGTAACAAAACCAGCAAGTATAGTGTAGAGAATCATTGTATCATCTAAACCGCTGTGAAATATTTTCCATAACCAAAAATATTGTATTGTCAGCTGTTTGAAGCTGGTGTACAAAACCATTTAAAGACGCAAAAACTAAACTTAACGGGAAGCATAGAAATGGCTCATATAGAACTTACTTTCAATTAGAATGACAGATCTATAGAAATATTTATTATGTGAATTTTGTCAGGTCGCCCAAGTCGACTGACTTCATGGTTTGAAAGACACCCACACAACTATTTTGTGGCAGTAGGCCTGGTGGTGGTATTATTGTTTCTACTAGTGGAAGCAGGAATGAAATGTTGATTAAATACTGTACATAATCATAATGTTCTTATTGGTAGTTTTACTATTGACTATTGATTCATTTTTAATTGAGTTACATTTATATTTTTTATAGTCACCCTTTTAAAAAGAATACAGCACATCTTATTGTTGAAAAAGGCTCCAAGCCAAACTGGGACGAATATTCTCAGATTCTGATCCTACCTGTGTCCGATGTAAAACAGAACCAGCCACACTGTATCATATGTTTTGGGGCTGTCACAAACTGTCAGGTTTCTGGGAATTCATATTTAAATGTTTCTCTGATATATATGACACTGACACTATATATGACATGTCTCCCCTTATAGCCCCTTTTGGAGTACGGCCCATAGGTGTCCCCCTGTCAAGAATCCAGTCGGACACTGTTGCTTATACAACTCTTTTAGCTAGACGGCTAATACTACATAACTGGAAGATGGCAGCTCCCCCATCTTATAAATATTGGGTGGGAGATGTGTTGTGCTCTCTGAAACTAGAAAACATTAAATACAATACGCGTGGGAACCCCAAACTGTTTTATGAGACTTGGGCTCCATTCCGGTCTTTAAACAGTCCATCCTCTGATGGCATTCATATTAACACAAAAATAAGTCTGTATTTCACCCCCCTCTGGGTTGATGGTTGATGTGCCTATTGATTCTTATTGAATGTGACCTGCCTTGTTCATCTTGCCCTGTCAGAGACTAAAATGTGAGTTTGTTTTGCCCTGTTTTTTAAATGTTTTATTTTGTTCACTCTTACATAAAATTATTAGATATTTTTAAAGCATTGTAAACTTTATTTTTGGTCCAGTGGATGGTTGGGTGATTTCTCCCCCCCTATCCCTTGTCTGTTTACAGGAACAATGGTGAGGTGTGTGCTCTGTCCCTGTACTACAGATGGCCCTTTAACCTTGGTAGCCTGGTGTGTTTAACTTGTCCAAAGTACGGGTATCTTTAAAGATATTCTTTTTTTTCAATTTTTTCTAGTTGAGTATATTATTTATATTGTTTTGTGTTGTCTTGTGTGTAAAATTGAATAAACAGAGTTAAAAAAAAGAAGAAAAATGACCCAAAATCATGTTAGTTAGCGAATCTGCTTGAACATGTTGTCTGTACAGGAAAAACAATATGTTCAAAGCAAAGAGCAAATGAAGCTTTTGAATCCTGGTTTGAGTGTTGGTGAAGGTACACATACCTGAAATTGTGGTGAAGCTCAAGGTTGGGAGAGGAAGACACTCCCTGGTTCATGGTTCCAATCACATAAGGGCTGCAGACAAGACAGAACTATCATACTGAGGACAGTGCAGTTACGTACCAGGGCCAGGCAATAAGGATATTTACCTTTCCTTTCACAACAGTGATTGTGCTCATCAGGGAACAGTAGGTAAACTATCTTGAATAGAATACGAATTGCATTACCTTGTAATGAGTAAAGCTAGAAATTGTTGTTGGTATAGAATCCTCCCAGTGTTCACATTAACTCTAACTGTTGCATTTGAGTTAAACACAATAATCATCATCATCATCATCACCATCATCATCCCTACCACCACCATCATCATCACCACCCCATCATCATCATCATCATCATCATCATCATCACCACCACCACGACCATCTTGTAATGAGTAAAGCTAGAAATGGTTGTTGGTATAGAATCCTCCCAGTGTTCACATTAACTCTAACTGTTGCATTTGAGTTAAACACAATAATCATCATCACCCCCACCACCACCATCATCACCACCACCCCATCATCATCATCACCACCATGACCATCTTGTAATGAGTAAAGTTAGAAATGGTTGTTGGTATAGAATCCCAGTGTTCACATTAACTCTAACTGTTGCATTTGAGTTAAACACAATCCTCATCACCATCATCATCCCCACCCCCATCATCATCATCACCACCACCACCCCCATCATCATCACCACCACCATCCTATAGCGGCTAGACTTCCTTCCTGTGCCGGTGGAGCTATACTCACCATTTGTGGTACTTGTAGTTGAGGAATCCGTTGAAGATGTCGCTGAGTGAGCCGATGTGGTGGAGGTTGTCCAGTATGACCACGGTGGGCAGCTCCGTCTCACTCTCCTCAGTGTTGCACTGCTCTGCCAGGCTGGATAGGTACTGACGCAGGTCCTGCACAGAAACAACACACAGTGAGCTTAAAGATGTGGCCATTATTCAGAAAGTGAGTGTAACTTTGTCTTTGAAATAGGACCACTGTCCTTGATACAGTACAGTGCCAAACGAGGCGATTTATAGACAAATATGCCGACTCCTTAGCGACTAGTTCCTTAATACTATTGGCTGAGCGTTTTCTTACCTTGCTGGATTTCTGGTCCACGTTGAAGCTAGCCAAGTTGCTCTCCGTGACCTTTCGACCAGACTTGGTGACAATGAACTCTGCCAGCTTGCTGGCCAGGAAGGACTTCCCGGTGCCGCTGGGGCCAGAGAGGATGATGCGGCGATGCTCCATGAGCAGGTTGAGGTATCTCTGGACGATGGGCTTGGGGATGAGGGTGTCAAATACCAGGCTGTCTATGCTGTTCTCCTTCACACCTGCAGGAGTAGAGATGTGATTGTCTGATGATACTAGGTGCTAATCATACAGGATATTATCATGTTAACGGTATATAACAGTACCTCACAACCTGTGTTAGACTGAATACAATTCATGCCATTCTAAAACGAATGAATTGAGGTTCATTCACTCAGGTAATAGCCCATAAAATATCATAATTAAATGCAGTGCGATGGCTAATAAATGATGGTAACATAAAATAAATCATGAGAAATGGGAGGAGTTGATTATTGTTTATGGTGCAACTCTTGACTGCAGAGGGACGTCAGGTGGCGTATGTGTCACTGCGTCTCAGAGTCGATTTAGGATCAGCAGAGTAACTATAATTCAGCTTCAGCTTTAATGACTGCAGAGTAACTATAATTCAGCTTCAATGACTGCAGAGTAACTATAATTCAGCTTTAATGACTGCAGAGTAACTATAATTCAGCTTTAATGACTGCAGAGTAACTATATACTTCAGCTTTAATGACTGCAGAGTAACTATAATTCAGCTTTAATGACTGCAGAGTAACTATAATTCAGCTTTAATGACTGCAGAGTAACTATAATTCAGCTTTAATGACTGCAGAGTAACTATAATTCATAATGACTGCAGAGTAACTATAATTCAGCTTTAATGACTGCAGAGTAACTATAATTCAGCTTCAATGACTGCAGAGTAACTATAATTCTTTAATGACTGCAGAGTAACTTAATTGACTGCAGAGTAACTATAATTCAGCTTTAATGACTGCAGAGTAACTATAATTCAGCTTTAATGACTGCAGAGTAACTATAATTCAGCTTTAATGACTGCAGAGTAACTATAATTCAGCTTCAATGACTGCAGAGTAACTATTCAATTGACTGTTGATAGGAGCTTGGACTATAATTCACTTTAATGACTGCAGAGTAACTATAATTCAGCTTTAATGACTGCAGAGTAACTGTAATGCAGAGTGCTGACACAGGATTCAATGGCACCTAGTTCAGGCCTGGCCCACTACATTTTCCTGCTGATGGCCACTGTTTTGACTATGGGAGAGAAGCGGCCATTACGACCACATAGCAGCCAGGATGCGAGTGAAATAAATGAAACTGCAGAGTAACTATAATTCAGCTTCAATGACTGCAGAGTAACTATAATTCAGCTTTAATGACTGCAGAGTAACTATAATTCAGCTTTAATGACTGCAGTGTAACTATAATTCAGCTTCAATGACTGCAGAGTAACTATAATTCAGCTTCAATGACTGCAGAGTAACTATAATTCAGCTTTAATGACTGCAGAGTAACTATAATTCAGCTTTAATGCCTGCAGAGTAACTATAATTCAGCTTTAATGACTGCAGAGTAACTATAATTCAGCTTTAATGACTGCAGAGTAACTATAATTCAGCTTTAATGACTGCAGAGTAACTATAATTCAGCTTCAATGACTGCAGAGTAACTATACTTCAGATTCAATGACTGCAGAGTAACTATACTTCAGCTTTAATGACTGCAGAGTAACTATACTTCAGCTTCAATGACTGCATAGTAACTATAATTCAGCTTCAATGACTGCAGAGTAACTATAATTCAGCTTTAATGACTGCAGAGTAACTATAATTCAGCTTTAATGACTGCAGAGTAACTATAATTCAGCTTTAATGACTGCAGAGTAACTATAATTCAGCTTTAATGACTGCAGAGTAACTATAATTCAGCTTTAATGACTGCAGTGTAACTATAATTCAGCTTTAATGACTGTAGAGTAACTATAATTCAGCTTTAATGACTGCAGAGTAACTATAATTCAGCTTTAATGACTGCAGAGTAACTATAATTCAGCTTTAATGACTGCAGAGTAACTATAATTCAGCTTTAATGACTGCAGAGTAACTATAATTCAGCTTTAATGACTGCAGAGTAACTATAATTCAGCTTTAATGACTGCAGAGTAACTATAATTGACTGTTGATAGGAGCTTGGACACTACTCCTACAGTGAAAACACAACTGTAATGCAGAGTGCTGACACAGGATTCAATGGCACCTAGTTCAGGCCTGGCCCACTACATTTTCCTGCTGATGACCACTGTTTTGACTATGGGAGAGAAGCGGCCATTACGACCACATAGCAGCCAGCATGCGAGTGAAATAAAATAAGTGTTGTCTACTTTTTTTTTAGCTCTGGTGAATAAAAATGGAAGCCGATGTTAGTCCATTTAATTAAAACACCTCCTTTGCCCCTTCAGGAGCAGTACATTGACTGAAGTGTCCGAAGTGCTTTTCAAAGTGCATGAGAGTATTGTCATGTCAGGATTAAGAAGCTTTTGGATATTCTATTTAAACCTTCTGGGGTTCCATTTTGTCATGTTTGGAAATGTGCCATCCTATAGGTATAGGTGGGTTGTTCCTGCTCAGGCCTCATGGTCAAGACTCAAGGCCCTTCCTCTATATCTGTGCTATTTTGATTTAATAAACTTTATTATCCCACCAGAGGGGAATGTGTTTGGTCATGTCCTTAAAAGGATGTAGGACGTACAGTAATACATAAAACACACAACAATAGAAACAGTGAAATGCATCATGCCGTTAGTCTGGGCCATCCTAGTACCTTTGAGGTTGACGCTGATGACGTTGTTGTCCCCCACCAGGTAGCCACAGGGCAGCATTTCAGGCAGTTCAGAGGCGTGGGCCCGCACCACATCCCCCATCCTATAGCTGACTATACTGTCTGAGTTCAGACCCAGACTGGTCAGTGGGTCCACCCGGAACACGTACTCCTGGAGGGGAAATGGACAAATTGAATTCTATGATAAAGACACATTCTATCTAATATCTCAGTGTATATCCATACGTTTTCACAGCAAAGAAATAGTCTGTCAATCATACAGATGAAGAACCATATATCATGAGCTTTTTCTGACACAAAAAATGTAGTGCTTCATATTTGGTTTTTGGTCTGTCGGGTTCAGTCAGTGACTGATCATGTGGTGAGCAGGGGGAAGGAGGTTTTACCTTGAACAATCGTCTGATTACTCCATCTAGCACATCCCACTTGGTCTTTCCGCTCACGCCGATGGAACCAATGAGGTGCTCCTGGCTTTGCATACCCTGAGTGTAAGATAGGGAATTAGAAAATGTAGCATGTCACAGACATGAATGAAAATAAGTGACAAAATTGTTGTATCGAACAGTGACTTGGACTGAAATAGGTGCCAGTGTTTATTTTGGTTGCCGGTACAGGTGCAGGAGCTCCTAAATTCTTTTGATATAATATTTTACAAGAGGAACAGAAAAACTAAGGTACTGGTACTCGGCTCCGGTGAGCTCCTGCCCAAGTCAAGCGCTGGTACCAAAGCATCTGATTATACGACAGCATACGATTCTCACATTGTTATTCTAGGCACCATATCTCATTAGCTTCCTTGGTCTTATTGGAGCCACTGTTGATTCTAGGCACCATATCTCATTAGCTTCCTTGGTCTTATTGGAGCCACTGTTGATTCTAGGCACCATATCTCATTAGCTTCCTTGGTCTTATTGGAGCCACTGTTGATTCTAGGCACCATATCTCATTAGCTTCCTTGGTCTTATTGGAGCCACTGTTGATTCTAGGCACCATATCTCATTAGCTTCCTTGGTCTTATTGGAGCCACTGTTGATTCTAGGCACCATATCTCATTAGCTTCCTTGGTCTTATTGGAGCCACTGTTGATTCTAGGCACCATATCTCATTAGCTTCCTTGGTCTTATTGGAGCCACTGTTGATTCTAGGCACCATATCTCATTAGCTTCCTTGGTCTTATTGGAGCCACTGTTGATTCTAGGCACCATATCTCATTAGCTTCCTTGGTCTTATTGGAGCCACTGTTGATTCTAGGCACCATATCTCATTAGCTTCCTTGGTCTTATTGGAGCCACTGTTGATTCTAGGCACCATATCTCATTAGCTTCCTTGGTCTTATTGGAGCCACTGTTGATTCTAGGCACCATATCTCATTAGCTTCCTTGGTCTTATTGGAGCCACTGTTGATTCTAGGCACCATATCTCATTAGCTACCTTGGTCTTATTGGAGCCACTGTTGATTCTAGGCACCATATCTCATTAGCTACCTTGGTCTTATTGGAGCCACTGTTGATTGTGACCACAATGCGGACACTGCGCCCCTCTTTGCGTAGATTGCCCTCATAACCATCGTCCAGGAGAATATCTGTGGGCACAAACACAACTATCTATCAAGGGAAGAAACAATCTTGGGGAAAAACATCTCTGTAATGAAAGCGTCTGAAAAATAGAGAAGTAAAAACAAGAGCCTAAATTTAATATAGAGCGGTCCTTCTGCCTGTTTGAAAGACACGGTTGTCAGGCTAAAAAAGTTACATTGCTAGGAGCTCCAGATATTAACTATAAACATTCTATTTTCCTCTCTCTCTGCTTTATTTACATTGAACTGGGGAGCAAGGGGAACTACTTTGTATTCGGCTGGCTTGCTGGCACGCAGGCTCTGTGCAGGGGTGATAAGGGCCCTCTGCCACTCGTCTTCCCAC
Source organism: Oncorhynchus clarkii lewisi (assembly GCF_045791955.1). Lineage (NCBI taxonomy): Eukaryota > Metazoa > Chordata > Actinopteri > Salmoniformes > Salmonidae > Oncorhynchus > Oncorhynchus clarkii. Next base: position 28,389,256 of record NC_092179.1, on the reverse strand, counting down.
GCGCTGCTGCTCCCAACTCACCCCCCTATCAATTAAACAGCCCCAAAGTCCCCTGAGAGTGTTCTATTTTAATTACAGCACAGACGAGGAGACCAAAGGAGGACCGAACAGCACTCCACTCATCGACGAGGACAAGGCCGGATTCGGAGAAGAGGAGCATACAAGGTTTAATTAGTCTCTTACCCACTCACACACACACACACACACACACACACACACCTCTTCGAGGAGTTCTGTTCTGACGTCTGCTTTATTGATGCAGATGATATTTCACTTGAGGAACTACTTGGACAAACGTGCTGTGGTGACTCACCTTCATCCAAAACAATTAGCACATTGTCTTCAAACTGGCTGAACAGCGTGTTGGGTAACAGTAAATATCGATCAACTCAGCGTGTTGGGTAACAGTAAAGATTGATTAACGCAGCGTGTTGGGTAACAGTAAAGATAGGACAACTCAGCGTGTTGGGTAACAGTAAATATCGATCAACTCAGCGTGTTGGGTAACAGTAAAGATCGATTAACGCAGCGTGTTGGGTAACAGTAAAGATAGGACAACTCAGCGTGTTGGGTAACAGTAAATATCGATCAACTCAGCGTGTTGGGTAACAGTAAAGATCGATTAACGCAGCGTGTTGGGTAACAGTAAATATCGATCAACGCAGCGTGTTGGGTAACAGTAAAGATAGGACAACGCAGCGTGTTGGGTAACAGTAAAGATAGGACAACGCAGAGTGTTGGGTAACAGTAAAGATCGATTAACGCAGCGTGTTGGGTAACAGTAAAGATAGGACAACGCAGAGTGTTGGGTAACAGTAAAGATAGGACAACGCAGCGTGTTGGGTAACAGTAAAGATAGATCAACGCAGCGTGTTGGGTAACAGTAAAGACTTTAATACAGTGAGTGTATCAAAGCTATTGGAGCCCCCATCCACAGAGAAGCAGTCTCAAACAATCCCCTGTGTGACACACTCCAGCTCAACTCCCTAAGAACAACTCCCTATCCTAAATGACTGGTCTCAAATGACAATGTAAACTGTTCTACTAAATCATCATCCAGGAGAATATAATGTAAACTGTTCTACTAAACCATCATCCAGGAGAATATAATGTAAACTGTTCTACTAAACCATCATCCAGGAGAATATAATGTAAACTGTTCTACTAAATCATCATCCAGGAGAATATAATGTAAACTGTTCTACTAAATCATCATCCAGGAGAATATAATGTAAACTGTTCTACTAAATCATCATCCAGGAGAATATAATGTAAACTGTTCTACTAAACCATCATCCAGGAGAATATAATGTAAACTGTTCTACTAAATCATCATCCAGGAGAATATAATGTAAACTGTTCTACTGAGTTGTAGAGTCACGGGGCTGTGGTGGATCACCTGACATGATGGTGTCTGTCATGTTGTAGAGTCATGGGGCTGTGGTGAATCACCTGACATGATGGTGTCTGTCATGTAGAGTCACAGGGCTGTGGTGGATCACCTGACATGATGGTGTCTGTCATGTAGAGTCATGGGGCTGTGGTGAATCACCTGACATGATGGTGTCTGTCATGTAGAGTCATGGGGCTGTGGTGAATCACCTGACATGATGGTGTCTGTCATGTAGAGTCACAGGGCTGTGGTGGATCACCTGACATGATGGTGTCTGTCATGTAGAGTCATGGGGCTGTGGTGAATCACCTGACATGATGGTGTCTGTCATGTTGTAGAGTCACAGAGCTGTGTGGTGAATCACCTGACATGATGGTGTCTGTCATGTTGTAGAGTCATGGGGCTGTGGTGGATCACCTGACATGATAGTGTCTGTCATGTAGAGTCACGGGCTGTGGTGGATCACCTGACATGATGGTGTCTGTCATGTAGAGTCACGGGGCTGTGGTGGATCACCTGACATGATGGTGTCTGTCATGTAGAGTCATGGGGCTGTGGTGAGTCACCTGACATGATGGTGTCTGTCATGTTGTAGAGTCATGGGGCTGTGGTGTATCACCTGACATGATAGTGTCTGTCATGTTGTAGAGTCTCAGGGTTATGGTGGGTCACCATATGTTGAGGTTGATGTTGAGGTTGTTGACAGACAGGCTCAAAGCTGTGGCTCACCTGACATGATGGTGTCTGTGATATTGAGGTTGTTGAGGGACAGGCCCAGAGATTGGCGCGAGGAGGACGAGGATGTGCTGGAGGTCTCAGAGGGCGGCCGGCCCATCTTGGCTGGCGTGGCGGCTGGCGTGGTGCCTCCAGTCTTGAGCCGGTCATTTTCCGCTTTCAGCAGCTCGATCTCATTCTGCCCAATGACAGAGAATAAGCATCAGGAGGATACTCTAAATGACACGGTCGTTGTTTCCTGACAGATGCTTTTCTAAACCATAGAAACAGAATTACCAGAATGAACATTCCCATTCAAGTCAATGTTCTGTGATGGGTGGACCAGCAACCGTGTTGAGTGTCCTGTCTAGTAATTCATCTTTCTATGGTTATAACTCATCATGTAGGCCTATGCCACCTGTTGGGAGACAATGACGTCACCAGAAATGGACGCTTTTAGAGAGCAATCCAGAAACTGAGCCCAACCAGATGTAAAATAAAGTCATTCTACTGAGAGGTAAGCCGATTAGAAGAATATGGAAATGTCCTTGCATTCAGACTGCCCATAGTTATCATTGTGGATCAGTATTAGCGTCATTGTTAGCTGAGAGAGCCCCTTTAATCTCAACAGAGCTCTTTGTACTGGGCTTTTCACAAATCTAAATCCCAGATTAAAGGCCTGGGTAGATTATCTACACATCTGAGGAGAGAGCGCTGACTTCTCCAGTTGTTGCCATTTTGTCGTGGGAGGTGGCATCAACGGCCAAGCCACTTTCCCTCCCGGTCTTTGTCACGAGATGCATTGTCATTGCTCTACCAGAAAGGTGATTGGGTGTATGGCACGGCCAGCCCCACTGACAGATAAACCTAATTAGTGATCTGAGTGGTTATATTGTAAGTTGACCACGGTGCCATCGCGGCTTGTTGGCTTCCCCCTGAACCCCCTGACCACCCCAGTCACTCCTGGCATGGCATCAAAGAGCCAGAACAATCCCCAAACACTGCATTAGCTCCCCAACTGCACACGGCCCACTGGCCCCTGGGAAACAGGTCTCTCTGGGTGCAACCCAATAATGTCTCCTCATTATTTTTGATTTTTTTTAAAGCATAAACCATATACATACAGATAAAACAACAGATAAGAAATGGACTGGATTAGTGTTAAACAAACAACAATATAAGGCTATATGTACAATTAGTGATTTGATATATAAATCAGTGCTAATTCACATTGGTGGGTCCCCCATGGTTTGGGTTGTGCATTCGTTTAGCAGGCTACCTGGTTCCTCACCTGCATACGGTTCATGGCCTCTCGGATCTGGTCCAGGTGGTGGGCCGAGCTAAGAGCCTCCAGGCGGATGTCTGTCAGCTTCAGTTCCTTCTCCCTCAGCTCGTTCTTCAGCTGCAGGATGATCTCCGCCTCCGCCTCCGTGCACTCACACAGCCTGAAAGGGGTCACACAGGGGTCACAGGGCTAGAAATACTACAAACAGGGGTAGTTACACATACAGGCTAGAAATACTACAAACAGGAGTAGTTACACATTCAGGGCTAGAAATACTACAAACAGGAGTAGTTACACATACAGGCTAGAAATACTACAAACAGGGATAGCTACACATACAGGCTAGAAATACTACAAACAGGGATAGTTACACATACAGGCTAGAAATACTACAAACAGGGATAGTTACACATACAGTACAGTACAGGCATGGGGAGCGTCCACCGAGGGAACCTCAACCCCCGAGGGAGAGAACTCGGCTGAACAGTCAAACCAAAGAGGATCCATTGGAGTCAGTAGGAAACCGTTATGGCAGACATACTTAGAAAACACACAAACACATAGGTGGTACGGGGTCACACAGGGATCAGGTGAGCATTGGGGATGAGTGAATCCTCCATCATAGGAACTGTCCATCTGGCATGCCAAGCAAATACAAAGATGGTGTCTGTCTACAGTTCCAGTGTTGCTACTACTGCTACCATGTAAGTCATTCACTACTATCAAACTCTGCAGGTCACAGCTGAGTTTACGATCTGAAATGGGGAAGTTGACTTCAAAACCCACACCATGAGCATCACCCTCCGCGGCTAGGAAAGCCTGTCAGGGACCCTCCAAAGAAGTGAGGGCAAACCAACTAGCCAGCTGGCCCACACACAGCAGATGTGAATGAAACTAGCATGCTTCTGGCAAATGCATGGCCAGCCGAGGATATTAGCAAGATGGAGGAGCCTTCTGTACATGGCCAATTCACCAGCAGTATCAGTAAGCACGGAAATATAATATAATCTCCCATGACTGCTACAAGTGATTTTAATATTTGTGTACACGGCTCACATTCTGGTGCATTATATTTTTGCGTCGTGGCCGGATTGGGGCCCTTTGTGAGAGAAAGGTTACGTCCCAAAGAGCACCCTATTCCCTACATAGTGCACTACGTTTGACCAGAGCCCTATGGGTCCTAGAGTGTACAATATAGGGACTAACGTGCAATTTGGGAGCCACCCAAAGATAAAAGCAGGCTGAGTTAAGATGATGAAAGCACTTCACACCCCCAACAGCGTGCCAGCCACACACTGCCTGTTACCGAGATCTGTGCTTGTAGACCACATGACCGTTTAGCCTTCTCTTTGACATCCAAATGGGGAGGGGCTTGCTATCACAAACGCACTTGTTACTGGACAGATAGACATATGAAATGGAGAAACAAGGTGAACAAGAAGAGACATAAAAAAAAGACTGGGTGAAGTCAGAAGAAAAACAACATTTGTGCCAAGACATGGACGCTGAAGTATGTGTTGTATGTAGATTGGGATGTAGCCTGTGTGTAATAATAATAATGAGGTGGGTGATTATATTTGTCCTGTTTCACACGTACAAGTGTGTATTCATACATGTGTTAATGAGAAATGTGTTTTTGCATATCCCAACTCCCCCTGAGACATCCTCGGGGGGTAGGGTCACATCCAGGGTCAGCCATTATCAACAGTGACCCTGGGGCAATTAGGGTTAAGTGCCTTGCACAAGGGACAATAGACAGATTCTTCACTTTGTCGGCTCGCGGATTCGAACTAGCGAACTTTCGGTTACTGGCCCAACGCTCTTACCGCTAGGCTATCTGCCATGTGTGTATATTACAGTATACTCACTCTGTGGTAGAGGCTGAGGAGAGTAGTGTTGGGAAGCTGTCCTGTCTGTTAGCATGCTGTAGCTTGGGCGAGGACGGCAGCGATGAGTCCGTCATCTCTTCGATGTCGTCGTGGGGAGACTGAGGCTTGTTGCCCTTCTTCTTACTGAAGGCCTGCTTGAACGAGCTCCGCAGCTGCAAGAGAAACACCAAAACGTCAACGTCGCCCATCTCTCCAACTGAACGGTGATCATTTCCTGTCGGGTCAGTGCTGTTCGTAGGAAACAGTCACCATCAGAGAGAGGGAACGCAAGGCAACTCAACCAAGGGCAAGAGAGGGATCCAATCAAGGGCGACTGTATGGAGGAGGAATGAGGAATGCAGGGAGGAGCCAGACTGTATGGAGGAGGAATGAGGAATGCAGGGAGGAGCCAGACTGTATGGAGGAGGAATGAGGAATGCAGGGGAGGAGCCAGACTGGAGGAATGAGGAATGCAGGGAGGAGCCAGACTGTATGGATGAGGAATGAGGAATGCAGGGGAGGAGCCAGACTTTTTAAGGTCCTGGAACTAGAAACAAACAGGCAGTCAAAATGGAGGAAGAGGAGAGGGGGGCTGTTTCCATGCCAAACAGTTGTAGAAGGGAAAAACGTTGAGGAACTGAGGAGGAAAGGAGAGGAGGAAGAGGAGGAGGTCACCACAGCATACGGACAGTAGACGCCTCAGTACAACTAACCTGTGCTGGGATGGAATCAGCCACCTGAGGATAGAACAATCACTACTGTTACCACAAGAACACGCCGCTCCACTGACCCACACATCATCACTACTGTATTACCGCTAGGGCCACCATTATCTTTAATGGGGCAATCTGAGATTGGTACATCCATTTTTTTACTTTCAAATGAATGATATATATATTGATTTTTGAAGAATATAGCTTATAAATACCTAATGAGCTTTGTTCAACTGTCATACCCCAAAAGACCTCCCATGCCACTTTAAAACTGCATTTAACTGGCAACTAGTTCCTGAGGTCTGAGGCATTTGCATTGTGGCACTCAGAGCTGAGCTGCCTCATATCTCTCCCTTGTTTGGAGGAGGAGTCCTAGCACAATCACATCATTTTCAGTGCGACTGGAGCCTTTCCCCCCCATGTCAAAGAACATCTGGAGCCACAATGGAGCCGGCAGAAGGAGACATTTTGTTTCCTGTACAAGTTGAAGAAGGATCCAGGGAGGGGAAACTGCACTTGATGTGTGTGTGTGTGTGTGTGTGTGCGCCCATGTCCCGCTCCCTGCTGTTAGTGATGCCCTCTTCAGCCAGATCACAGGCACTTCATTAACCTCTGAGCCACACACTTCCAGTGTTTCAGGCCACAGTGGCACAGAGGCAGATTTTATATGCAAATTAATATGAATAGCTGCATAAATAAGAAGCAGATTTTTATTTATGAGCGTGGGTTGAGCTTTTCTCTGGCTCAGAGTCTGGGAAGGATTGGGAAAGAGAATTGAGCAGTTGTAAAGATGCTGGTCGTACTCCTTGACGAACATCTAGCCGTTCATCATGGTCTGTTTCCCAGAAGAGATAGTATGGAGGTCAGATTGTATACTCCTCAAGTGGGGTTGTCTTCTGTACTGAATCTTATTATAAGAATGTATGAGTAATTATTGAATGTAATGAAGAACTATTCAGAGGAGAGGGTCCTCGCATTAACCAGCAGGAAACTGTATTCCAGGCAGAAAAACACAGGGTAGAGGGAGGATTTACAAAAACGTGGATTTTGAATGAATGCGTTTCTCAAATAGGGTGTGTAATATTTTCTCCATGGGAGGCAGAAGTGTAACTGCACACAGAAGGAGAGGGGAAAGAAGCGTAATATTACGAGGAGAGATGGACTGTACGCTTAATCAAGTGGTACACTGACTGGGGGACTTCAGGCAACAAAGTGGGACAGCACTGATTCATTCTTAAATAAGTATCTGTCCCTTTCGGGTATATGGACCACATTAGGCACTATTTGAAATAGTGAATTAAGCCTTTATTTGGTATTATTAACAGATTTTATTAGGCTTTTATTTAGTGTTTTCTTCTTTACACATGAATGAGTACTGGAAACACTGAATGAAGGACTAACGACTGGCTGATACTATAGAATAAAGGTCCTATTTATCTACTTATATACACAATTATACACTTAGGAAATGAGTGCCCATTGTGTGATCCTCGTACAAAAGTGTTACCCTTCTTTATCTCAAAGTCATTCACTCTGTCATAGACATGCGAGGATGGGGGGTTTCATATTCACCTTGTTGCCTCTCTCTTTTCCCTGGCAGAGGGTTAGGGTTAGGGAGAGCGTGAGAAAAGGGAGTGGAATTACAAGTCACAGTTATGACAATGTATGACTTCTCAGTAGAAAGGAGTGTGAGCCTGGCATGGTTTAGATGGTTCAGAGGTTAGAGTGAAGTGCACTGCATGGAGACGTCTATACGAGCCAAGAAACCCTCCTCCTCTCCTTCTCCCGTGGGGTTTCTTCACTCACTGACTTACCCAGCTCTTCTTCTTCTTCTTCTTGTCCTCTAGGTCTTTGGCGCTGCCCAGGGACGAGTGACTGGCTGCACTGTTGATGCTGGACATGCTCTCCGACGAGTGTTGCCGCCTAATCCGCAGGTCTGGAAGCACAAGACAACACGCTTTTTTAGTACCTACCCAGCCTAACCCCCAAGCGCCAGGTGTTTGAGATCAACTTTCAAAGAGGGTGAACTTTCTAGAGTGGTGTATGGCTGCTCTGAACATTCTAGAGTGGTGTATGGCTGCTCTGAACATTCTAGAGTGGTGTATGGCTGCTCTGAACATTCTAGAGGGGTGTATGTCTGCTCTGAACATTCTAGAGGGGTGCATGGCTGCTCTGGACATTCTAGAGGGGTGCATGGCTGCTCTGAACATTCTAGAGTGGTGTATGGCTGCTCTGAACATTCTAGAGTGGTGTATGGCTGCTCTGAACATTCTAGAGTGGTGTATGGCTGCTCTGAACATTCTAGAGTGGTGTATGTCTGCTCTGAACATTCTAGAGTGGTGTATGTCTGCTCTGAACATTATAGAGGGGTGTATGTCTGCTCTGAACATTATAGAGTGGTGTATGGCTGCTCTCATGAGTAAAGAGGGACAGAGTTTGAAATGTGTGGGTCGATCAAGAGGAAGAGGTGCGGTTCTTGCCCACACTAAAGCGCATATGGAGGGTTCTCCTCTGGCGGTGCTACCTTTGTGTAGGTGGTCGGGGCCGTTGAGGGCCACTTGGATGGCTGTCTGGGCGTCTGTGTTCTGGGCTTTCAGCGCCTCGATGGTCTCTCTCAGCTCAGCCAGCTCCGACTCCTGAGGGAAGAGAAGCAGCGCCACAGATCAACCTCCACAGCACCACCACACCACAGACAATACCAACCTCCACAGCACCACCACACCACAGACAATACCAACCTCCACAGCACCACCACACCACAGACAATACTAACCTCCACAGCACCACCACACCACAGACCATACCAACCTCCACACCACAGACCATACCAACCTCCACACCACAGACCATACCAACCTCCACACCACAGACCATACCAACCTCCACAGCACCACCACACCACAGACAAAACCAACCTCCACAGCACCACCACACCACAGACAAAACCAACCTGCACAGCACCACCACACCACAGACAATACCAACCTCCACAGCACCACCACACCACAGACAAAACCAACCTGCACAGCACCACCACACCACAGACCATGCCAATCTCAACAGCACCACCACACCACAGACCATACCAACCTCCACAGCACCACCACACCATACTAATCTCCACAGCACCACCACACCACAGACAAAACCAACCTCCACCACACCACAGACAAAACCAACCTGCACAGCACCACCACACCACAGACAATACCAAACTTCACAGCACCACCACACCACAGACCATACCAATCTTCACAGCACCACCACACCACAGACAATACCAATCTTCACAGCACCACCACACCACAGACAATACCAACCTCCACAGCACCACCACACCACAGACAATACCAACCTCCACAGCACCACCACACCACAGACAATACCAACCTCCACAGCACCACCACACCACAGACCATACCAACCTCCACAGCACCACCACACCACAGACAATACCAACCTCCACAGCACCACCACACCACAGACAAAACCAACCTCCACCACACCACAGACCATACCAACCTCCACAGCACCACCACACCATACCAACCTCCACAGCACCACCACACCACAGACCATACCAATCTCCACAGCACCACCACACCACAGACCATACCAACCTCCACAGCACCACCACATCACAGACCATACCAACCTCCACAGCACCACAGACCATACCAATCTCCACAGCACCACCACACCACAGACCATACCAACCTGCACAATTGAAAACAATGGCAGAATGTGCTTGATTATAGATATACTGCAGAAACACCATTTGGAGTCCCCAAAAAATAACAAATGTGCTTTAGGTGGATCTTGAATAGACCTTTTTGTTCACTAATCCTGTTGAAGGAGAAACATCTTGATTTCTGCCTCTAAATCTCTAACGGTCTACCCTTCATTTTGGCCAGGGTCACTATTCTCTCAATTCTCAATCCAAAACTCAATGACAGTCGTACGATAACTCAGTCAAATATTCCTGCCTCAGAAGCACACAGAGATAGGCCATAAGCAGGTTTAAGAAGATAAGGTTTGGCAATAGAGTTTTACCCTCCGCCCCACCTGCTTGGATAAAACCTACTCCTCTCTATTAAACCCACATGATTAGATATAAGGCAACAGCGCTCCAATTCCCCCAAAACCACTGTGGGCTTGTGATAGGGTTTCAGTCTTAATTAAAAGTTGGGAGGGCGCAGGCGGCTTGCTTAACAAAGACGTCCCTCTAGAATCTCTGGTTTACTTTATCCAGGATTAGGGCTGCCACAGCTCGTCACTGTTATGAGTAGGGTTTCCACGAGCGGGCGGACAGGCGGAAACGCTCACGTTTCATCACAGAGACGGCTTTACATTTACAACACATGCACCATTCTTTCACTGATCCTGGTTTTAGAGCTGGATGACGTTACCCTATCTGGGTTCTTCTCCCAGACCCTAATCCCACTCAACCGCTGCCAATTAAGAACCGTAACAAACACTTCTGTCCTCTCTAATGTGGTCTGACATCTGTCTATGAGTATAGCATCCTTCAGTACACGCCCCTGAAGAAATAACTCTGCAGAGTATGGAGCGAAACCAATGTCCTGGATTAGGATACATGTGTGACAAGTTACATCTTCAAGTAAGAGGGGAAAAGGTCCCACACTAAACTTAAAGGAAAACCACCCAAAAACTATCTTTTGGTATTTGTTTCATTAGTCCATTGTTGACATAGTCCCAAAATGTTTTGCTTGTCAGCAATAAAGTTGTGAAGATAGTTAACTTTAAAAATACAGAAATCATCCCCGCATCATGAGTTTTGCATCATATGACAATGGACTAATGAAACAAATACCAAAAGACAGTTTTTTGGGTGGAATTGTCCTTTAACATAGCGTCTACTGTAATGAAGCCTTCAACAAGAGGTCTATACAGAAATCATTCATAAGACAAAGTCATGCTGTATAAAGAGTGGTAAATGTGCCATGGGCACGACACAGGATGATTCTAAATGATTTAGGGTACGTTATGTAGTGCTTATGAAGACCTTACGAATGCTCTATAAGTTACTGTTATTGTAAAGTGTAAAGGACCATGGATTAACAGTGATGTGCACAAACAGGCAGACTTCTCAGAGACGATGAAACACTAAAGCCGCGACTTCATACATGAGAAGGTACCTGGTAGCGGTGGGACGCAGCAACAGAAAGAGGCACGTACCTTTTGCTCAGCTGTCATGGTGAGGCTCGTTAAGCGACAGGTCATGTTCCCCAGGCTCTTCTCAAAGGCTGCCACCAGGTGAGCCTGCCAACACAGAGGTCAGAGTTCAACACCTACAACAAAAGCACTGGACGGGTCATTAAAGTAGGCATGAAGAGACAACGTTACATTTGCACATTTTCTGTCACATTTTCCTGAAGTCCTATAAATATATAATTCTCTGTAGGTGGAACAACCTTTTCACCAGGTGGATTCAAGATGATCCACAAACACACATTGAGCACACAGTGTGGAAAATCCATTGTTAGATAGCCACTTAATTAAACATATAGGAGAAGAATCGATGCGACCTGAGGGTGTAGGCTATTTTTCTCTCTCGCCCTCTTCATGTTCCCTCGTGTTTCTCATGAGTCTCCCCTCTCCCCAGGAACCCTCAGCTCTGATAGACTGAGTCAAGTCATCCCTCTGTTGAACCACCAGCGCTGACTGACTGGCTGGACGATCATGTTTATTTCTGTATCTGAACCAACACACTAGGAACATTCCCACTAGCTCCAGCTTGCACTTCACCACGGCAACGCGGAGCCTGCTGCATGCTACCCACTCCCCCACTGTTCCAGGGTGAGAGCTTTGATGTTATGGACTGGAAGTTAAAACATGAGGTCCAGAAAAGACATGACATACAGAACTTGTGCTACAGAAGAAGTGGTCGCTACACCACGTCTGCTCTTCTGAAAGCTGTGAACCTTCACTTTCTCTGAAGACAACAGCAGCAGCGACAACATCCATGATTAGGACTGATTTTCACAGCCAACTGGTGATTTGAACATGCACAAAAACACAGCTGAACCCAGACCTAAGGCAAAGTGAAAAGTGGGCATATCTTCTTGTACACAGGTCAGGGAAGGTTTAGCATTGCTTTAACGGCGCCTGAGTTATTTTTTCACCTGAAGAAACACCGGCGACAAACTGAAGGGTGCCAAATGTTTAGCAGCATGACACCATCTGCTGCACTGAGCCTGACACCATCTGCTGCACTGAGCCTGATGGAAGTAAAGCTCCATGAAAATAGGATAGCACTGTGAGGGATAGTGTGTGTGTGTGTGTGTGTGTGTGTGGGGACGGGGGAGTGATGATAAGTCCTCACCTAGAAAATACAAAAATAGTAATTGTGTGTGTGCATGTGTGTGACAGAGAGAGGAACAGACAGAACTGTGTGAGCTCACACCCACGCAACTCCACAGCATGGAGCCTCAGACACCTGTCAGGACCAGTGAGTCACACAGAGCCAGGCAGCGTGCCCACAGATAAGTAAATCTCAGCCCAACAGGGCAGAGGAGTAGCTACACAGTAATCACAGTCCTACACCAATAAGCCAACACCACCATAATGGTCCTCTTCTCTCCTCTCTGGCTGAATTGCATTTAACCTTTGCAAAATGTCATCCATCCAATCCCATCAGCCCCCTCCATCATGTGACATACACCCACCGCGGCTGCCCACCTGTCCGCCCTGTGGGTAGGGCTGTGAAGCTGTCCACGCATCCCGTGGCTGGCCTTTGGCCTTGCAACCCCTGCCCTGGGGCCTCTGTTGGGAGCCGGGGTAGTGGTTGAGGGGTGGCCAGACCAGCGAACCGGCCAGAGAGCTGCCCCTACTACTACTGCTGCTGCCCAGTGTCGACGCCATCCTCAGAGCCCTCTCTGCTCTACCCATCCACACTCACTCACACTCACACACAGCAGCATGACTACTGTAGAACAAGCCAGCACAGACGGCTAGATATACTAATTCCCAAATCCCCAAAGAGAAAGGGACAAAAAGAGGTAGAGGGGAGGGGATAAGAAAGAGGGAGGGCAATCTAGAGAGGAGAGAAAGGAGTGAGAGAGGGAAAGGAAACAGAGAGAGTGACGGAAGGTGAAGGAAGGAGAATTAGGGTAAGGTAGGTAGGTAAGTAGAGTGCAGAGATATAAACCCACCTCTTAAACCCACTTTAATGACAGCCAAGGCAAGGAATGGAATCTCTTCTGAGGAGAAAATATAAAACCTCACAGTACAATACCAAGACGCTTCTACAGCGTTCTTTTTAATCCTTTTTCCAGGATGCTGGGTTTTCCTCATTCGGCTTTGTTCTAATCAAAGAAAACTGAAACAAAACATGAAATAGATTGACGTGGACGTGGGAGAGCTTCTCTAACCATATGTGACTACACACATACAACTGTGTGCCTGATGTGGCGGCCATTTTAGCTACAAATCAGGCCAGACTGACCTGCTAGGACCATGCTGAAGGTGACACAACAAATAGTCCTTTATTAAAAATATTCCTTATTCCAAAAAGGTCAAAATATTAATTTCCATATTAACGTATTACAAAGGCAGTGAGCAGATACAGTAAATGAGTGTCTTATACATACAGTCCATTAGTGTCCCGTACAGCTCAGCTGCTGGAGCACAGCGCCTGCAACTCCAGGGTTGCGGGTTTGATTCCCACAGGGGACAAGTCCGAAAATGTATGCACACTACTGTAAGTCGCTCTGGATAAGAGCGTCTGCTAAATGACTGAATTGTAAATGTGATTAGGGTCAATCTGCGATGACATCAATCAGCAGACACCACACTCACAGCTCTTCTCATTCGTTCAATGACAAAACAGTGCCTCTCTCTAAGTGAGATTTATATTTAATCAGCCATTCAGGAGAACATGACTGCAAACATACAGTATGCACCTGCTGAAGATGCAGTATCTCTCCCAAACAAATCAGATTACAGCACCTGAAACGCTGCCTTAATCAATGCTGCAGTGCATGTTTCAACCACTGGAGTCTCCGGAGAGAAATGTTGTTCCAATGCACAGCATGGGCCATGAAGCTTGGGTACCAGACACCATCCGGTACCAGACACCATCCGGTACCAGAGAGAGTGTATGGGTCTGGTGGGGATGACGCTACTGGAACAGATTGGGATCAGGAGCCCAGGAAAGGCATGAGGTAATAGATATATATTCAAGGGTTTTCTTTATTTGTACTATTTTCTACATTGTAGAATAAAACTATGAAATAACTCATATGGAATCATGTAGTAACCAGATTCTTCAAAGTAGCCACCCTTTGTCTTGATGACAGCTTTGTACACTCTTGGCATGGGTGGGCATAGGTCCACCCACTGGGGAACCAGGCCCAGCTAATCAGAATGAGTTTTACCCAGCTGTCCGGGTGGCTGGTTTCAGACGATTCCGCAGGTGAATAAGCCAGATGTGGAGGTCCTGGGCTGGCGTGGTTACAGGTGGTCTGCGGTTGTGAGGCCGGTTGGACGTGCTGCCAAATTCTCTACAACGACGTTGGAGGCAATGTATAGTAGATAAATTAACGTTCAATTCTCTGGCAACAGCTCTGGTGGATATCCAAGTTTATCATTTTAAAAGGCTAAAAAGGTTTTCAGCTATGCTAACATAATTGCAAAAGGGTTTTCCTAATGATCAATTAGCCTTTTAAAATGATAAACTTGGATTAGCTAACACAACCATTGGAACAAAGGAGTGATGGTTGATGATAATGGGCCTCTGTACGCCTATGTAGATATTCCATTAAAAATCAGCCGTTTCCAGCTACAATAGTCATTTATAACATAAAAAATGTCTACACTGTATTTCTGATAAATTTGATGTTATTTTAAATGGACAAAAAAATGATTTTCTTTCAAAAACAAGGACATTTCCAAGTGACCCCAAACTTTTGAACGGTAGTATACGTGGCATTGTATTGTGTGACAAAACTGCTCATTTTAGAGTGGCCTTTTATTGTCCCCCAGCACAAGGTGCACCTGTGTAATGATTATGCTGTTTAATCAACTTCTTGATATGCCACACCTGTCAGGTGGATGGATTATCTTGGCAAAGGAAAAGTGTCCACTAACAGGGATGTAAACAGATTTGCGCAATAAATTAGAGAGAAATAAGTTATTTGTGCGTGTGGAAAATGTCTGGGATCTTTTATTTCAGCTCATGAAACATGGGACTAACACCGATGCATTTATATTTTTGTTCAGTATATATACACAAAGGCATCTAAAAAAAGCTTTCTCATATATTAAACAATGCAACTTTTCTACAAAGACATCTGGGGTCTGTATGAGTCACACAGTGAACACAAAAGTTAGTTGGAAGTTACTTGGCAGTGTGGTGCCTTAGTGCCTGGAGATGTAGAACTCCTCGATCAAAGTCAGAGACCCTGGTGAAGACCCTGTCAGCCTCGCACTTGATCAGACGCTTCACGCAGGGCCCAGCACTGAGAGAGAGACAGGAACGCCCATCTCTCCACAGAGACCCGATAGGCTTTGGGTTCTCAGGGTTCTCTCTCACTCTGTATAATACACTTCCTCCCTCCAAACTGGGCCCACAAGCCCCCTCTTTCCCCCCTCTCTCTGTTTTGCTGAATCTGCATGTTCTTGCTAGGCCGCTCTATATTGCTGCCCCACAGGATGAGACCCGCTTCGCAGGACAATTCCCGGTAAACAAGCCGCATATTCGAGCCGTGTTCGAAAAAAACAACAACCTAGACTTCAAAACATTTCATCAGAAGCTTAAGAAACCTTTGAGTCAGAGAGAGAAAGGGAATTAGTGGGTGTCTAGACTGATTTACATTCAAGGGTTTGGCAAAGGCAGAGTTTCCCCCCGAACCTCTGACAGGCTAGGATGCAAATGAACCACGAGGCAGACGTTTTGACTGCTCAGTGTTTGTTGAAGTAAGAGGCACTTACATTGGCAGACAGTTGAGATGTGAGGGTCGCGACCTTTTCCTGGGAGGCGTCCAGCTCTCGTCGCAGCTTCCTGATTTGCTGTTTGGGTGGGGGAAAAAAATAACAGATTACCATGACGATCACGTCTCTCCTAAAAAAACAGGACTGATTGAAAATACAACAGAGCATGCCTATCTTCCGATTCCATCCCTTTAAATGCAAATCCAAAATCTGGTGTACCAGCTGCCTAGTAAACATCCATTTGAAAACATTGATGTAAAGTCTGTCTCATTGCCACAGAATAAAAAAATGGGGTGAATGTAAGTGTGAACGTAAGTGGGGGATTACCGTGGTATTTTGGCCTGTTTGACCCTTGATTGAAAAGAGAAGAATACAATTAACTCTTTGATGCATGCTTAGTCCAAACAGAAGATATGGAGAGAGAGATATCTGTTACGACGATGACAAAGCAGCGTGTTTCCTCACGGGTAGCACTTTAAACCATCAGCCAATAAGGCATAAGGCAATCTCTCACACATAAACAACAGTACAGTGTTGGACAAATTAGCCAGTAAAAGGGGAAAACGTGTACAAGCATCTAAACACATTAGGCTAGTTGTCACTTTGGTAACACTTTCCTTAAACCTGACTGGTAGAATGCATTTTAAAAAGACTCAACCATGGTTTTAACAAGTAATAAAGCATTATACCTGTGGGCTTGAACTAACGGGTTCATGTAGGGTGCAAACAGAAACAGGAAGTCATTGTAATGAAAGAAAAGTCAGTGATAACTGAATAGGGTGTGAAGTGAAACCACAGAGAAGGATATAGAGTAGGGTGTATTAATGATGTTTGTCCATGACTGTCAGCATGACGTGTGGTAATGATCAAGTCAAAGTGCTGTTTGGTTCTATTCAAATGCCTGGTTGTTTAAAAGACTGGCCAATGACAAGCAATGCACCATAGGGTCAAAGAGATTTGACTTGGACACCAAGTCCAAGGTTATATAAACAAGTTTTATGTTCAGGTCCGCCACTGATAGACCAGAACCTGATTTTGGACAAAGTGGATACATATATCACTGCTCGTGCTTTGATTGTTATCTTTCATTATGGAGATCTGACCGGACCAGACCAGACAGACAAACAGAGAGACTGACAGACCAGACAGACCAGAGAGACAGACTAAATAGACAAACAGAGAGACTGACAGACCAGACAGACAAACAAACAGAGAGACTGACCAGACAGACCAGAGAGACAGACAGACAGACAGACCAGACCAGGCAGACCAGACCAGGCAGACAAACAGAGAGACTGACCAGACAGACCAGAGAGACAGACAGACAGACAAGACCAGACCAGACAGACAGACAGAGAGACCAGACCAGACAAACAGAGAGACTGACCTGACGGACCAGACGAACCGACCGACCGACCGATAGACTGACCAGACCAGACAGACAAACAGAGAGACTGACCAGACAGACCAGAGAGACAGACAGACAAGACCAGACCAGACAGACCAGACCAGATAGACAGACAGACCAGACCAGACAGACAAACAGAGAGACTGACCTGACGGACCGGACCAGACCGACCGACAGACTGACCAGACCAGACAGACAAACAGAGAGACTGACAGACCAGACAGACCAGAGAGACAGACTAGATAGACAAACAGAGAGACTGACCAGACAGACCAGATAGACCAGAGAGACAGACAGACCAAACCAGACAGACCAGACCAGACAGACCAGACCAGAGAGACTGACCTGACGGACCAGACCCACCGATCGACCGACAGACTGACCAGACAGACAAACAGAGAGACTGACCAGACAGACTGACCAGACAGACTGACCAGACAGACTGACCAGACAGACTGACCAGACAGACCAGAGAGACAGACCAGAGAGACAGACCGACCAAACAGATCAGACGACCAGACAGAGACCAGAGAGACAGACAGGAGACATTTCGTCCCTCACCAAGCCAAGCCACTTACCTCAGAATGTGCCTTTTCCTCTGTCTGTTTGGGAGAGAAGACATGTTGTTAAGATGTGCAGGAATAAGCCACGTTGTATGAACAATGATTCACTTCTGACAGCGTCTTTATGGATGCAATGAATGCCCATTGTCATAATGAGTAGATCATTGGGGTTGAGCTTTTGATGGAGTATGATGCAGGAGCCAGAAGGCCATAGATGACGCCCGGAAGTGAAAGCAAATGCTAAGGCAGCTCTTGATGCATCAAATTAAATCAAATCAAATGTTATTGGTCACATACACATATTTAGCAGATGTTATTGCGTGTGTTGGGAAATCGTTGACTGTGGTGTCATTTCAAGTCAAGTCAGACTGTACTAAGAACTTACACAACGTTTGATTTTGGCCAATCAAGTCATATGTAATCGATGTGGCAGGGATAATTAACATAATACATTGTATGTATGTATTGCAATATATACACACTGGTAACATTGCACACAAGTAGCATTGGTTGTTTTTTTTCACACACCAACCAAAAACCTGTGTGAACATCTGCCACATTCAACCAGCATCAGAGCATGTGGTGGGCATACAAACACGTTGTCTGTGTGGTGTGGAGAGATCATAGCTGACAGCATCATAGTCTTTACCTTGGCCAGAAAGGAAAGAACCTGGAAGTAAGAAAACGTGGGTTCAAGCTGCTGCAATGGGAAACCATGGCAACTCAACACTTTGCACTGCCCTGAAAACAGGGTGCCAAACTTTTGTGTAAGCCAAGCATTCTCATTGGTTATCATCTATGGCCTTTTGATTGACATCTATATGTTTTGTCCATCTTTATATTGTTGGGCTGAATGATTGGTGTTGTAATGACTTTGGGAAAATGTGTCATGATACTTTTATCATAGTGTTCTTCGTAGGAGATTTGAATAAAATTGCTCTTTGTCAGTCGTGTTTTTCAGGGTCGTGCTCATTAGGGCGCATTGCAGCAAAACGCTTTGCAACGGAAAACGAAAACAAACGTTTCTCACAGGACAGGCTGAAATAGTACCTCCCCGTTTCACAACGTTTTCTGCCTACTGAACACGCCCCAGGTGTTGAGTGATAACAGATGAGATTAAACAAAACTGATGACTAGATAATGCCAAAGATGAGAAGAAATGATAAAATAGCAAACAGAAAAGTATGATGAAATTCAAATCATAACTGACATAAATATTATAGTAATGTAAAAAAATAAACATGAAATTACAATTAAAATATTAAAATATGAACACTACCAAACATCGACACAATGAAATGAAGAATAAACAATAACTGCTTTCTGTCTTTCTGCCCCATAGGAATACTTTCAGAACAAGTCTCTGAATGAAATCAGTCAAAGTCTAAACTCCTCTCCAGGCCTTTCTAGAACTTTCTGCTGGGGAGGAAAGAGGTGGAGAGCGCCAGTAATTGATTATCTTCCTCAACTGATCTGTCTTCTCATTGAGTTTGACTGCAGCTTGAGTGTTGCCTGTTGCCCCCCAAAAATCCACACCGTCACCAAGCTTGAATTTGCCTATATCACCTTGGATGCACTGCCTAAATATAAACATGTATGATATATTTAAGTATTAAGGTCCGAGGAGGTGTGGTATATGGCCAATATACCACGGCTAAGGACTGTTCATAGGCAAGACACAATGCGGAGTGCCTGGACACAGCCCTTAGCCGTGGTATATTGGCAATATACCACAAATCCCCAAGGTGTCTTATTGCTATTATAAACTGGTTTGCAACATAATTAGAGTAGTAAAAATAAATGTTTTGTCATACTCGTAGTATACAGTCTCATATACCACGGCTGTCAGCCAATCAGCATTCAGGGCTTGAACCACCCAGTTTATAAAGCCATTCGTACACCTATCTATTATTGAAGAATGTAACTTATAAAGTGCAACTGTTCTACCCAATCATAACCCCAAATATGTTTCAAAATATTACTCTGATTTCATGGACTCTGTCCTTGCATCCAAAACACAATCTTTGATTTTGAGAGTGGTTACATTTCTCCAGCCTTATAGCAAAAAAAGTGTCAGGGCTGTGGCTTGCTGAAAAATGTATTACATATTGTCTCCGGAAATAATTTTAGGCTAATGACACCAATTAACCAGGATCACACACAGCACCCATGGCTGCCATACGCATGATTGTCTAAATGTTTGTTTGTGTGTTTGGAGAAAACAATGCAACTTACCGCAGAGTACAGGGACGAGGTGCTGGAGACCAGCGACAGTGAGGATCCATGGACTAGAGAGAGACAGAGAGAGAGCGAGTGAGAGTGAGAGCGAGTGAGAGAACGAGAGAGGAATTAAGAGAACATAACCTGTGGTCCTATAAATAGCACCATCTCATCTGCATGTAAAAGTAACATATTCTAATGGCATGTGTGTGGCTGTGTAGGAATGAAGTACTTGTTTGGATAATTCAAAGGGCCTAGTCATTGACTAGTAACATTACTTTCAAGTGGCACCGTCACGTTACCAAAATGTTAACTGAAACACCAATCTTCTCTTTAAAAAGAGAAGCAGAAAAAGTCGGGTTCCTAGTCCAGTGCATTTTGAGCTTCAGTCTGAGAACTCAACCCTGACTATCACTTCTTCTTGGTCTAAGCTGCGTCAGACAACAGACAAGTTATTAATATATATATATATACACACAATGCATATACAATGCATATATAGGACCACAGTCTGGGCCTACCTTCATCGGTGCTGTCCCTGAAGGAGCCAGAGCGGCTCATGCCCCGGGGTCTGTCCTCCAGAGAGGTGGCGCTGCCCCCCAGGTGGGCTTCTCCATACAGGTCAAAGGAGTCCTGGGCAGGAATGCTGTTGGAGCGACTCATACTGCTGGGTCCTGGCAGGTTGTAGGGTGACAGGTTGGTGGGGCTCACTGGGGGAGAAAACACACACGCACAAACAGGTTGGAGTAGTGGTATTTGGAGTAGTGGCATTTAGAGTAGTGGTATTTGGAGGAGTGCTTTCGCAGGTTGGAGTAGTGGTATTTGTAGTAGTGGTATTTGAAGTAGTGGTATTTGAAGTAGTGGTATTTAGAGTAGTGGTATTTGGAGTAGTGGTATTTGGAGTAGTGGTATTTAGAGTAGTGGTATTTAGAGTAGTGGTATTTAGAGTAGTGGTATTTAGAGTAGTGGTATTTAGAGTAGTGGTATTTAGAGTAGTGGTATTTAGAGTAGTGGTATTTAGAGTAGTGGTATTTAGAGTAGTGGTATTTAGAGTAGTGGTATTTAGAGTAGTGGTATTTAGAGTAGTGGTATTTAGAGTAGTGGTATTTGGAGTAGTGGTATTTAGAGTAGTGGTATTTAGAGGAGTGGTATTTGGAGTAGTGGTATTTGGAGTAGTGGTATTTAGAGTAGTGGTATTTAGAGGAGTGCTTATGCAGGTTGGAGTAGTGGTATTTGGAGTAGGGCTTACGCAGGTTGGAGTAGTGGTATTTGGAGTAGGGCTTACGCAGGTTGGAGTAGTGGTATTTGGAG
Source organism: Oncorhynchus clarkii lewisi (assembly GCF_045791955.1). NCBI lineage: Eukaryota > Metazoa > Chordata > Actinopteri > Salmoniformes > Salmonidae > Oncorhynchus > Oncorhynchus clarkii. Next base: position 28,367,827 of record NC_092179.1, on the reverse strand, counting down.
TAGGGCTTATGTAGGTTGGAGTAGTGGTATTTGAAGTAGTGCTTACGCAGGTTGGAGTAGTGGTATTTGGAGTAGGGCTTACGCAGGTTGGAGTAGTGGTATTTGGAGTAGGGCTTATGTAGGTTGGAGTAGTGGTGTTTGGAGTAGGGCTTACGCAGGTTGGAGTAGTGGTATTTGGAGTAGGGCTTATGCAGGTTGGAGTAGTGGTATTTGGAGTAGGGCTTACGCAGGTTGGAGTAGTGGTATTTGGAGTAGGGCTTATGCAGGTTGGAGTAGTGGTATTTGGAGTAGGGCTTACGCAGGTTGGAGTAGTGGTATTTGGAGCAGGGCTTATGCAGGTTGGAGTAGTGGTATTTGGAGTAGGGCTTACGCAGGTTGGAGTAGTGGTATTTTCCGGTGCTTGTGCATGCAACTCCAGGGGGGGAGAGAGGGGACTGACTCCCCGTGTCCTGTAACCCTCCAGTGGAGTGAGAACGCAGCCACTCCTTCCCCTCCTCATGGGACGTCTGTCTGGACGAGGGAGGGTACCTAGAGAGGACGTGGTACACGTCAACTAGTGGCACCACTGATTCAACATGGCGTCTATTGAACCATGCAACTGTATTATCTACATATCACATGACTGGAGTGTGGTGACAAATATATTCACTAACTCATGAATATACACACAGTGCTTGACTTTGACTAAAATAGGTGCCGGCACTCTGCTTATATATAAGTGCCGGTACTCTGTTCATATATAGGTGCAGAAACTCCACAATATTGTTAAGTCAATATTCTAAAAGAGGTGCTAGACCTCAAGCAGTATAACATTGGAGGGAGGTGGAAGAGTTCTGGTGTGTTCCGGCCCAAGTCAAGCACTGTGGACACAGACACACACACATGCATCCACCCACACACAGGCACAGCCACCCATCCCACCTATGTGCAAGCATGCACACACACACACACACACACTGACAGTCTTTACTCTCCTCATCTCTAGCGGTTCCTAGCAGGGGGAAGAGTTATCTAAATGATTGATAGGCAGCCAGGTTTAATCCTTAAAGAAAGATAATTGAGTTCAAGCTCATCCTTTCAACACTGAAGCTCATAACAGACTGTCTGTCATACGAATACCCCACTCTGAATTCTTTCAGACGAAGAAAGGTACTCTGATTGACATCTAATGACAGTAAAAGGTATTGAATGATATATCATGTGCACATGTCTGCATGTTCAACTTCAAATCAAATGGCCTATTTTGCACAGAATTGTCCATCGATTTTGAGTTCCACTTTGAGTTCAGAGGAGAGAATGCCTCAATCAGAGTATGTTTTGAAGTCTGCTTAATGTGCATTTAAAACTGAGCATTGGACACATGAATATCATAATCATTAAGCTATTATCTGGCTTGAAAAAAGGCAATTTGTTGCTTTGAATCCCTCTGGGCTAGAAAAAAAGGCAATTTGTTGCTTTGAATCCCTCTGGGCTAGAAAAAAAGGCAGGGACAAGAAATACAACCCAGTCCTAAACTGCTGAGTGGCTTCTGAGATCAATAGAAATAAACTTCTGAAGGGAAAATGCCTCCACGCCTGCTGTGAAAGTACAGTTAAAAGGAAATACGTGTTCTTTCTGTGTCAAACATCCCCTTAGCATTACATGCAGTGAATTATAAAAGGTTGCAGAACTCCTACTCAAGGTAGAGATTCACTCTCTACTGCAGTCTAATAAAGAGAAATATCAAACCCTGGGCAGGAGCCTGGACTTGTTGCAATGCTTTTTGCAGACAGAGTAATTGGGTAGAAAAAAACATTTGTCGCATGGTGGTGTGATAGGGGCTGAATCCCAAATGGAACCATATTCCATAGTGCACTTCTTTTGAGCAGAGCCCTATGGACCCAGATCAAAAGTAGGGCACTATATATAGGGAATAGGGTGCCAATAGGGTGTCACACCTTCTAGTGTTGAGGGTCTGGACACGATTTCAGTCATTAGATAGGACAGGAGTAGTGGAAACTTGATTTAAAATGGATGCCCTGCCTTGCCGAGGAGGAAAGAAAGTACAAAAAGAGCCTGGATATAACTATTCAGAATGCACTAGACTACATGGGATCATTGACTTCAGGCACCTGTAATCTGTGAGGAACTGTGGAGTGTCCAGAGGAACAACAGTGACTAATAGTCTACCTCTAGAAGAGAATTCTTCAACAGGATTTGTACAGCAATTTAAGCCTTTTATGAGGTGAAACTAAATTGTCACTCCCATTAATATTTTCAATTTTCAATGTGCCAAACCCTCATCGGCTAAATCTCCTGAGACAAATGTCAAGCAAAATACTAACGTCATTATGTAACACTGCTTTCCTACACCAACATGATAGACACAACATGAGATTTTGTCAGTCAGAAAGACATGTATGAATAACTTGTGAGAATGAAAAGCCAAAACAAGGAAACACTAAAAGGACAACGTATGAGTGATGAGTTACCTCAGTCCCTTTTTGGGGAGTGTGTTTCTGTCAAGAGGCATGCTGTTAAGACACAGAGAACGAAAAACATTAGAATTACCTACAGGTGTAGGATCTTAATTTGATCACCCTGTTGTTGTACAGCAGTAAATGCAATATTTTAGGGTACTGTACTTGAGGTTAAAAAAGGCTTCTAAAGTCTGTAATTTCCACTTTGCTGGAGGATTATTTTCCTGCTGTGAGAAACTGGTCAAATTAAGATTCTACATTTAAACGATCATGATGCCATGGATTCAATTCACATCTATTGACTGATAGAACACACAGACTGTCTAAAGTGAGAATGCTAAAGGACAATCACTACAATGGGCAACGTTACCCAAGAAACAGACATACGGAAAGCACACATTAAACCGAACATTTGGGTTAGTTTGATACTCTCAATTTAGACAACAATCTGTGAATGAAGGAAATATTACAAACCGCTATGACAACAGTGAGCTATACTGAAAAGACAAGACGAGCATGACGTTGTATTCCATACATACAGTCTACAAGTCCATTTTCAAAGTGTCTGTACATTGATGGCTGTGTGTCAGAGACGGCTGGTGTGATAAGATATAGGAGGACGGGCTCATTGTAATGGCTGGAATGGAATAAACGGAACGGAGTGAAACACGTAGCTTCCCTGTGTTTGATATCGTTCCCTTCATTCCAACCATTACAATATCTTTTCCCATCAGCCACCACTGATGTACATGTTACACCCACTGGTCTGAAACAAACTACCCACAGGAACCTAATGGAGTTGTTCCACATTGGGACTCACCCCTCAGAAAGCGTGGACTTGACGCTGGCCGTGCGGGTGACTTTGGGGCCGTGGTGGTGCCCCAGCAGCAGGTCAATGGACTCGGAGCTGGTGTGCAGACTGGTCATGCTCTGGCAGCTCAGTGTGTCCTTACTGCCAGAGCATGCCGAGGAGCTGCTGAGGTTGGTGGGCCAGGGGCGGGCGTTGGAGGGCAACGAGAGGCCTGACGCCGGGCTGGAGGCAGGCGAATCAGTGCCCAGGTCAGGGGCCTTGCCATAAAGTGGGCTGCTAGCCCCACTCTGCCCGCCCGCGCTGCCCAGGCTCCCCGTGCCCGAGGAGGGAGAGTCCAGGCTGGCCTGGCGCGCCAATGTTCCATGAGGGCTGCCCAACGCAGAGGGGCACTTGCCTGAGTCGGGTGTGCCTGGGGTACTGGCCTTGCTGCTGGCTTTGGTGCCAAACAACCTGGGAGAGAGAGAAAGATGGTTCCATTCACTCACAGACTATCTATGGCAATCATGATCCCCTCATAGACTGAACAAACTCAGTCTCTAGGTTCAGAACTAGGTTGTTTGATATAGAACAGTATTACATTTATTTAATTACACCAAGGAAATAGGAGCTTGGGGAAAGTTTGCGTTTCGCTCAACACTGCCCCTCCCCTATCTCATAAGCCTACCATATTCTTCTTCATAGACACTATGAAGAAGTACACCTTCCCTACTGCCTCTGTTAGAGTATGTCTGCATCCCAAATGGCACCCTATTCCCTATATATTGCACTACTTAGTACACTACTTTAGACCAGAGCCCTATGGGAATAGGGTGACTGTTGAGACGACGGAGCTCCCAGTGATTTTAATTCAGACAGCTGTGGTTCAGACAGCTGTGGTCATAGCATTGCCCCATTTATTTTCCATGCATGTAATCAGCCAATCTGGTCACTCAGAAACACATATGTTGTTCACAGGTCCTTCCTGTCGTGTCTGACGTGGGGCTGACATCAAACAGGCTCCCAATTAATAGGTGCCTTTTTCTAAGGGGTATACGCACAAATCAAAAATGCACTCTGTGCCTCGACAGGTCGGACGGCACGGCCGTGTCCGGACACGCCTTGTGAGCGCACCTAACCAATGAGACAGGGGTTCGCGAACAGAATAGCTTTCTCACTGTCAGTGAATCAGTTTAGCCTGACCTGAATGGCAAATCATCTACCGTTCATCTTGAGAGAAATGCCATCAGTTTCTGTGATGACATCTACCGAACAGCAGGGGGCAACCTTTGCCTCTCTGACTCTAAAGCCCAACGAACAAACTCAGACCAATGTTTCTGTGCTGGGATAGGATTTAGTGTCTTGTTACCTTATTACCTAAAAAAAAAAATATATATAAATAAATATGAATGCTAATTCTGCGTCGCTTCAGAGAAGAAGTGAACCTCTACCTGTAATTCTGACAGCACCAATGAACACTATCTATCAATAGCATCTTGGAGCTGAGAAACAACATTGTACCTCACAAACAACACTTCATTATTCTGTGGTGGCCTCGAGCACGCAGTCGGTGAGAGTGCCTAGGGAACAACAAGCTCTCTCTACCTTTACAATAGAGATGAAAAATGGCAGCTGCTTGGCTCTGGCTACCAAGCTCTTATAAGAGTGCAGGGGAAACCAAGTGAGCAGTGTTGACTGACCTGCGGAAGGTAGGTGAGGCGATGTCCGGGTACTTGGACCCTGGTTGCCTGAGGCCAGACTGGCCCGTGGAGGTGGGGCTGGACTTGGGGGAGGTGGATAAACCTGCTGGGTCCTGGTCTGACACGGCCACTTTCTCCTTGTCCGTCTGGTTGATGGTGATGGGGATGGGGCTGGAGCGCCCCGAGCCCACCTTCCCAGCGTCCCTTCGCTTGGTCCCCGTTCCTCCGGCCGACTTGCAGCTGACATTGGAATCAATGCTGCTGGAACTGGAGCGGTGGCCGCTGCGCCCCACCACCCCCCCGCTGGAGGACTTGGCCGGCCGTGGCAGAGAGCGGTACTGGAGGGGCACCTTGGAGCCTCCGCAGCCCATCAGCACCCCATCGTCCTGGGGCTGGGATCCATCCAGGCTGGTCTTACGGCCTCCGCTGATCCCTGTCCCCTTGCCGATAGCCGAAGACTTGGGCACCTTCCCCAGGGTGGCGGAGCCACTGGCCAGGGTGGCACCACTGGCCGTGATGAGGGCACCGGAGGGGGGGCTGGCCATCTTTTTATAGCCGAACGACCCAGTGGTGGGGGGGCGGGCGATGCCTGAGGGGGGTTTCTTGCCCTCGTCGCCACTGCTCTTGCCGGCGTCGGAGGGCGAGCGCTGGATGCCAGCGGTCTTGGAGGGGGCCTTGCATTTTTCTGAGGCCTTGGCGTCATCAGTTTTACCTGTCGATACAAAGGCCAGTCATTAACAAGCTGGCAAACACCTTCCCCTCTGCAAACTGCTGGGGTACGGAATAATTTAGCTAGGATCGAGCAGAGGGGAGACGGACCTCGCAGCTTATTGGTAAATAACGGGACTCATCTTTGTCATCATCTGTAGGGCTACAGGGCAGGTGTGCCAAATGACTTTACACTTCGCTAACATTTTACAACTCTTTTCACAAAGCTCAGCTAAAATAGAAAGCTATACTAATCCAAACATGAGAAGACTTGCTGAGCAAACCAAAACACGATTGAGAAAAATATAAAGTAGAACGGAGAAACGACAAACATTACCGAGGGCCTCAAAGGGCAACGACACAGGTTTCCTAATGAATAATCTGATTGGCTAAAATCTTTGACCCTGTTATCTAATCAATGTCAAACTGGAACACATCAACAAATAAAATTCACTTATAAATAAAGCTAGGATGGACATTTCCTGGTCCTAATATCAACCAGACAGGCAGTTTGATTGAATGAATGACCAGTCAGAGAACAATCTACACCACCATCCATCCTCAGTTAGACATGGGCCCTGTTCAAATCAGAAATACATCCTTCCTACCTTCCTTGAAGTAATCACAGATCTGAATTGGTGGACGTAATACGGCGGTAACCTTGGATACACCGATACAATCACTTATACTGTAGATCTGTGCTCACCTCAAGACAACAAGAAAGGAAGGAAGTTATTTCTACAGTTTTCCAACAGGGCCATGGTAGAAAGAAATAAGCAAGGTCTGAAGTAGGTTGAAGAAGGAGGGCGGGTCCTACCAGGGGTTTTTAGGGTGGCGCTGGTTCCTTTGGTCCGGGGGGGCGTGATGCCCACCTGGGCAGTCATACCCCTCCTCCAGGAGCCAGTCTGGGACATGGGTAGGCCCGTCTTCTGCCCGGGATCCTCACCGCACTGCCCCGCTGGCGAGGAGGCAGAGGAGGAGGAAGGCTTCCACTTTGAGCCGGGCTCCATGCTGACATCCAGCTCCTCGTCCACCTTCTTCAGATCTTCAGCTCCGGCCCAGCTGCTGCTGACCTCCTGCTCCACATGCTGGTGTGTGTCCGCCTGGGACAGTCAGTAACCCACACACCTTTATTTTACTATCCTTGTGGTGACCAAAACATGTCAAAACCCTATTTTCCCTAACCCCTAATTATAAACCTAAACTTAACCCCTAATTATAAACAGGTTTTTTCCTTGTTTTACTATCCTTATGAAGACTTCTGGGCCCCACAAGGATAGTAAAACAAAACAAAACCACACACACACACACACAATACAGTATGAGTAAGCAACCTGACAGATGGTGAACCCCCCCCACTAACCACACCAACAGTCTCTTAAGAGATCAATCTGTTGAGGTTTCCACAAGGCACACATACTTGGCTATTTTTACCATGCTCCCTGAACACTGCACAAGGAATGGGTTCCGCTGTACATTTCTTTGGCTTTCTCTCTTGAAAGCCAATTAAAACAAAGTAAATAGCTTCCTTTCCAGACTACAGTGATATACCTCACTGTTACACATACACAGTATGACAGACAAGTCCCTGTTTTAATTGAAGCAGGTGCAAAGACAGTGATGCTTCAGTATCATTACTCACAGTTAGTTCAATGTCTGGAAGCATGGATATACTCTATTCTTGTTCATTTATAAGAGAATAAACAGGATATAGGCTCTATGGGTTGTTCAGGCTCGGACAAGCCGACTTCCTTCATTTACACTCCATGGTGTACTGTACCTGGGCTGCCTTGTTCTTGCGTGGTGACGATGTGATGGCAGGGTAGGTGGGCGTGTTCAGATCGTCTGTGCTGATGTTATCTACAGTGTCACTGAGACCGCTGCTGACCGAACTGCTGTCATCCCAACTACCAGAGAGAGAGAGAGAGAGAGAGAGAGAGAGAGAGAGAGAGAGAGAGAGAGAGAAGAGAGAGAGGTGTCAGAGATGAGTGATAAAGACAGAAGCCATCCATCTTCCCACCATATCAATCGTTCATTCCATTTTGTCATCCCTCCACAAATACCAACAATCCTCTCCTTCACCCTTCCAGTAACCCTTCAGGTAAACTCAGAAACGTGCATCTCTGCACCGTGTAAAAGAGAAACCCTTTCCAACCTGCAGGTAATGCACTCTGTGTAGGGTGAAGTTGCCCCTAGACACTGATCTTGAGTCAGTTTTGCATTTCCCTGACGAATGGTTAACTTAATGATTTGTGGAGGGGAAGGTGATCCTGGATCTGTACCTAGGGGAAACTTCACCCCGAGGTGCACTATGCGTTGTAGAAGAAAAAGAAACGCACACCTATTAAGATGAGGTGCTGGCTAGCGGAGTAGAAAACTTGAAAATAAAAGAGAGCCGCACACTCTAGGAGCTCAGATGCAAAAATGTAATACCAACGATTCGACAGCCAAGCTGTCTTCATCAGAGTATAATCACTAACACTGTGGGATGACTCGTTTATGTAGTGTCAAAAGACACAGGTGTCTGTAATCATGGCCAAGAGTGGCCTAATATCATTGGTTAATAATCAAATATTAAAATGTCATACAAAGAACAGCATACAAAACAACAAATGGATAGCATCCGATCATAGATTAATTTGACTACATAAGCTTACAAACAATTACAATGGCAAAGTCACAATAATCACTATGCGTTGTACCTGCATCTGGCTTCCTATCACGCTGCCTTAATGAAACCTACCCAGTCCCCAGGGAGCCAGGAGATATGCCGGAAACAAGCAAACTCTGTCGTGGTTGGGGATTCGCTCAATTTCCAATCACCTCCTCCCATCTATCACTGTTGTTGATCATTTATCCTCTCTAATTAGTACATTGAGTGGCGGTGGCCCTCTTTAAATCTTCATTAGGCTATTGACATCTGGGTATTGTGTATCCTGGGATAATTTCTCAACAAATAAAATGTATTTATGAAGCCCTTTTTACATCAGAAGATGTGCTGTACAGACACCCAGCCTAAAACCACAAACAGCAAGCAATGCAGATGTAGAAGCACGGTGGCTAGGAAAAACCCCCTAGAAAGGCAGGAACCTAGTGAAGGTTATAAGAGTACATGGCCATTAAGGCCACATCACTCTTCAAAATGTTCAAACATTCATAGATCACCAGCAGGGTCAAAACATGACTATATATGTGATGTATGGATTGGGACTGTCTATGTGATGTATGGATCAGGACTGTCTATGGGATGTATGGATCGGGACTGTATATGTGATGTATGGATCGGGACTGTATATGTGATGTATGGATCAGGACTGTATATGTGATGTATGGATCGGGACTGTATATGTGATGTATGGATCGGGACTGTATATGTGATGTATGGATCGGGACTGTATATGTGATGTATGGATCTGGACTGTATATGTGATGTATGGATCGGGACTGTATATGTGATGTATGGATCAGGACTGTATATGTGATGTATGGATCTGGACTGTATATGTGATGTATGGATCGGGACTGTATATGTGATGTATGGATCAGGACTGTATATGTGATGTATGGAACATGTTAGCATGACATCATTGGATGGTTTTGACTTTCTTATCAGGCCTGGGTTCAAATACTATTTAAAATATTTCCAATACTTTGAGTGTTTGTTTGAGCCTGGCTGGAGTGTGGGTGGGTGGGTTTTTCAGTTTTGAAACTATTGTATCGGTTCCATTGTGTCGGGCAAGCGGAATCATCAAGCCCAGATAAAGTATTTGAAATGATTTCAAATAGTATCTGAACACTGGTCTGGTTATTATGCAGGTGATGTACCCAGAACCCCTAAACAAAGGCCATATGGTTCAACTAGTGATCATTTCTGCACACGCGGTTTAATTACCACAGCTCCAGAGATTGGGGATCTCCAGAAATATGTTTCAGTCATGTCCAATTCCATTTTCTCTTATCACACCTAATAAATCCTTCTCAATAATAATGTATTAGTTCTCTCTCCGTCTCAGGCTCATGCACACACACACACACACACACACACACACACACACACACACACACACACACACACACACACACACACACACACACACACACACACACACACACACACACACACACACACACAGTGGATGGTTGCCATGACAATCTGTGTGTATGTATCTCTAGCATGAATTAACATTTGGAATCTGATCACCTCACTAAAGCTAGAAATTGAGCCTCAGAGGAAAATGCAGCCAATTTGATCCAGCATAGCTACAGTCATACATACAGGGAACTAAATAAATACGACAAATGAACCAACAACGTGTGGGAACCTCATCGACTGTCTAAGAGGGGAGAGAGGAGAGGATTTAACCTGCTCAAGGACATGAAACAATAAACCCTGAAGTATTGTAGTCTCAATTCAATCATATGTGACTGAGCAACTGTCCTCTACCACATACCAGAGATGACATACCAGAGATGACAGATCAGAGATGACTTCCAATCCCTTAGAAAAGTGAATCATTTGTCATTGCTTAGGATAGTTTGCTAATTCCATTTTAGTCGAGTGAACATTACTTCTCCTCTGACATCTATAACTCATCCAAGACAAAGCTGAAACCCAAAGACAGGCTCAAAAGGAGAAAATAATGAGTTGTATGAAAGGCCCACAATGGGTGTTGGGAGAGAAGTGTGGGTGTTCCTCTGAGAGATATAACAGTGTGGACATGCACGGGTGCGTTCTCCCTGCTCATTGATTTTTACAACCTCTTTCGTGCTTTTCAAAGGGATTGAAAGCTATTCATATCAGCATTGGATAACACCAGGAATTTAAATATCAAGTTCACAGTTGGTTATACAATAATAAAATCCTTCCCTTTTGCAATGCTAACAGGGTGAGCCTGTTAAGAAGACGGAGCTGGAAAGGGCATGTTTTCTAACTGTACTGTATGTAGAGTTGGAAACTATTTCAATTGGAGCAAAAGTTTGTCCTGTACAAATGGAATCCTTGACAGTTAAATGGGAATTCTCAGCTCCTCCATCTTTTTGGAATATAGGTCTCTGAACATCTCAATTCCATGAAATAAATGGAAACTATAAATTGCCTGTGGCCTGTCTGGCATGGATCCCATTTCACGATAGCCAATTTCTCATTGGCCATATGTCATTCATCATTTTGCCATTTAATTTGTCCCCAAACTCTATTATTAGGAGGCAGTCTCAATGATGACCGTGCCCAGGGTGAGTGATTGAATCATCATGTGTGAAGGTGCAGATCTTCACGAGAAACATTTATTCACTTCCTCCTTGTTTTAATTGATGGTGGTATTGATTGTTTGCTTCAACGGGCCTAGATGCTATTTTCATTACATATTTTCTACAATATTAAAAGCATACTATCATCAACAATTGATTAATTGTGTCTATGTTGAGAATGTTGTAGGTGGTAATTGGCCACACCGCTCGTTAAGTCCTGATTCAGGACAGGTGGTTAGTGTTGTAGGTGGTAATTGGCCACACCGCTCGTTAAGTCCTGATTCAGGACAGGTGCTTAGTGTTGTAGGTGGTAATTGGCCACACCGCTCGTTAAGTCCTGATTCAGGACAGGCGCTTAGTGTTGTAGGTGGTAATTGGCCACACCGCTCGTTAAGTCCTGATTCAGGACAGGTGCTTAGTGTTGTAGGTGGTAATTGGCCACACCCCTCGTTAAGTCCTGATTCAGGACAGGCGCTTAGTGTAGTAGGTGGTAATTGGCCACACCCCTCGTTAAGCCCTGATTCAGGACAGGCGCTTAGTGTAGTAGGTGGTAATTGGCCACACCGCTCGTTAAGTCCTGATTCAGGACAGGTGCTTAGTGTTGTAGGTGGTAATTGGCCACACCGCTCGTTAAGTCCTGATTCAGGACAGGTGCTTAGTGTTGTAGGTGGTAATTGGCCACACCGCTCGTTAAGCCCTGATTCAGGACAGGTGCTTAGTGGCATTGATTAGATGGCATCAGTTGAGCCTTTGAGCCTTTCCATTGAGTATATTTATATGCACACTAATAATTCAATAACAAACTGATTATGGTAATAGGTCGAGTATGCCATAAACATCTTACTCTGATTATCTCAACCAGCTTAAGGTCATATTCCAAGTAAGCAGCACACTCCGATTAAAACACCTAGATTTTTTAAAAACTCTTTTGAATGATTAGCTATTCACAATCTGGGTATTCACAATAATCATAGTATTGTGTGCATGTAAACGTACCCATTGTCTGGGAGAGAAATGTATGGGGCTTCTGTGTAGCTACGCTATCAAGCTAGTTTGTATCCCATTGCTTTTACACATTAAAAGCCTGGATGTATTTACATGGAATCAATCAGAGTGGTTACTTTGTGAACAAGCCATTTCAAAGATCACCAGCTACTCCAACATCAAATGTTTAATTGTCGTTTCACCGCAAGAGCTGCACTGACCTGATCTCAAACAGAGTCAGTTGGTGCTTAAAGTGAAAGGCACTATGCATCTTTTCTCCAATAGGATTCTACAAAGACACGGAAATCGATAGCCTCGAAAAAAGCTGGCTTGTTTGCTGTAATCACTTCCTCTTATCTTAAGTGGCCGATGGCGACGCCGCGACTTTGCCTGGAAGTTGTTACGACGAGCTTCAGCATCCAAAGCACTTGTGGTGGCTGACAGTGACTTTCCCCTCCCAGAATGGAACATGGAGAGATAAACTTCTGACTCGACGATGATGGTACTCAGGATCAAGATTGCACCCAGGGCTAACGCTTGAGTTTCCATAGTGACAGCAGCTTTTGTCAGGTCACATCGTCTTTCTACTTAGATGTGCCCCTCTGAAAATAAAGGAACCTGTTCTGTTCTCCCAGGGCCGGCCCCAGGCTGCTAAGGGGCGCCCAACCCGTTTATAAACTCAGTCGGGGTCTCAACTTACTGTTGAGAGTTAGAATAGAAGAATACACCAGGTGCAAGTCAGAAAGTTGGTTGTGCATCAGCCATTTTGTTGTTGTTATCTCAGTCACTCAATAAGCCATGTCAGCTAACAATTTTTAGACTGGTAAATTAGTCTAGCCAGTTATCTAAACTAATAATCATGGCCGAATACTGACTGGTCACGCAGGGCACGTGCCCAAAAGCCCTGACCTCCAGGGGGCCAGCATTGATTTTGTTAGCCACTCTCACTCAGATATCATTAACATGGCATAAGTCATGGCAAAATGTGTAGAACTGCAGAAAATTTGCTTTAAAACGGAATAAATCTCACTTAAGGCCCCTAAAAGACTAGAGCCGGTCCTGTGTTCTTCACAACTACAACACCAACAGGGGGGAATGTGATGTCCCTTTCCTAAACGTCTCCAGAGACCAGGTATCCTTGGATAACAGACAAGAAGAGGGCAGACAGAGACACGTCTAAGACTGCGTCCAAAAAACTGTTATCATAGTAGTGCAGTACAAGAGAATAGGATGCTATTTGGAATGGATCTATCACCGTCTCAGAGGAACTGGTAGCATACCAATATCCCCGTTTTGGGAAGTGATGAGAGACCGGCCCTTAGATGACTCGTGTCTCCTTTCTGATGATCAATACCTTTGGATTACTGCGTACTGTGTAGGCAACCGGGCCAGAATAGTAAGACAAAATAGAGCTCCTAAACTTTCAAACATTTCATGAGATACAGTACATACTATGTTACTAATAATATAATAAATACATGAGATAAATACTAAACATTTCATGAGATAAAAACTATACTACTGAACAGCGTCAATAGTCCTTCATGCCCAATGTTACACATCAAACTCCTGATCAATCTATAAGGTGAGTCTTCTGTGAGAGAAGACCAGACATAAAGGAAAGAGACTCTTATCTGATATACTTTCAATTCCCACACCAAATCCATCACTTTTGATAACATCGACGGTAGCACTGTCTATTTGGGATGATTGAGTAGAGAGGGGAGGCTAATTTCCTGTGAAGAAGGGATGGTTTTTATATACCGTATCCCAAATTGAGTCTAAATCACAAAATTACAGGGATGGTTTTCAAGGAAATGGTATGAAAATCTTGTGAGAGTGTCAGCCTTGACTAACAGCTAACAAGTGATGACTATCTATCCATATGATACTGTTTGGATATCCAAATAGCTACTTCCTGATTCATAGCCTGTGTTATTATTGGCTGCCACACTAATGAGCAGAACTAAAACAGATGGCTGTTTAAAATCTCCACTGCCTTCAAATTCTTTTCTAGAAGTGAGTAAATTGTCTCTCTCTCACTCTCGGCTGTGACACATTGGGTACAATTCCCTCTTCCCTCCTGCGGTGGTCTTCTTAACACAATGCTGACAATCCAAAGTAATATTAATTAGTCTACAAAGTGCTGGGAAATAAGATTATAATTCTCTGCTATTTTCCACCCCAATTTGTCCCAGTTAGAACGTGTTGACTGTCACAGACTTGGGGCGATCTGGATTGTTCTTGAAAAAATAAGCCTATAATCGTAACGCTAACTAACCCTTTTGATTTCTCTGCCATCCTCTTTTGTGGTGGTAAGTCAATTGCTTTAATTAAGTGACTGACTCTAATGTGCAATTCAGAATGGTTGTATTTGGCTAGAAGAAGGAGTAGTTAGGAAGACAAATAATACTTCACAAAAAGTGACCTACAAATCAAGCATGATGTTAGAAGGGACATTTACTGATAACACATCTCAGAATAAAAGCTTGTTACTCAAACCGCGTTTGATTACATCGTCAATACAGTGTTAAGAAGCACTGGAGGACAGGGGCGAATTAATGACTTGATTATATTGATTAATAAATAAACACACCCTTCGACAACATGCACTATAGATGTACAATAGCGATAACTTGATTTATTTATTTTTTAGTTCACCTTGATTTAACCAGGTAGGCCAGTGGAAAACAAGTTCTCATTGACAACTGCCACCTGGCCAAGATAAAGCAAAGCAGTGCGACACAAACAACAACACAGAGTTACACATGGGATAAACAAACGTACAGTCAATAACACAATAGAAAAATCTATATACAGTGTGTGCAAATGTAGTAATAACTAATATACAGTACAGGTAAAGTAACCCTACAGTACTACCTAAAGGTATTTAACTCCTCTCTCCCCTCAGCCTAGCTTAGTGCAGCCAAGGCCAGTTTACAGGAGGACCCCTGAGGGCTGTCCTGAGAGCATGCCTGTATTGGCTGAATATTTAATAGAGGTGCATCCCTAGGCACCAGCCCCTGATGGAATCATCGGTGATGTCTCTGACAGGCAGCGAGTCCCTTAGAGCTGCGGATGGGCAACACACGCTAGGGGCCTCTCCATATCTCTAGGGGCCCGGCCCCAGACAGAGCTCACAGCTATGACCAATAACCATATCACAGCCCTGAAGCTAAGTCAACACTAACAGTATAGGTGTTTGAGTCACAAGCTATTTAATAAACAACAACGTGTAAGTCCCGCTGTGTGTCTCGATATGTTGCTAGATGTAGAGCATGTTGATTCCCTCTTCTGTATATCATATGTACAGTACCAGTCAAACATTTGGACGCACCTACTCATTAAGTTTTTTATTTATGTAGTAACCAAAAAAGTGTTAAACAAATCTAAATATATTTTATATTTGAGATTCTTCAAAGCCACCCTTGCCTTGATGACAACTGGCATTCTCTCAAACAGGTTCATGAGGCAGTCACCTGGAATGCATTTCAATTAACAGGTGAGCCTTCTTAAAAGTTAACAATGCTTTAAAGCCAATCAGTTGTATTATGACAAGGTAAGGGTGGTATACAGAAGATAGCCCTATTTGGTAAAAGTCCATACTATGGACTATTTGCTCCAAGTCCATATTATGGCAAGAAAAGCTCAAATAAGCGAAGAGAAATGACAGTCCATCATTACTTTAAGACATGAAGGTCAGTCAATACGGAAAATGTCAAGAACTTTGAAAGTTTCTTCAAGTGCAGTCTCAAAAACCATCAAGCGCTATGATGAAACTGGCTCTCATGAGGACCGCCACAGGAAAGGAAGACCCAGAGTTGCCTCTGCTGCAGAGGATAAGTTCATTAGAGTTAACTGCACCTCAGATTTCAGCCCAAATAAATGCTTCACAGAGTTCAAGTAACAGACAGATCAACATCAACTGTTCAGATGAGACTGTGTGAATCAGTCCTTCATGGTCGAATTGCTGCAAAGAAACCTGTACTAAAGGACAGCAATAATAAGAAGAGACTTGCTTGGGCCAAGAAACACAAGCAATGGACAATATACCGGTGGAAATGTTGATTTGTTTCACACTTTTTTGGTTACTACATGATTCCATATGTGTTATTTCATAGTTCTGATGTCTTCACTATTATTCTACAACGTAGAAAATAGAACAAATAAAGAAAGTGTCCAAACTACTGACTGGTACTGTATACAATATATCACATCCAGAAAATAAACTTTAGGAAAGTCACAATACACACTGAAGACTCTGTTCAACTTCCTGTAAACCCAGAAGCCTTTTCTCTTGACGTGCAAGATTTCCCTCAGGTTTAATAACAACGGCAGTGTCTAGTATTGATGTTTCCTACTATGCATTGTGGCACGTACTTTCCAAACATAGAGTGCGATGAAATGGCTCCTCTCATCCATGCAAACAGCGTCTCATGCAATATTCAATACTGTAAGTGTTGCTCGGCGAAGGGAGAAAAAACCCAGACGATTTCAATGCTATTTGCAGCTTGTAGAACGGACGACTGTAAAGACTCTGTAATACAGAGGAATGGAAGAAGTGGTGTCTTATCAGAAGAGTACCTTGTGGTGTTGTGTGTGTGTGACCGGCATCGACAGTAGCATGTGACCCTTTCTCTGAGGACTTCTTGTGTAACAGCGACCCAAACTCCCACATATCACCCAGACTCTCACACATCACCCAGACTCCCACACATCACCCAAACTCCCACACATCACCCAAACTCCCACACATCACCCAAACTCTCACACATCACCCAAACTCCCACACATCACCCAGACTCTCACACATCACCCAAACTCCCACACATCACCCAGACTCTCACACATCACCCAAACATCACCCAGACTCTCACACATCACCCAAACTCCCACACATCACCCAGACTCTCACACATCACCCAAACTCCCACACATCACCCAGACTCTCACACATCACCCAAACTCCCACACATCACCCAGACTCTCACACATCACCCAAACTCCCACACATCACCCAGACTCTCACACATCACCCAAACTCCCTTTACATCACCCAGACTCTCACACATCACCCAAACTCCCTTTACATCACCCAGACTCTCACACATCACCCAAACTCCCACACATCACCCAGACTCTCACACATCACCCAAACATCACCCAGACTCTCACACATCACCCAAACTCCCACACATCACCCAGACTCTCACACATCACCCAAACTCCCACACATCACCCAGACTCTCACACATCACCCAAACTCCCACACATCACCCAGACTCTCACACATCACCCAAACTCCCACACATAACCCAGACTCTCACACATCACCCAAACTCCCACACATCACCCAGACTCTCACAATAAGGAGCTACAGTGATGTGTTCCCTCCGCATTTCTCAACACAATGACAAGCACATTCATCCATACAGTTCTTTCATTTGGCGCCTTTTGTAAAGAACTGTTTGTGTTCTAAATGCAGCCACAGAGACTCTGTTGTGAGGTGGAGTACGCCCTGAGGTGTTTTCATAAACGGTTTGTCTTTAATACTAAATTGAAAGTGACCGTATGTATTCAATCAAGGACCTCATCACCGTTCCTTCAGAAGAATCATGAAAATGTTAAGACGATAAATCCAAAGAGATAAACAGTCATTTTCGAGTTGACACCCATTCACTTAATACCATGAAATACCATGACACTCATTCGCTTAATACCATGAAATACACTCAGGATCAATCTGTGACACCCATTCACTTAATACCATGAAATACACTCAGGATCAATCTGTGACACCCATTCACTTAATACCATGAAATACACTCAGGATCAATCTGTGACACCCATTCACTTAATACCATGAAATACACTCAGGATCAATCTGTGACACCCATTCACTTAATACCATGAAATACATTCAGGATCAATCTGTGACACCCATTCACTTAATACCATGAAATACATTCAGGATCAATCTGTGTGACACCCATTCACTTAATACCATGAAATACACTCAGGATCAATCTGTGACACCCATTCACTTAATACCATGAAATACACTCAGGATCAATCTGTGACACCCATTCACTTAATACCATGAAATACACTCAGGATCAATCTGTGACACCCATTCACTTAATACCATGAAATACACTCAGGATCAATCTGTGACACCCATTCACTTAATACCATGAAATACATTCAGGATCAATCTGTGACACCCATTCACTTAATACCATGAAATACACTCAGGATCAATCTGTGACACCCATTCACTTAATACCATGAAATACACTCAGGATCAATCTGTGACACCCATTCACTTAATACCATGAAATACACTCAGGATCAATCTGTGACACCCATTCACTTAATACCATGAAATACACTCAGGATCAATCTGTGACACCCATTCACTTAATACCATGAAATACACTCAGGATCAATCTGTGACACCCATTCACTTAATACCATGAAATACACTCAGGATCAATCTGTGACACCCATTCACTTAATACCATGAAATACATTCAGGATCAATCTGTGACACCCATTCCACCTCAAAACAAAGAGAATAAAAGTCCTAACACGGTTTAGAGCAGTGTAGGGTGAAGTGAATTGTGAGACACACGTCAACGCCATAATGGGGACGCTTTCAAATAAACTGCTTTCAAAGTGCTCTAGCCCGTGTTAGTCCGTCCTGTAATCCTAGCCTAATGCTATTGAGCCCCGAGGCTCTCGCAATTACACGTCAGAAAACATGCCGTGCTAAATGACCTTAATCAATGTTTTCCCTCTCTCTTAACCAGCAGGCTCATCCAGCTTAGCCAAAGCCAAACTGTAAACTGTCCCATCAGTATAAGTCATTCCCTACTGATCTGAGAGAGCACACCAAACGAACAGCAATCAATAGCGTGTGTGTGTGTGTGTGTGTGTATGTGTGTGTGTATGTGTGTGTGTGTGTGTGTGTGTGTGTGTGTGTGTGTGTGTGTGTGTGTGCGTGTGTGTAAGGGGGGGTAAAATGTGAAGGGGGGGGGGTAAAGCGTTGGAGCCAGCTGACTCCCACTCACCTCTCTGGGAAGGATGGATGGATTATGGCTGTCTGTTGTTACAGGGACCGACTGGCTGGCTGAGGCTCTCCTTCCCTGCCTGGCTCCTTCCCTGGTTGGCTGACTGACTATAGCGCCCTAACTAGAGTCAGGAGCCCAGCCCACCTGCCCTGGCTGGCTGTACAGCTAGCTGTGACACGACTGCACTCGGATAGTTACAGAGAGTGGAGGGACACCTACCCCATCGCTCCGCACAACCCCTCCTCCCCCATATTCCCCTCCCTCCCGTTAGGATCCGCCCCCCACCCACTTAATCGCCAAGAGACGCCACGCAGACCAATAAGAGCCAGCGCTGGACCACGAGGGGTTAATTGCAGCAGGATGGAGAGAAAGGGGGATGAATCTAGTAGCCTCAGGATGAGAGACAACAACAGAACCCCTTCCTGGAAGAAGAGTGAGCAAACTGTGTGCTGTTTGTCTGAAAAGCCTTGAAAGGAAATGAGCTCATATATAATAGGTGAGGCAGGCAGGCAGGCTGTCTATATAGATTCATCTCTAGACATTATTCACAAGGCTTGTTTCCTAACCACAGAATGAGTCTGATGGGGATTCATACTAAATGGAAGTCATTATGAGCATTGGCTTTAGAGGGCAATGTGATTGACATTGTTTCAATATGTCATTTTTTAGATTTGGCCTTGAAAAGCAAGTATTTGATAAACATAATGGCTGTCACTGCCAGTAGAATCCAATTGAACAGTGTTCAACTCAATTAAATAGATATTTTGCAGATGCTGGGAATGAGACATGCCTTGGGGAAATAGACAGCGGCACGTCAATGCTCCTCTGCTTGGCTTGGTGTGCACAAGACAGGGCTTGTTTTGCACAAGACAGGGCTTGGTTTGTACAAGACAGGGCTTGGTTTGCACAAGACAGGGCTTGGTTTGTACAAGACAGGGCTTGGTTTGTACAAGACAGGGCTTGGTTTGTACAAGACAGGGCTTGGTTTGTACAAGACAGGGCTTGGTTTGTACAAGACAGGGCTTGGTTTGCACAAGACAGGGCTTGGTTTGTACAAGACAGGGCTTGGTTTGTACAAGACAGGGCTTGGTTTGTACAAGACAGGGCTTGGTGTGCACAAGACAGGGCTTGTTTTGCACAAGACAGGGCTTGGTTTGTACAAGACAGGGCTTGGTTTGCACAAGACAGGGCTTGGTTTGTACAAGACAGGGCTTGGTTTGTACAAGACAGGGCTTGGTTTGTACAAGACAGGGCTTGGTTTGCACAAGACAGGGCTTGGTTTGTACAAGACAGGGCTTGGTTTGCACAAGACAGGGCTTGGTTTGTACAAGACAGGGCTTGGTTTGTACAAGACAGGGCTTGGTTTGCACAAGACAGGGCTTGGTTTGTACAAGACAGGGCTTGGTTTGCACAAGACAGGGCTTGGTTTGTACAAGACAGGGCTTGGTTTGCACAAGACAGGGCTTGGTTTGCACAAGACAGGGCTTGGTTTGCACAAGACAGGGCTTGGTTTGCACAAGACAGGGCTTGGTCGCTGCTGCAGTGCAGATGGCTTTTACCAGCCAGCAGTGCCAGTCAGGGGCCAACCAAAACAACACCACATGAGCTCAGTCCAACAACACAAGCTGCAGACTACAGTACAACACAGCCAGTCCAGATGACAGCAGCATGCCGTGCACAGTTCTCACCCTTTCTCTGGTGTGGATTAGACAGAAAGACTATTCTGTGTTCTGCTGCCTCAAGGCTGAAGATTACAACATGGCGGAGTCACAGTATGAATAAAATGGCTCTGCATCTCCAGAGAAACAAGACACCAGCTACTATATCACTTTGTCTCACTTCCCAAGAGCCAGAAAGACACGACTTTATGCTTCCCACAATGCTTGGCAGCCAGCCTGGCTCAAATGGGGTGGCTGGCACCGTCTGGCATCCTCAAGGGTCACCCAGCTGTCTGTCCCTGCCTTCTGTGGCACGCTTGCTGGCGCCACCACTACCGCTACCACTGTAAGCCCCCCCCCCCCTCCCAGCCCCCAGCTCCCAGCCCCCAGCTCCCAGCCCCCAGCTCCCCACGCTGGGTCTGATCCCCTGTACTGGCACAGCACAACCTGGATCCTCTCCTCTCTAGGATAATGGTATTCCACCTCTCTGTGTGGGGCACCAGATTAAAGAGGTGTGTCTCTATTGTGTTTTACGCTTGTGACAAATCCAATTCTGGATTGGATCAGTCATAATTAGGTGTAAACTAGAGATCAATATTTCTATATGGACAAGTCTACCATGTATGCATTTTCTTTAACTGTGCTACAGTATTCATGGTGAATGAGCTAGAGGTTAGGCATTACAATATGACAGCACACAATCTATCCATGATCATCCTCAAACTTCATCTCTCGTCTTCTGCAAATTCTGGATCTTGTTTACGGAATTCATGATTGGCGTCTTTGATCGAAACAACCGAGGCCCATGTAGACTCATAAAACTTTTATCGCTGTAATTATGCAATAACATGCATCATTTAATATGATTACATTTGTATAATCCACAACAGAGCCAGGCAGCGCGGCAGTCAATTGAATTATTAATAATGTGACTTTCATTCATTCTTATAAAAAGATTAAATTCAATCATCCCAGGTAATATTCCTTTCAGACCCATGATTTCACATCACACAGAACTTCCCAGAAAAAGGCTGGCAACAACAAGCCTCTATTACCATTCAACCACCACAACAGCCCTCTGTGGTTGACTCTGGCCTACTTCTCTGAATCACCCGGCAATATAGTATCAACAAAAAGGAATCTCTAGCTTCAGAAACTCGGGCCGCCCTCCACTGCTTAACACACAAAACACATCATCAGCTGATTATAAATGGGAATGAGTCTTACTGTCGTTGGGCTAATGATCATTCTGTTTGTTTATTCCTGTGGTGGAGAAACACAGCCCTGTATGGTATCCATATTAGGACAGTCCCACATCCATGGAGGTTGTGTCTGAGTCACATCCATGGATGTGTGACTCTTTCCTAATATGGACACCTTCACCCTGCAAGAAAATCAATCCTCGTTGCCAGACAAACTCACTGGGACGATTCTTTGTCACCGCCCTGTGTTTGGCGGCGGCCATATTAGCCATCATTCATGATTCGTCATCGATCTGAGCTGAGGCATTTAGTCACAGAGTAGCTGCCTTCCTGTCAATACCCTGCCTTTCTAAATAATGAGGCATGACAGCACTAGTCTGTGTTGATGTACTTTGTTTCAGTGGAGCTCGTTTGTCCTCAAACTTCGACCGTCTCTTGAGGTGTTGTGTCAGCCTTGACAAGTATTTGGCTCGGTGTAGGGTGAAGTTGCCATAAGACGCTGATCTCGGGTCAGTTTGGAATTTCCCCCTACTTTTGATTAAGATTAAGATTGGGGAGGGGAATCTGATCCTAGTCACCCAGGAGCATTTGGCTCCAGCATTTATCCATTTGGAAATAACCAATGCCATTGTATGCAGTGTCTCTCAGCTGTAACTCCCAGGATGTAAACTTTTTTTCCATGTTCTCGCTTGTACCGCATTCTCAAGGGCATCTCCCAGGCACCTGCACTGCAATCATTATAACTCTGGCAAGCTGCGACTCTCTCTTTCTTCCTTTCAGATTTTAGGCTCTGCATCGAGAAACAACAAACACCAGTTATTAATTACAACTTTCCAGTCTCCATAACATTAGAAAACCGAGAAAGAGCAGCTGCTTCTGGTAATGGGGAAAATGCTACGCTACGTTATCTTACTGTACTGAACACAATTCACATGCATTGCTATTTCTGTTCCTTGTTGAGCACCTTTCCTCAGACGTAGATTGGATATACTAGATCTGGCATCCATAATAAACAAGGGGTCGCCCCGTCCCCCCCTTGTTTTGTGTGTGTGTGTTTGTGAATGTGTGTGTTTGTGCGTGTGTGTTTGTGCGTGTGTGTTTGTCTGTGTTTGTGTTTGTATGTGTGTGTGTTAACTAGATGCTGATAACTAGATGCTGTCATGGTACCATGTCGTATGGCTTATGGTCTCTGTTGGTGCTCTCTGTTGATGCTACCTGTTGATGCTCTCTGTGGGTGCTACCTGTTGATGCTACCTGTTGATGCTACCTGTTGATGCTATCTGTTGGTGCTCTCTGTTGGTGCTCTCTGTTGGTGCTCTCTGTTGGTGCTCTCTGTTGGTGCTCTCTGTTGGTGCTCTCTGTTGGTGCTCTCTGTTGATGCTCTCTGTTGATGCTATCTGTTGGTGCTCTCTGTTGATGCTCTCTGTTGGTGCTCTCTGTTGGTGCTCTCTGTTGGTGCTCTCTGTTGGTGCTCTCTGTTGATGCTACCTGTTGGTGCTCTCTGTTGATGCTCTCTGTTGATGCTACCTGTTGGTGCTCTCTGTTGGTGCTCTCTGTTGGTGCTCTCTGTTGATGCTACCTGTTGGTGCTCTCTGTTGGTGCTCTCTGTTGATGCTACCTGTTGATGCTACCTGTTGGTGCTCTCTGTTGGTGCTCTCTGTTGATGCTACCTGTTGATGCTACCTGTTGATGCTATCTGTTGATACATCTGCCTAAAATGTCTTCACATATGACCTGATATACATTATGACAAGTATAAATAAATACATGAAGATGCTCTTATCTCAACCTTATTCCACCCTACTATGAATCCCTCCTATCACATGTTCCTCTTCCCATAACTCCAACACCCCCAGGAAGCAGGACACACACACACCCAGCAGTGCAATCATTTGCGATCATCCATCAGGGAAGCAGACAACCGTGTCTTGCCCCTCCCAGCATGTGTCTTTACCCACAACCTCCTTCACCCTCAGGCTCTGATCCGAGGGGTACAGGGTCCAGCCAGACACAGGGGCAGGTGGATGGATGATCCCCAGGATACGAAGCCCTCTGGGGGGGAACACTACCTGCCCCCCCCCCCCTTCCTGGTGCCAGACAGGGTTGACCGCACCACTGATCCTCTGATGTGTCTACTGGGAGAGAAGAGAGGACATATGGCCACAGAGAGGCTACCTGTCAGGGTTTTGCCTAGTGGATGAATCGCATAAACACCGTCGGCCTACGTGAGGGGAAAGATAGTGGGCATAACCACAAAAGATATTGTGCATAAACACAAAATAACCTAGCGTCTACCATAAGTCCAATCACCTTGGTGGGTTCGGACAAATCCTTGACCTTCTAAACTGAGCCGAATACTGGCTGTAATACCTGACACTTAGCAGACGCTTTCATCCACAGTTACGCGTGCATACATGTTATATATGGGTGGGCCCAGCGGGATAAAACCCATGATCCTGGCAGGGCAAGCGCCGTGCTCAACTAACTGAGCCACACTTACCGACAAACTATTTAAACATTCATATTTTGCACAGGTTTTCTAATAGACCCCTATATCATACAGTAGGATGCCCTATCCTGATGAGAGATGATACCCCATCCTGATGAGAGATGATACATCATCCTGATGAGAGATGATATCCCATCCTGATGAGAGATGATACCCCATCCTGATGAGAGATGATACCCCATCCTGATGAGAGATGATATCCCATCCTGATGAGAGATGATACATCATCCTGATGAGAGATGATATCCCCCTCCTACAGTAGGACCAGAATACATATACAGTGCCTTGCGAAAGTATTCGGCCCCCTTGAACTTTGCGACCTTTTGCCACATTTCAGGCTTCAAACATAAATATATAAAACTGTATTTTTTTGTGAAGAATCAACAACAAGTGGGACACAATCATGAAGTGGAACGACATTTATTGGATATTTCAAACTTTTTTAACAAAGCAAAAACTGAAAAATTGGGCGTGCAAAATTATTCAGCCCCTTTACTTTCAGTGCAGCAAACTCTCTCCAGAAGTTCAGTGAGGATGTCTGAATGATCCAATGTTGACCTAAATGACTATTGATGATAAATACAATCCACCTGTGTGTAATCAAGTCTCCGTATAAATGCACCTGCACTGTGATAGTCTCAGAGGTCCGTTAAAAGCGCAGAGAGCATCATGAAGAACAAGGAACACACCAGGCAGGTCCGAGATACTGTTGTGAAGAAGTTTAAAGCCGGATTTGGATACAAAAAGATTTCCCAAGCTTTAAACATCCCAAGGAGCACTGTGCAAGCGATAATATTGAAATGGAAGGAGTATCAGACCACTGCAAATCTACCAAGACCTGGCCGTCCCTCTAAACTTTCAGCTCATACAAGGAGAAGACTGATCAGAGATGCAGCCAAGAGGTCCATGATCACTCTGGATGAACTGCAGAGATCTAGGGAGACTCTGTCCATAGGACAACAATCAGTCGTATATTGCACAAATCTGGCCATTATGGAAGAGTGGCAAGAAGAAAGACATTTCTTAAAGATATCCATAAAAAGTGTCGTTTAAAGTTTGCCACAAGCCACCTGGGAGACACACCAAACATGTGGAAGAAGGTGCTCTGGTCAGATGAAACCAAAATTGAACTTTTTGGCAACAATGCAAAACGTTATGTTTGGCGTAAAAGCAACACAGCTGAACACACCATCCCCACTGTCAAACATGGTGGTGGCAGCATCATGGTTTGGGCCTGCTTTTCTTCAGCAGGGACAGGGAAGATGGTTAAAATTGATGGGAAGATGGATGGAGCCAAATACAGGACCATTCTAGAAGAAAACCTGATGGAGTCTGCAAAAGACCTGAGACTGGGACGGAGATTTGTCTTCCAACAAGACAATGATCCAAAACATAAAGCAAAATCTACAATGGAATGGTTCAATAATAAACATATCCAGGTGTTAGAATGGCCAAGTCAAAGTCCAGACCTGAATCCAATCGAGAATCTGTGGAAAGAACTGAAAACTGCTGTTCACAAATGCTCTCCATCCAACCTCACTGAGCTCGAGCTGTTTTGCAAGGAGGAATGGGAAAAATTTCAGTCTCTCGATGTGCAAAACTGATAGAGACATACCCCAAGCGACTTACAGCTGTAATCGCAGCAAAAGGTGGCGCTACAAAGTATTAACTTAAGGGGGCTGAATAATTTTGCACGCCCAATTTTTCAGTTTTTGATTTGTTAAAAAAGTTTGAAATATCCAATAAATGTCATTCCACTTCATGATTGTGTCCCACTTGTTGTTGATTCTTCACAAAAAAATACAGTTTTATATCTTTATGTTTGAAGCCTGAAATGTGGCAAAAGGTCGCAAAGTTCAAGGGGGCCGAATACTTTCGCAAGGCACTGTATGTGACAATCTGTGCCCATTCCTTACACCATTGACTCTACTAAATTATTTAGACTTTAATTAGTACGGTCATTGGGTTCATGACAGGCCCTTCCTACCCAGGAGAATATTACTCTGGTTAATGATGAATACAGTTTTCTGAATGGGGAATGCCAGAGAAACTTGGACCAATACCAGAGCATAAGAAATGCCAGAAACACCGAGCTTCAAAGTAAAACATTGTTTCACTCTGAGCCATGGTAAACAAATAGATAATTAGTGTATGCAATGAGGTAACAGTGCTTTTTCCATTTCTAAGAGACGGCACACACACACACAGCAGGACACCGATATCTACGATGAAACATCTTCCAACATTACTTGAAAGCACATTTTCTGACACAGCAGGTACTGTTTAGGACATTGCAGTAAAGTATCTTAGAACTGACTGCAAAAACAGAAAGTCCTACAAATAACAACTTCAGGTTGTGAGCAAGGACACTTTCCTTTCAAGTGGTGCCCTTAGTGGTGCCCTTAGTGGTGCCCTTAGTGGTTGCTTTAGTGCACATGAACTGTACCAGAAGCACAACCCTTATATAATAACTGGCTTTGTCAATGACTCTGCAAAAACCATCCCCTGTACTGCTTACGTCAGCACTGCAGAGCCATGAAGTGATACCACAACCGCTCCCTCCTGTCTGGATCAGTGTGTATCTGCTGTTTCACCACACACACACACACACACACACACACACACACACACACACACACACACACATACACATACACATACACATACACATACACATACACATACACATACACATACACACACACACACATACACACACACACATACACACACACATACACATACACATACACATACACACACACACACACACACACACACACACACACACACACACACACACACACATACATACACACACACATACACACCCCAATCCCCCAAAGCTTCCTTTTCAAACAGAAAAGTGCAGAGCCAGCTGCCATCACCAGTCCGGCCTTCTAGCTGGCTCCATGTAGGCAGCAGAGGGATAGACTTAGAGACACAGAGACGCTAAAAGCAGAGCCCTTTACTTATTCATGCCTGTGCTGAGAATCAGGAGGCTGTCGTGTCAAAACACACCCGCTTGTGCCTCGACGGCCTCGCCTGACAGTAGAGCAACGAGCACACACTCATTTATGATGCATGAGTTGGGTTATTTTTAGATGGGCTTTTAGCCAGAGTAGAAGTCACAACTGTTTCATAATGCCAGATCATGAGAGTGGATGTAGAAAAGCCACAGTTTGACTAGTTATTGTGTCTACTGCAGACTGGCAACACCGTTTAGGGGGAAATGCATCACTTGCTTAGGCATCTGTTCCCGGAGGTGGAATTTCAGATTGTAACAGCATCAGAACCAAATTTGTAGCCATTCTACCATCGCATTTTCCATAACAAATGCTGAAGGCCAGTACATAAAATGACCTTGTCAGAATCCACAATTCTCCTCAGAGAAGGTGAGAAAGGCTTGGAATGATTCTCCTTCACTTTGGCTCAAGGATTGACTCAAGACCTTTCTCTTTCATGTGAATCACCTTGAAAGTGAATAGAGGCTTTGTTCTGACGGCCGTCTCCTTTGACGCAAGTTTTGCTGCAGCCTCAGGGCATTAACACAGCTAGCTGCTAACAAAGGTCTAAAGGGTGGCGGTGCAAGACGTCTCAATACTGGTGAAACAGGAGGATGAGTCTTGACTGGCGGTGCAAGACGTCTCAATACTGGTGAAACAGGAGGATGAGTCTTGTCTGGCGGTGCAAGACGTCTCAATACTGGTGAAACAGGAGGATGAGTCTTGACTGGCGGTGCAAGACGTCTCAATACTGGTGAAACAGGAGGATGAGTCTTGACTGGCGGTGCAAGACGTCTCAATACTGGTGAAACAGGAGGATGAGTCTTGACTGGCGGTGCAAGACGTCTCAATACTGGTGAAACAGGAGGATGAGTCTTGTCTGGCGGTGCAAGATGTCTCAATACTGGTGAAACAGGAGGATGAGTCTTGACTGGCGGTGCAAGACGTCTCAATACTGGTGAAACAGGAGGATGAGTCTTGACTGGCGGTGCAAGACGTCTCAATACTGGTGAAACAGGAGGATGAGTCTTGACTGGCGGTGCAAGACGTCTCAATACTGGTGAAACAGGAGGATGAGTCTTGACTGGCGGTGCAAAACATGTAGAACCAGGAACAGATACTGGCCTTGGTTCTCTCCAGATCTGACTGCCCTTGGTTCTCTCCAGATCTGACTGCCCTTGACCAGCAAAAAAACATCCCGTGGCGTTCTGCATTAGCATCGAATTGCCCCCGTGATATGCAACTTTTCAGGGAAGTTAGGAACCAATATACACAGGCAGTTAGGAAAGCTAAGGCTAGCTTTTTCAAGCAAAAATTTGAATCCTGTAGCACAAACTCAAAAAAGTTCTGGGACACTGTAAAGTCCATGGAGAATAAGAGCACCTCCTCCCAGCTGCCCACTGCACTGAGGCTAGGAAACACTGTCACCACCGATAAATCCACTATAATTGAGAATTTCAATAAGCATTTTTCTACGGCTGGCCATGCTTTCCACCTGGCTAACCCTACCCCGGTCAACAGCCCTGCACTCCCCACAGCAACTCGCCCAAGCCTCCCCCATTTCTCCTTCACCAAAATTCATCTATAAAATAGCCTCCAACACCCTACTCAACAAATTGGATGCAGTCTATCACAGTGCCATCCGTTTTGTCACCAAAGCCCCATATACTACCCACCACTGCGACCTGTACGCTCTCATATCCTGGCCCTTGCTTCATACTCGTCGCCAAACCCACTGGCTCCAGGTCATCTACAAGTCTCTGCTAGGTAAAGCCCCGCCTTATCTCATCTCACTGGTCACCATAGCAGCACCCACCCGTAGCACGCGCTCCAGCAAGTATATCTCACTGGTCTCCCGCAAAGCCAATTCCTCCTTTGACAGCCTTTCCTTCCAGTTCTCTGCTGCCAATGACTGGTGCTTCTACACCTGCATTGCTTGCTGTTTGGGGTTTTAGGCTGGGTTTCTGTACAGCACTTTGAGATATCAGCTGATGTAAGAAGGACTAGATAAATACATTTGATTTGATTTTGATTTGATTTGGAACGAACTGCAAAAATCACTGAGGCTGGAGACTTATATATCTCTCACTAGCTTTAAGCACCAGCTATCAGAGCAGCTCACAGATCACTGCACCTGTACATAGCCCATCTGTAAACAGCCCATCCAACTACCTCATCCCATACTGTATTTATTTATTTATTTATCTTGCTCCTTTGCACCCCAGTATCTCTACTTGCACATTCATCTTCTGCACATCTACCATTCCAGTGTTTAATTGCTATATTGTAATTACTTCGCCACCATGGCCTATTTATTGCCTTACCTCCCTTATCTTACCTCTTATCTCATCTACTGTATTATTGACTGTATGTTTGTTTATTCCATGTGTAACTCTGTGTTATTGTATGTGTCGAACTGCTGTGCTTTATCTTGGCCAGGTCGCAGTTGTAAATGAGAACTTGTTGTCAACTTGCCTAGCTGGTTAAATAATGGTTAAATATATATATTTTTTAAGACGTCTCAACACTAATGAAACAGGAGAATGAGGCCATTGACTGGCAGTGCTACTGTGCCATCTCAATAGGACTCTTCTTTATGAGGCCATTGGCATGGTTATGAGTCCTTTGTAAAGCAGTGTCCCCCTCTCCTGTTAGGAAGGGTCTCCCTGACTCTTGTCTCCCTGACTATGCAATATGGGAGAGAGAGGGTCGCAGTAGAACAAAGGAACTCTCCCGCCAAATTCTACTACATCCCAGAATTTGAAAATGTGGAAACGGTCGGTGGAGAAGCCAGCTACGACCCGGTCCGTTTTGTTTCATGATTGTGACCTCATGAAAGACAATTCAGCACATTACCCTAACTCTGTTTATACAGGTTCCTCAGTTATGAGGCTTGCATCTAATTCTTGTATAAAATAAAACATATTAAACTATTTGATGTAAATGATGTAATGTGATATTTAGTCTTCTAAATGAGAGAATTGTTTTCATAAGTAAACTGATGCTCACTCAGCGGCCACGGCCAAGTGAATAGACATTGGTCGGAAATTATGAACCAACCCTTTTTCTACATTTCAATAAAAGCCCCCGTGATGAAAAGTCACTTTAGTTCCAAATAACGGGAGGACTTGTCCCCCACGTTGAAAAGGGCTAATTCTAATTTCAACTCTACAGACCAGGAAACGTGAGAGCTTGCCTCACACATGACATGGTATGAACTCTGAACTATTGATCTCCTAAAGATGAAGTGCATACTAAACTAGCATATATCAGACTGCAGCTGAAAATATGCTCAAATCTAGTACAAGAACACTGACCGACGCGGACAAATCTCCAGAGTGAGATGAACCTCTCAGACCACGACGACCCGGAAGATTCTACAAAGGACGAGGGCAACATCGACTGAGCAAACCAGAGCCTCACATCACCAGCTCAACTATCGAAGCCAGCTTCATGTAAATACAATGCATTGCTTTTTCGAGTGAGCATTAGTGGCATATGTATTTATGACATCAGTATTGAATAGACTCAAGCACACATCCACTCCAACTGTAATGCAGCCTACTGTAAAAAAACAACTAATAAATACTCCTTAGCACCAAACACAAATCCACACTGTTTCCGCACCAGATGGTCTCTTCCTTCAAATGTTACTTACCATTCCCAATCAGTATTCATTTAGATGGATTTAGCTAGGTAGCCTCCGTAGTGTTGCGGATACCGCTGCCTTGAGAGCTGCCAGGGGACTCGTTGGTTAGCAGACATAACCATGAAAGGTAATGAGCCCCAACGGAGCTCTTTATGCAAATAAAAACGTTTTTTGTGTTTTCTTTACAGGACCTCCAAATCTCTCTCTCTCTCCATCTCTCTGTCTCTGGCTGAGGATGGGCCTGTTTACCTTCTCAATTAGGCCTTGTAATTTGTCAGGGAGCTGTGACCAATGGAAAGGAAGACTAGTCCCAAGATAGAAGCTCATTTTGGGTGGAATAGTGCGGGTTGGTTTCCTGGACCCAGATTAAGACTATTCCTGGACTTAAAAGCAATTTCAAAGGAGATTCCCTGTAGATTATTTCTATTTATTTATCCGGTACTAGGCTTTATCTGGGTCCAGGAAAACAGTCCATCAAGTTTAACAACCAAGCACAGAAGTTTAAATTGAGAAATTCAATTGGTTTAACATGTTAAATTGATTTGGTTGGTTTAAAGCTGAATTTCAGGATGGAGTTTTTCACACAGTAAACTGCTAACTACCGGACCTTTGACTGTGAAAACGCAGTGAGGAGGCAAGTGGGAACTCCAGGTCAAAGGACACCAGGCATCAAAGCAAGTCTTTATTGCTTCTAACAAGCCTATAGTCAACCATCTCCGTAAAGATGCTCCTGTTGTGGAGAGAGCACAGTTTCTCTACGTGAGAAGAGATACTGCAGCATGTAGGACCAGTGTGGATGCCGAGAGGACAGGAGAGAAAGTTAGGGCAACGTTAGGCAGGGGCTTTAGGAAATATGGACTTCTGTATGTTCCAAGGTGTTCCAAAAGTTTTGGGATGAGAATGATTTGAGTGTATCCGTCACGGTGAGAGAGAGAGAGAGAGAGAGAGAGAGAGAGAGAGAGAGAGAGAGAGAGAGAGGAGACTGCACAAGAGCCTAGCTCAGTTGAGCGGGAGGCTCCCAAATGAATTTCCTTCCCAGAGCCCGTCAGATGTCAGTGGGACTGAGAAATGTCAGGCGCTACAATCACACACTGACACACACTGGATGCATCTCAAATGGCACCCTATTCCCTATATAGTGTAGTATCTTTGACCAGAGCCCTATGAGGCCTGGTC
This sequence comes from Oncorhynchus clarkii lewisi, assembly GCF_045791955.1. Taxonomy (NCBI): domain Eukaryota; kingdom Metazoa; phylum Chordata; class Actinopteri; order Salmoniformes; family Salmonidae; genus Oncorhynchus; species Oncorhynchus clarkii. The sequence continues at coordinate 28,335,670 of NC_092179.1, read as the reverse complement.
AATAGTAGTGTGTTATATAGGGAATAGGGTGCCATTTAGGATGCACATCCTGAGGCAGACAGGAAGGAAGCATTAGAGCAGGGGGATTTAGCCTCCCTCCTTCGGGCAAAAAGCAGCCTTCCGTAATTCACTCCTGAAAGATCCTTATCGAGGCTGCTATACCTGGCCTCCTTCCCACGTCTATGGGATCAGAGACTACATATCCCATTATCCCTGAGGTGTCAGACTATGCAACTACGTCCTGCAGTGAAAGTCACACTGTCATCTTAAAGTTAGGTATGGATTAGTTAGGGGTAGTGAATAGAGCGTAGTACATGCAGGAGGAGGCTATCCTGGGTTCAGATAGTATTTGAAATCATTCAAAAACATTGAGCGTTTGCTCTTGCCTGCCAGTAGCAGGTTTATTATGTCACGGCTCAATCAAGCTTAGATCAAATATTTTAAATGATTTCAAATAGTATATAAACCCAGGTCTGGAGGCGATATGAGTGAAAGTGGAGTATGAGGGAAGACAGCACAGTGGACAGTGTGGTCTGGACTTCTGACGCGTTTGATTAGCTTGGATCTATCAGTCAGTTCACCTCCAGATCGAAGCTGACAGGCTGACAGCGAGATGAGAGTCAACGTGACGAGCGTACAGGTTATACTGTATTCAGACCGGCCGCTTTGACGGTTGGAAAGTCCCAGACATGATCTGACTCTCTCCTCTGACTGCTACAGAGAACCTCCAACCCTCCAGTATACAAAACAACCGTTTGATGATCAAGTCTAGGAGCACAAAGGAAGACACACCAAGCAAAATATTTTTCTTCCTATTTGATAAATCAACAAGACATTTACTCTGCTCAGACCCTTTCTCTTATTCTGTCCTCCTGTTCGCCTCAGTCAAATAATGACAGTTACCATTATAGTCGGAACCACAAATGCATTAAAAAAAATAAAAATAATAATAGAACAGATAGGAAATTAAACATACTATCAAACCAAAGATTTTATTAGAAGCTTGAAAAAGTTCTGCCTCCAGAACCGTGGAGTCTGATAATTGAATGAATCTGGGGAGTCCACAGAGTAACCAGCAGAGTACTGCATCCAATTTACAGACATTTCTCAAACTTCCAAGAACACATTCATTTAAGTCTTCTCAGAATCCCTATATCCACGCTGTGACATCACCTCCTCACTTCTCTCCCCGCTTTTATGATAGCATGTCATCAAATCACAGCTTGACAGAATTAAATCAATGACACATTTCTCTTTCGCCTGGTTTGCGACGGCAGCTTTCTCTCTGTCTGGGAGACTGGAGAGCGTGTCATTTCTGGCGAAGGGCATTCTCGTCTTACATTTGCATCTTGGTAATTTAGAAGACGCTCCATGTTATAGTTTCCCCAAAGGTACAGATCCAGGATCAGCTTCGACTCCCCCAATCCTGGCCTTAATCGTTAGTGGAGAAAATGCAATAATGATCCAAGATCATCAGCTAGGAGAAATTGCACCCTCCTCCGCCAGTAACCCAAATAGTTGTGAGGAAGCCACACCCTTACCTGTCTGCGTCCCCGTGCACCTCCTTGACCATCCTCTGGGTGACCTCTAGCGCCGTGTTCAGGTCAGGGGCGCGACCGACGTTCCGTGAGTATAGGTGAAGACCACCGTCTGTAAGGTACCTACGAAGAAGAAACTACATCACTAAGCTGGGTTGTGTTCGCGACTGTGTGTATCGGGAGTGTGAGTGTGTGTGTGTGTATTGGGAGTGTGTGAGCGTGTGTGCATGCCCACGTGTGTGCACACACATTTACAGGGTTGTAATCAGAGACGGCTGATAGGACATGAAAGCACATTAGGTTTAAGCTAATTAGGATCATAATTCAGCTAATCACTTTTTCATCCCTAGGTGCTATACGTTTGGCCCCTACAGTACCTTAATCATAGTTAATGTGGATGGTTCGTTCGGGTGGTGTTCAATAAATCAATTTCATACATGAACAAATAGGATGGGAGAACTAATGCAGGTATGAGTTCCACATGGCACCCTATTCCCTTTATAGTGCACTACTTTATACCAGAGCCCTATGAGGCCTGGTCAAATGTAGTGCACTATATAGGGAATAAGGTGCCATCTGGGACACAGAACATGTGGGTGTTGGGGAAGAGCACTTATCAGTGTCCCCAGAGGAACGGCTAACACAGTGATGTACAATAGATCTGGGGCTATTCTTTCTCACTGAGCGATGTGTCAGCCAGCGCACTATTGAGAGTTTGGTATGGAATGTACATGTATGGTGAATTCCTCCCGTCGCTGCTCAATAGCTGTGTGAAAGCCACAACTTCATCGCCCCTCATATGTTCTCCTGTCTCACCATTCCATTTGGAAGAATTGCGATGGCCTTGGCAATAACTGTGATTATTTTCTTCAATAACAGGATTGACCCTGAATGTGTGTGTGTCTGGGGGTGTTGGGAGAAGCAGAAGACACATTTACCTTCTAAGCAATGGACAACATAGAATCTATTCTATTCTGTCTATGGCATAGTCGCTTACCCACTGGTGATGTCATCTGTCCTGACGTTCTTCCCCAGGATGTCTCCGTCGCTCATGTACCCTGCCACGTCCATCTCCAGCATCCCCTCCGGCCCTCCTCCCTTCTCCCCCTGCTCGGCCCCTCTCGCCCCTGCCGTCGCCGCTCGCCTCAGGGGGGCACTGTACACAAACCGGGAGGAGTCCGAGTGACCGTACCGCCCAGTGGCGCCACCTGTGCCTGCACCTGTCCGAGGTGGTGGGACTGTGGTGTAGGTACTGGGCATAGAAGGGGCGTCGCCTGCTTGTAGGCGGGGGCTTGGGGCTGATTGGCCGAGGCGCCAGGAGGTCATGGGGGCGGAGCGACTGGTGATGCTCCGCCCGTTGACCTCTGTGGTCACTGTGCTGTCGAAGGTCGTCTCCAAGGTGCTGAAGAGGTCAGAGAGTTGGAGAGAGCAGAAAAGAGGGAGAGAGAGAGAGAGAGAGAGAGAGAGAGAGAGATAGGAAAAGAGATAGGAAAAGAGTGAGGGAGAGGGGAAAAGAGAGAGAGAGAGACAGAGGAAAAGAGAGAGAGGAAAAGAGTGAGAGAGGGGGAGAGTGAGAAAGAGAGCGTGATTAGGAAAGTTTAGGGACAGATCAGCTCAGCCCCCTGGCACAGCCACAGAGAGGATTTGAGCAGAGAGATCAATACTTTCAGCTCTGCTGACACTTTACAAATATTCCCAATCTTTCCACCAGGGTGAGCTCTGGGGTGAAGTGCAAAACTGATCCAAGATCAGCATCTAGGGTCAACTTCACCCCAAGGTGACATGAGTTTAGTTTGGAGAGACCCTGTTGAATGACCATACGGTGAACCCATAGCCAGCTCAACACACAGACCCAAATGTCCACTCCCTAAAATATGTTCCTATTAGCATGTGCACTGTTGTATGAAGGATACATTGCTCAGGCAGAAAGATTGGTAGTGTTGTTGCAACGAAGCAGTTTCCCTAAAATGGATGCCACTCGTTACCTCCACACACATCACCTACTGTTTGTGTGTGTTTGTGTGTGTATATGTGTGTGAGTGTGTCTAGCCTGCTATCTCGTAGCCTGCTATTTCTTTCACTATTTCTTTCAGTGTTTTAAAGGGATAGTTCACTCAAAAACTATGCAAAACACATAATCACATTTATGCAAAACACAATCTCAGTTTTTGCTCTGTACTGAAAGTGCTCTATTGCACGCACGCACACGCACGCACGCACGCACGCACGCACACACACACACACACACACACACACACACACACACACACACACACACACGCACACACGCACACACACACACACACACTGCTTGAGCTCTCTCTGGTGGAAAGATCCAGTTTACACGCATGTCTGGGGGTCATCTCCATCATTGGTGTATAATCCACAAATATCAATGTCCTAAAATCTAAACGTTCCAATACAATCCATCCTATTCACACTATGGGTGTTTATATCTAACGATTTATAAAACAGGATATAAAACTTGATTTTAAAGAGATTCAAACTGGATCTAACAAGAGCCAAAGTAAAGATGCTGAGAGGAGCATAACAACAAGATGGATTGTGATGATCATTAGGGACAGATGACATCCATCTTTAACCACTGTCTAACACTGAGACTGATCCATCTCTAACCACTGTCTAACACTGGGACTGATCCACTCCAACCCCTGTCTAACACTGAGACTGATCCATCTTAAACCACTGTCTAACACTGAGACTGATCCATCTCTAACCACTGTCTAACACTGAGACTGATCCATCTCTAACTACTCTCTAACACTGAGACTGATCCATCTCTAACCACTGTCTAACACTGAGACTGATCCATCTCTAACTACTGACTAACACTGAGACTGATCCATCTCTAACCACTATCTGAGACTGATACATCTTTAACCACTGTATAACACTGAGACTGATCCATCTCTAACTACTTTCTAACACTGAGACTGATCCACTCCAACCCCTGTCTAACACTGAGACTGATCCATCTCTAACCACTGTCTAACACTGAGACTGATCCATCTCTAACTACTGACTAACACTGAGACTGATCCATCTCTAACCACTATCTGAGACTGATACATCTTTAACCACTGTATAACACTGAGACTGATCCATCTCTAACCACTGTCTAACACTGAGACTGAGCCATCTTTAACCACTGTCTAACACTGAGACTGATCCATCTCTAACCACTGTCTAACACTGAGACTGATCCATCTCTAACCACTGTCTAACACTGATCCATCTCTAACCACTGTCTAACACTGAGACTGATCCATCTCTAACCCCTGTCTAACACTGAGACTGATCCATCTCTAACCACTGTCTAACACTGAGACTGATCCATCTCTAACTACTGACTAACACTGAGACTGATCCATCTCTAACCACCATCTGAGACTGATACATCTTTAACCACTGTATAACACTGAGACTGATCCATCTCTAACTACTGTCTAACACTGAGACTGATCCATCTCTAACCACTGTCTAACACTGAGACTGATCCATCTTTAACCACTGTCTAACACTGAGACCGATCCATCTCTAACTACTGTCTAACACTGAGACTGATCCATCTCTAACCACTGTCTAACACTGAGACTGATCCATCTCTAACCACTGTCTGAGACTGATCCATCTCTAGCTACTGTCTAACACTGAGACTGATCCATCTCTAACCCCTGGGGTTGTGTGAAGTGACAACCATGTGAGTATTGGTTTGTGAGTGTGTGTGTGTGTGTGTGTGTGTGTGAGGTTGTATGAGGTTGTGTGTGTGTGTGTGTGTGTGTGCATGAGGTAGTGTGTGGGAGGTTCTGTGTGTCTGTGTGTGTGTGTGTGTGTGTGTGTGTGTGTGTGTGTGTGTGTGTGAGCTATCAGGAGCACACAGAGGCTGCAGCTATGTGATCCTAGCCAGGGAAGGAGATAGCTAGTAATGTCACAACCACAGTCACTCTGCATCACCATCAACCCCCGCACACACGCGTGTGTAACGTTACAGCAGTGTGTCTCTATGGAACAATATATGTTTCTGCAGTATGTGGACAGAGAGAGAGAGATAGGAAGAAGTAATGTGTGTGTGTGTGTGTTTGGAGGAGAGAGGAGAGCTGTGACTGTAGCGTTCCAGACCTGGTTGCCAGATCCTGATCAGGTATCCATCAGGTTTCCCACATAGTGTTTGAGATAACCTGCTGTGGCGTGCCACTGAGCAGGTGTGTTTGATTATTCCTGTGCCAGTGCTGTGTGCAGGCAGGCAGGTAGGGTGTGGGAGCCCCATTGTCAGAGGGTCACCACTGCCCCCTATGGCACATGTTGGTACCGCAGCTCCAATAATGTAGTCTGAAGCGATTCTCTAAAGCCCTGTTTACACTTGGAGCTAACATGCGTCATGTGACCTGATCTTATCCACATCCTGATTGTGCCCACATTTTCAGAAATGTGTCTACACATGGTATTAAAATGTGTCTCTTATCTGTCCATTGTCTACGCAAATTATTTCACAGCTATTCTTTCAAAATAATATTTATTTATTTATTTTATGACACATATTGACGGCATTAGCCAATGGTGCCAGCTGTCAATGATTTTAGGATCAGGATGATTTACATGGCTTCACTGTCCTGATCCATCTACTCTACAATAAGACACAATACACACACACACACACACACACACACACACACACACACAACACACACACACACACACACACACACACACACACACACACACACACACACACACACACACACACACACACACACACACACACACACACACACACACACACACACACACACACACACACACACACCTGTCTCCTGGTACCCTGCGGCCTCCAGGAAGGTGGAAGACTGATATGGTGTCATCACGGAGGCTAACCCACAGTATGGGAGCGGCCCTCTTCCTCTCCAAACCCGGAAATCAATAGTCAGGATGAAACGGGGTGGAAACAGCACAGGAAGAATGGGGGAGGGGTCACAACCTTGATGTGTGTATCCACATTTACAGAGAATAATGTTTTCCCATCGTTGACCTGGAGTACACTGGTTAAGGTAATATGAAGGACAGTAGAGTAATGATCCTGCCTGTCTGGAGTATGTACTGCATGGACATGGATGGGAGAGCTTCATTCAATAGGTCTGCATTGGGCTGCCGCTGGTTGAAATGCATGGGGGTGTTGAGGTAGAGCTGTATGTGCGGTGGGCGCCCAGGTTGACAGGTGTTACAGATCAATTGGTTTCACCACTGATGGCGTGAAGGAAATGAGTTTAGCCTGTGCAAGTCTACGTCCCAAATGGCACCCTATTCCCTACACAGTGCACAGGGCTCTGGTCAAAGTAGTGCACTACAGGGAACAGGGTGCCATTTGAGACACCGCCTAAGCCTGCATCTGTGAGAAATCACATGCTCTCCTCAGCACGGTGTATCTGCCCAGCAGATATCCAGACATCGTATTGCTGTGAATAATTGACTCTGCCTATAACGCTGTAAACACCAATTAAACAAACCAGACCGGGTAAAGCTAGCGCATTTAAAATGTCATCCGAGGAGTCAGAATCCCATGGGACTAATACACAGCCACAGTGGAAAGGGATTTTTGGGGGCAATTGTTCTTTTCTTGCAATCTGGGGAATTGCCCTTGAAGAGCACAGCGTCTTTTCATATGCGGAAAACATATTTCTCTTCAAATGTCAATCAATACTATTTTTTTCATTCCGTCTGGGTGTAGGTTGGACAGAGAATCAAACATGGGCTTTGATCGATACAGATTATCTGTGGTGGTGTGGCAACGTCTGGGTCTTGGAGGAGTGTGGAGGGTTTCTGTGAGGAATGTTAGTGTTGTGGTGGATGGCGCTCTGTTTCAAGCAGAGTTCAATTACAAAGCAGGTGGGGGGCCATGGGGCTGGGATTCACACGTTACAATCAGCCATAGAGAACAACCAGTACATGGGTTATAACAGAGAAACTACCACACAGAGAGGTCCTTTAAATGGGTTATAACAGAGAAACCACCACACAGAGAGGTCCTTTACATGGGTTATAACAGAGAAACTACCACACAGAGAGGTCCTTTACATGGGTTATAACAGAGAAACTACCACACAGAGAGGTCCTTTACATGGGTTATAACAGAGAAACCACCACACAGAGAGGTCCTTTACATGGGTTATAACAGAGAAACCACCACACAGAGAGGTCCTTTACATGGGTTATAACAGAGAAACCACCACACAGAGAGGTCCTTTACATGGGTTATAACAGAGAAACCACCACACAGAGAGGTCCTTTACATGGGTTATAACAGAGAAACTACCACACAGAGAGGTCCTTTACATGGGTTATAACAGAGAAACTACCACACAGAGAGGTCCTTTACATGGGTTATAACAGAGAAACCACCACACAGAGAGATCCTTTAAATGGGTTATAACAGAGAAACCACCACACAGAGAGATCCTTTAAATGGGTTATAACAGAGAAACCACCACACAGAGAGGTCCTTTACATGGGTTATAACAGAGAAACCACCACACAGAGAGGTCCTTTACAAGGGTTATAACAGAGAAACCACCACACAGAGAGGTCCTTTACATGGGTTATAACAGAGAAACTACCACACAGAGAGGTCATTAACACAAGGGTTATAACAGAGAAACTACCACACAGAGAGGTCCTTTACATGGGTTATAACAGAGAAACTACCAACAGAGAAACCACCACACAGAGAGAGGTCAAGGGTTATAACAGAGAAACTACCACACAGAGAGGTCCTTTACAAGGGTTAACATGGGTTATAACAGAGAAACTACCACACAGAGAGGTCCTTTACATGGGTTATAACAGAGAAACTACCACACAGAGAGGTCATTATAACAGAGAAACAGAGAAACTACCACACATAGGTTATAACAGAGAAACTACCACACAGAGAGGTCCTTTACATGGGTTATAACAGAGAAACCACCACACAGAGAGATCCTTTACATGGGTTATAACAGAGAAACTACCACACAGAGAGGTCCTTTACATGGGTTATAACAGAGAAACCACCACACAGAGAGATCCTTTACATGGGTTATAACAGAGAAACTACCACACAGAGAGGTCCTTTACACGGGTTATAACAGAGAAACTACCACACAGAGAGGTCATTAACACGGGTTATAACAGAGAAACCACCACACAGAGAGGTCCTTTACATGAGTTATAACAGAGAAACCACCACACAGAGAGATCCTTTAAATGGGTTAAAACAGAGAAACCACCACACAGAGAGGTCCTTTACATGGGTTATAACAGAGAAACTACCACACAGAGAGGTCATTAACACGGGTTATAACAGAGAAACTACCACACAGAGAGGTCCTTTACATGGGTTATAACAGAGAAACCACCACACAGAGAGGTCATTAACATGGGTTATAACAGAGAAACTACCACACAGAGAGGTCCTTTACATGGGTTATAACAGAGAAACCACCACACAGAGAGGTCATTAACATAGGTTATAACAGAGAAACTACCACACAGAGAGGTCCTTTACATGGGTTATAACAGAGAAACCACCACACAGAGAGATCCTTTACATGGGTTATAACAGAGAAACTACCACACAGAGAGGTCCTTTACATGGGTTATAACAGAGAAACTACCACACAGAGAGGTCCTTTACATGGGTTATAACAGAGAAACCACCACACAGAGAGGTCCTTTACATTTCCATGCAGAGAGGTCCTTTACATGGGTTATAACAGAGAAACTACCACACAGAGAGGTCCTTTACATGGGTTATAACAGAGAAACTACCACACAGAGAGGTCCTTTACAAGGGTTATAACAGAGAAACTACCACACAGAGAGGTCCTTTACAAGGGTTATAACAGAGAAACTACCACACAGAGAGGTCCTTTACATCAGATTGATGACAAACACAGCCTCTCTATCAGCTGGACCAGATGGCCATGAAGTACGCATGGAAATGAAGCTCCAGTCAGAAAAGAAAAAAGAAATCCCTCATATAAATAACGATCACACACTGTGGGCCGGTTCTTCATGCAGCAGTGATTCATTACAATGGAGGTGAAAAACCTTCGCCCTGATTACCTCTTCACGGCAATTTCTGTGTGTGAAAGACCTTTTAATGGCTTGCCCATTCTCTAGTTACGAGCCCCATTGGAATTCCTGTCTGATACCCTCACTCTATTTACACTCATATATACTGTAGCAGACAGACTGACAGGTGGGCAGGCAGGCCGACAGGCGGGCAGACAGGCGGGCAGACAGGCAGGCAGACAGGCAGGCAGACAGACAGGCGGGCAGACAGGCGGGCAGACAGGCAGGTGGGCAGACAAACAGGCGGACAGACAAACAGGCGGACAGACAGACGGACAGACAGACGGGCAGACAGGGAGGCGGGCAGACAGGTTTCTACATGGCTGATGTTGAGGGTTTGATAATCCTTCATGTTCCATGCTGGGTGTCCTCTCCTCATTACGTCTCTAAGTGTCTCAATGGAATAACAGCAGAGGCCCCTGGGGGTCTAACTGGAGTCAATGTGCTAGAGAGTCAATGTGCTAGAGAGTCAATGTGCTAGAGAAACAATGTGCTAGCTAGTCAATGTGCTAGATAGTCAATGTGCTAGAGAGTCAATGTGCTAGAGAGTCAACGTGCTAGAGAAACAATGTGCTAGAGAGACAATGTGCTTGAGAGTCAATGTGCTAGAGAGTCAATGTGCTAGAGAGTCAATGTGCTAGAGAAACAATGTGCTAGAGAAACAATGTGCTAGAGAAACAATGTGCCAGAGAGTCAATGTGCTAGAGAGTCAATGTGCTAGAGAGTCAATGTGCTAGAGAGTCAATGTGCTAGAGAAACAATGTGCTAGAGAAACAATGTGCTTGAGAGTCAATGTGCTAGAGAGTCAATGTGCTAGAGAGTCAATGTGCTAGAGAGTCAATGTGCTAGAGAGTCAATGTGCTAGAGAGTCAATGTGCTAGAGAAACAATGTGCTAGAGAAACAATGTGCTAGAGAAACAATGTGCCAGAGAGTCAATGTGCTAGCTAGTCAATGTGCTAGATAGTCAATGTGCTAGAGAGTCAATGTGCTAGCTAGTCAATGTGCTAGATAGTTAATGTGCTAGAGAGTCAATGTGCTAGAGAGTCAATGTGCTGTGCTAGAGAGTCAATGTGCTTGAGAGTCAATGTGCTAGAGAGTCAATGTGCTAGAGAGTCAATGTGCTAGAGAGTCAATGTGCTATAGAGTCAATGTGCTAGAGAGTCAATGTGCTAGAGAGTCAATGTGCTAGAGAGTCAATGTGCTATAGAGTCAATGTGCTAGAGAGTCAATGTGCTAGTCAATGTGCTAGAGAGTCAATGTGCTAGAGAGTCAATGTGCTAGCTAGTCAATGTGCTAGATAGTCAATGTGCTAGAGAGTCAATGTGCTAGAGAGTCAATGTGCCAGAGAGTCAATGTGCTAGCTAGTCAATGTGCTAGAGAGTCAATGTGCTAGCTAGTCAATGTGCTAGAGAGTCAATGTGCTAGAGAAACAATGGTGCTTTATTGATCAGTAGCGCCGCGCTCCTTTCTGGTGGCGGTGAGGGAACACACGCTGCCATCTGTCACGGCTGTTCCGCCACCTTGCCACCATTTTCCCCACAAATGGGTCAGAAATATCAGAATAATCCATTGGAGAAGAGAAGAGTACAGCCCAGAGCCATGACAAAAACCCATGATCATTATTATGACTCGCCGGAGATCAGCCAAGACATTCCTTTAATGCGAACAGGCTGCTGTTGTGACGAACCAGACATGATAGGTTGTGGTTTTCTGTCCCCCTCAAACACCATCAAAGTGTGCCAGTAGCGTGTAAGTACTTGATTAGAATATCTAGGAAATATCAAGATAGGGTAATTGGGGGAAAATCGTAAAAAGCTTTGAGACTTCTGAAATACGGTATCTGTCCTTTATATACTCATCCAATCAGAATGTTTAATCTGAAAATAGAATGCCAGGTAGTTTAAAACCCTGAAAACATCAGGAATCCTAAATAATAACTGACCAGTGTTTTAGTTGAGGACCTGATATAATTATAATCATATCAACTTTAGATTGAGGACCTGATATAATTATAATCATATCAACTTTAGATTGAGGACCTGATATAATTATAATCATATCAACTTTAGATTGAGGACCTGATATAATTATAATCATATCAACTTTAGATTGAGGACCTGATATAATTATAATCATATCAACTTTAGATTGAGGACCTGATATAATTATAATCATATCAACTTTAGATTGAGGACCTGATATAATTATAATCATATCAACTTTAGATTGAGGAGCTGATATAATTATAATCATATCAACTTTAGATTGAGGACCTGATATAATTATAATCATATCAACTTTAGATTGAGGACCTGATATAATTATAATCATATCAACTTTAGATTGAGGACCTGATATAATTATAATCATATCAACTTTAGATTGAGGAACTGATATAATTATAATCATATCAACTTTAGATTGAGGACCTGATATAATTATAATCATATCAACTTTAGATTGAGGACCTGATATAATTATAATCATATCAACTTTAGATTGAGGAACTGATATAATTATAATCATATCAACTTTAGATTGAGGACCTGATATAATTATAATCATATCAACTTTAGATTGAGGACCTGATATAATTATAATCATATCAACTTTAGATTGAGGACCTGATATAATTATAATCATATCAACTTTAGATTGAGGAACTGCAGAGAATGAAAAACATATAATTGTACGAGGTCAACAATTTCAATTCCAGTCAATCAGGAAGTAAACCAAATCCAATTCCAATTCAACATTGTTGTAATTGAAAGCATTGAAAATAATTGGAATTTCAGTGTACTTCCTGAATTGTATTGAATTTAAATGGAATTGACCCCAACCCTGAGCCCCACAGTGGACGTTCCCGAGCCCCTTGCTAACCTGTGACTGATCTGCGTCCCCCGCAGACTGGACATGGTCTCCTCCAGGTTCTGCCGTAGGTCAGCAATGTTCTTCACTGTCCGCATGCGTCTCGTCTCGGGGTCTTCCCCTGTAATGCACAGAGAAGGGGTTTATGAGAGATGTTGGGCTCTGTGGTCAAGTTTCCCTTAAGTACAGATCTAGGATCAGCTTCCTCTGTCCCAATTCTAACCTTAACCATTAGTGTGGGAAAACGCAAAACTGACCAAACATCAGCGTCTAGGGGCAACTTCATGTTACACCAGATGTGGGCTCCTGTAACATTCTGTTTCCTCAAGACGCGTCATACATCAGCATCACCAACATCACCATGACAACGCGCTCTGACGGGTAGCATGGGTACGCATTCCAAGATGCTGTGCCGACAGTTTGAACCCGTCTCAGCTGTCAGGATGGAATTGTCAACGAAACATGTTTTTAGTGGAAAAAGGACATTTCTGCAGTCCTGCCATTTTCAACGTGAACATAGAAACCTGTTGCCATGACACTGCATTCTCCATCTGTAAGCTACAACATATATTTTGCCTCAACAGCTAAATCTCAGCTAGTCTTTCAATCTTAGTCAGTCCCATTGAAATGCATTTCATCTCAGTCCAGGACCTTTCCCTTGATTCCAGTTCAGCTCCGACAGTAACAACTTCATGTTTTATATACTTACAATAGTTTGATATAAGACTAATTCACAGTGAAGTGCCTGTTGCAGTACATTGAGCCCATTCTACTGAAGTATATTAAACCCATTCTACTGAAGTATATAAAACCCATTCTACTGCAGTATATTAAACCCATTCTACTGAAGTATATTAAACCCATTCTACTGAAGTATATTAAACCCATTCTACTGCAGTATATTAAACCCATTCTACTGAAGTATATTAAACCCATTCTACTGAAGTATATAAAACCCATTCTACTGAAGTATATAAAACCCATTCTACTGCAGTATATTAAACACATTCTACTGAAGTATATAAAACCCATTCTACTGCAGTATATTAAACCCATTCTACTGCAGTATATTAAACCCATTCTACTGAAGTATATTAAACCCATTCTACTGCAGTATATTAAACCCATTCTACTGCAGTATATTAAACCCATTCTACTGCAGTATATTAAACCCATTATACTGCAGTATATTAAACCCATTCTACTGCAGTACATTAAACCCATTCTACTGCAGTACATTGAGCCCATTATATTGCAGTACATTAAGCCCATTCTATTGCAGTACATTAAACTCATTGTATTGCAGTACCTAAAGTCCATTCTACTGCATTATATTGCAATACATTAAGCCCATTCTAAAGGGGAGCTACTAATAAGCAGTAGAGTGCTACAGTGCTTGTAGTCTGCGTTCCAAATGGCATCCTATTCCCTACATAGTGCACTAGTTTTGACCAGTGTGCAGGGAAAAGGGTGCCATTTGGATTTTACCCATGGCAGTGTCTTCCCACAAACACAGTCATAGACACAACAGCTGTAGGAAGACACTACAGTGCAATAGTCCAAGGGCAAGGCCCTGCATATCTGCCTGCCTAGTCCAATTAGGCCTGGCTATGCTCCAGCCATCATCGCCTCTGTCAGCGGACACCATGGGCTGGTAATTAACAGGAGTTGTGGGAGACCCAAAATGGATGCCAGTCACAGCAGTTTCCAGTTTCAAGGCACAACAAAAAAAGAACCCGTCTCCTCAAAGGAGCGTTGCAGAATGAGTCTGCACACGCGTCTAATGAGGGAACAACAGAATGTGTCTGCACACGCGTCTAATGAGGGAACAACAGAATGAGTCTGCACACGCGTCTAATGAGGGAACAACAGAATGTGTGTTCATGCTTTTTCTACTTCACATTGGAATGAACCACTCCAACACTGGGCCAAATGTGGTGAATGTGTGTGGGTTCTTAAAATGGCTTGTCATGTTCCTTTGTGTTGAACTATAGTTTTTATTCACTGAACAGTCAACCAGCGCTTAACATTTAGAGAATGAATATACTCCACACAGGTTGAATATTAAGTTATTGTCTGGTGCATCACCCCAACATACAACGCAGAGTGAATGCTTTCATTGTGTTATAAAGTACATACATAGCGAGTACAGAGTCCATCAAACTCTGTCAGCAACCTTCAAAGCTGACCTGATTTTGGAAGAGCTGGTGAGAGGCACCTCTAAACTGTGTTCACGCATCACTGCTTCTGTCAAGAGGACTGATACAGCTTACACACACGCGCGCGCACACACACACACACACACACACACACACACACACACACACACACACACACACACACACACACACACACACTCCGAGGGTGTCTCAGGGGGAGCTGGGATAGGCAAAAACCACATTTCCATTTCCCCCATACATATCAATACACACTGGTACATGTGTGAAACAGGACAAATATAATCACCCATCTAATTACTTATTATACACACACTCACACATACCCCTAACCCTAAACATAACCCTAACCTGAACACTAAACCTTATCATAGCGCCTAAACCTAACTCTAATTTGAACCCTAACCCTAAACCTCACCCCTGAGCCTAAAATAGCATTTTTACAAGTGAGGACTGGAAAAATGTCCCCACTTCTCAGATTTTTGTTGATTTACTATTCTTGTGAGGAAACCTGGTACTCACAGGTACAGTCAAATGTGTACACACACACAATTTTGGACTATTTTACCCTGACCCCATAGACGTGAGTCCGGTTCAGAATCAGTCCTTTCAGGGAGGCTGTTAAGATCTGAGGTGGGACCAAGCCCAGGCAGCATTCGTTAACCCCGAGCCACGGGGGTGGCCAATCAATGCCTCCCTATGCCGTCTACGGGTTTAGACTTAAAAGGGAACACAAAAGAGCTGGACAGCCTTGTATAATGGACTCAATAGGACATTGAATGGCTTTTAGAGCCCTTTAATTTGACTGTTGTGTGTCTCACTGTCAGCTGAAATTAGAGAGAGAGAGAGAGAGAGAGAGAGAGAGAGAGAGCACAGAGAGAGAGCAGAAAGAGCGAGGGAGAGAAAGAGAGAGAGAGAGCAGAGAGAGAGGGAGCAGAAAGAGCGAGAGAGAGAGAGAGAGAGAGCAGAAAGAGAGAGAGAGAGAGAGAGAGAGCGAGCGAGAAAGAGAGAGAGAGAGAGAGAGAGAGAGAGAGAGAGAGAGAGAGAGAGAGAGCAGAAAGGGCGAGAGAGAGAGCAGAGAGAGAGAGAAAGAGAAGTGAAGAGGAATGCTCATATCATGTATGTGTGGGTGGGGTGTGGCAAGTTGGTCTGAGAGACAGTCTCAAAACTGCAATAAATCTTCAAAACCTTCCCCTACCTCTCTCTATTCGTCTCGTCGCTTCACCCTATCCTCGCCGACAAAGATCCAATCACAGTCCAATTATTAAGGGACACAAACAGGGTTGGCCCTGGGGGGATCAGGGCTGGACACAGTGTGCATCCCAGCTGGCCCCGTATTCCCTATAGTGGGTTATGGGCCCTGGTTAAAAGTAGTGCACTACATAGGGAACTAAATAGGAAATAGGGTGCTATTTAGGATGCAAACGCTCTCAGTGAGTTAGCCGCGGGGAGAGATTCATAGAGTGGTAATGGAGTGGAGCATTCACCTAAAGCAGAGTGCTGCTCTGTTATTACACCATCACTCACTATTATCACTCACAACCATCACTCATGACCATCACTCACTACCATCACTCACTATTATCACTCACTATTATCACTCATGACCATCACTCACTACCATCACTCACTATTATCACTCACTATTATCACTCACTATTATCACTCACAACCATCACTCACTACCATCACTCATGACCATCACTCATGACCATCACTCACTACCATCACTCACTACCATCACTCACTATTATCACTCACGACCATCACTCACTACCATCACTCACTACCATCACTCACTATTATCACTCACTATTATCACTCACGACCATCACTCATGACCATCACTCATGACCATCACTCACTACCATCACTCACTACATCACTCACTATTATCACTCACTATTATCACTCACTACCATCACTCACTATTATCACTCACTACCATCACTCACTATTATCACTCACTATTATCACTCACTATTATAACTCACTATTATCACTCACTACCATCACTCACTATTATCACTCACTACCATTACTCACTGTATCACTCACTACCATCACTCACTACCATCACTCACTATTATCACTCACTACCATCACTCACTACCATCACTCACTACCATCACTCACTATGATCACTCACCACCATCACCCACTACCATCACTCACCACCATCACTCACTACCATCACTCACTATAATCCCTCACTACCATCACTCACTACCATCACTCACTACCATCACTCACTACCATCACTCACTAGTATCACTCACTAGTATCACTCACGGCCATCACTCACGACCATCACTCACGACCATCACTCACTACCATCACTCACTACCATCACTCACCACCATCACTCACCACCATCACTCACCGCCACTCCCCACCATCACTCACCACCACCACCACCAATCACCATCACTACCTCTATCACTCACCACCACTACCTCCATCACTCACCACCACCCACCTCCATCACTCACCACCACCCACCTCCATCACTCACCACCACCATCACTCACTACCATCACTCAACACCACCACCCACCACCATCACTCACCACCACCCACCACCATCACTCACAACCACCACCACCATCACTCACCACCATCACTCACCACCACCACTCCCCATAGGCACAACCAACAGGTAATATGTACCATTCATTTTATACTCACAGGCGGTCAGATTCGATTTTGGGAGCGAAAGGTAATAATATTGACGTTGAAATAAGTGTGAAGTATGTAAACATTAATATGTCAACATTAATCATTTGGTATTTCCCGCAAATAAAACTGTTAACAAAAATGTATACTATTGAGTCTGTTATTAAACCACATTGTAAAAAAGGAAATAGGTGTTAAGAGATGATGAGGAAAGGTTTAGGTCTTAGATTCCTCCCGCACCGTGTTCACTGGAAATCTAGAGATCATTGACATTATTTACATCTAAATGATATGAATGTTTGAGTAACAAAAGCCGTGAACCTCATTCTAGACTGTTTATGACGGGGAATATAGCTGCAAGCACCACTTCACAACGTCGTACCGGGGAGGTGATCTCAGCCTCAGTCAGATGCATCGCTATTCAAGTCCCTGTTGAGCACAACAATCATGCTACGATGCAGCGGCAGCACCGCAAGCCCCAGGTTGACCCACACAAATATGAACGCACGCACGCACGCACGCACGCACGCACGCACGCACACACGCACACACGCACACACGCACACACACACACACACACACACACACACACACACACACACACACACACACACCCAACACCACCACAGGCCACAGGTTCAGCAGCTGCCTAGTATCACTCTCCCTCTCTTCAATAATGCATGTTCTCTTTAGCTCGAGGCCCGCACCTCTCCTGGAGAGAGTGAATACCACTCCCTGCTCCACACATCCTAATGAGTCCAGCTAACACCGTGTCTCACTAAACACACCACCTCTCCTGGAGAGAGTGAATACCACTCCCTGCTCCACACATCCTAATGAGTCCAGCTAACACCGTGTCTCACAAAACACACCAGGGTCTCGGCAAGACTTGCTCGCATGCACCAAACTCTAAATACGCCTTTGTGCAGAGAATGTCAACTCAAATCATTCAAACCCATTTCTATTGTCACCCACAATCCTCTCTGTGTTAGATAGCATGTGTCAACTCTCTGCAGCTTGCTGCAGCCACACGCCTGAGAGGAAGGAAAAACTGGATCCAGAGTGTTATGACTTCTCCTAGCTAAAACCTGTGCTGCGGAGTTCTGTCCTAACAGGCAGTACAGCACTGAGCTGCTTGATAAACCACATCCAATCCTTCGTTCCCTGAGGCAAAACCCTGAGCTGCCATACTGTACTATACTGCAGCTGGGCAGGCTGGGCACTTTTACTGACAACTTTGTGTGGGAATGGGCTTTAGGAGGTACTGTAACTATCTGGATAGATCACACAGACAGGGATAGTATGAATGGATCACTGTCACTGTTGTATTCACAGGCAGGGAGGGAGCGCGTTCGCTGCAGCTGGCAGCAGCACTAGTACCTTTTCAAGAACGGGACAATTTGGGGCTGGGCTTTTTCAGTGCAATACGAGCTGTTACTACTACAGTGATAACACAATGAGTATTTATGTTACTGCTATTACTACTACAATAATACCACAATGAGTATTTATGTTACTGCTATTACTACTACAATAATACCACAATGAGTATTTCTGTTACTGCTATTACTACTACAATAATACCATAATGAGTATTTATGTTACTGCTATTACTACTACAATAATACTACAATGAGTATTTAAGTTACTGCTATTACTACTACAATAATACCACAATGAGTATTTATGTTACTGCTATTACTACTACAATAATACCACAATGAGTATTTCTGTTACTGCTATTACTACTACAATAATACCATAATGAGTATTTATGTTACTGCTATTACTACTACAATAATAAAACAATGATAATTTCTGTTACTGCAATTACTACTACAGTGATACCACAATTAGTATTTATGTTGCTACTTTTACTACTACAGTGATAGCACAAATGTTTATGTTACTGCTATTACTACCAGTGTTTCTACTATTACTAAAATTATTATTTCTGTTAGCACTACTAATAACACAACCACTACCACACAGCAACTATGACTACCTTTACCTGACACTACTTCCCAAGCTTCAGTCCACTACCACACAGTAACTATGACTACCTTTACCTGACACTACTACCCAAGCTTCAGTCCACTACCACACAACAACTATGACTACCTTTACCTGACAGTACTACCCAAGCTTCAGTCCACTACCACACAGTAACTATGACTACCTTTACCTGACACTACTACCCAAGCTTCAGTCCACTACCACACAGTAACTATGACTACCTTTACCTGATACTACTACCCAAGCTTCAGTCCACTACCACACAGCAACTATGACTACCTTTACCTGACACTACTACCCAAGCTTCAGTCCACTACCACACAGTAACTATGACTACCTTTACCTGACACTACTACCCAAGCTTCAGTCCACTACCACACAGTAACTATGACTACCTTTACCTGACACTACTACCCAAGCTTCAGTCCACTACCACACAGTAACTATGACTACCTTTACCTGACACTACTACCCAAGCTTCAGTCCACTACCACACAGTAACTATGACTACCTTTACCTGATACTACTACCCAAGCTTCAGTCTACTACCACACAGTAACTATGACTACCTTTACCTGACACTACTTCCCAAGCTTCAGTCCACTACCACACAGTAACTATGACTACCTTTACCTGACACTACTACCCAAGCTTCAGTCCACTACCACACAGTAACTATGACTACCTTTACCTGACACTACTTCCCAAGTTTCAGTCCACTACCACACAGTAACTATGACTACCTTTACCTGACACTACTACCCAAGCTTCAGTCCACTACCACACAATAACTATGACTACCTTTACCTGACACTACTACCCAAGCTTCAGTCCACTACCACACAGTAACTATGACTACCATTACCTGACACTACTACCCAAGCTTCAGTCCACTACCACACAGTAACTATGACTACCTTTACCTGACACTACTACCCAAGCTTCAGTCCACTACCACACAGTAACTATGACTACCTTTACCTGACACTACTACCCAAGCTTCAGTCCACTACCACACAGTAACTATGACTACCTTTACCTGACACTACTACCAAAGCTTCAGTCCACTACCACACAGTAACTATGACTACCTTTACCTGACACTACTACCCAAGCTTCAGTCCACTACCACACAGTAACTATGACTACCTTTACCTGACACTACTACCCAAGCTTCAGTCCACTACCACACAGTAACTATGACTACCTTTACCTGACACTACTACCCAAGCTTCAGTCCACTACCACACAGTAACTATGACTACCTTTACCTGACACTACTACCCAAGCTTCAGTCCACTACCACACAGTAACTATGACTACCTTTACCTGACACTACTACCCAAGCTTCAGTCTACTACCACACAGTAACTATGACTACCTTTACCTGACACTAGTCAGCAGCACTACCAGAACAGCAGCTCCACATCCAGCTGTACATACAACCGTACAGATGGAGACCTGTGTACGCCCCTGGCTATGGTGTCTGATGCCTACGTTGTAGCTGTGTGTGTGTGACTCACAGCGTGTGTGTGGCTTATAGAGTGTGTGACTAAGGGTGAGTGACTAAGGGTGTGTGTGTGGGTGTGTGTTTCGGTGTAAGCGTGTGGGTGTATTACGGCGAGAGAGTGTGACTAAGTGTGTGTGTGTGTGTGTGTGTGTGTGTGTGTGTGTGTGTGTGTGTGTGTGTGTGTGAGACTTACAATGTGGGTGTGTGTGCAGCACCTGCTCCAGGTCACCTAGCATGGTGAGGATCACCTCCTTGTCCAGCTGAGCCGTGCCCTCACGGGCGCCCCCCTCCGCCTCCTCCTCCGCCCAGTACCCCCTCTCCCTGCCACCCTGGTCCCCGACCCTGGTGCCCGCCGCTGACGCCACCTCATCGTCCGAACGCCCACTGCTGCCCTCTTCATCCGTACCCTCCTCCCTGGGCTTCCCCAGCTGCCCACATAGCGTCTCCCGAGGCGGTTGCTGTTGCCCACCCAGCGATGCCCGCCCGACCGCCGTGCACCTCCATGGCACAGGGATGAGGGAGTGCTCCGACTGGGAGAAAACTTTGGTCAGGGAGAGGGACAGGGAGCGCGCCCTGGTGCCCCTCGCACCCATGCCATCCCTGGCTGGCTCCTTCCTGGGGCTGCCCCCTCGCGCTGGGGATGATGACAAGGACGAAGAGGATTTGGAAGGCGTGGGCGGGTCATCCAGCTCGAAGGAGTACACCCGCTGCTCGCCCTCGCTCAGCAGGGTCAGGTTGGTCAGGGAGCGCTGCTTGCGGAGGTTCAGATTGTCTGGGAGGGGTTGGGGGGGTCGGCGAGGGGGGCTTCCACCCTGGTACACGGAGAACTCGGCGCCTCTCTTCATCTTCACCTCCTTGCTCTCGTTCACTCTCTGTCTGTTCGTCAGTGGGTCTGTGCTGGTCCACCTGTTTGGCTGTGTTCCCATTCACATTCTGGCAGTGGTGGCTGGTGAGCCGGAGGAGGGGAGAGGAGAAGAGGCGAGAGAGGTGAAGACGCCTCTATCTGTGGGGGGGGGGGGACTTAGGTGGCCCCGTGTCCAGCGCTCACCGAGGGTCCAGGCTTCATCCAGATGGAGGGAGTGAAGGATGGAGGGATGGAGAGCATGTTGCAGACGCCTGGATGAAAAACTCCCCCCTCACACACAGCAGAGTCCAGAGGCATCCTCCAGACATTGCATTCCCATGGTCACACAGCTAATAACTGGTGCCACAGACACACACCAACACAAAAACAGACACTGCTTTACCTCCCCCTCCTCCTCCTCTTCTCTCTCTCTCCTCCACCTCAAAACAGCAAGAATCGGTGAGGGGTGTGGATGAATGCGATTTTACATCTCTCTCTTTCTCACGCAATCTCTCTCTCTCCTCCGCTCTAGTCTACTCTCTCTCTGCTTCTCTCTCTCTGCTTCTCTCTCTCTGCTTCTCTCTCTCTGCTTCTCCCTCTCTTTATCTTTCTCTATTAAGAGCAGAGGGGAGCATTTCATTCCTCTCTCCCTCTCTGCGCTCCTGTTAATTACCAGCTCAGCAGAGCCTTTGCTTCTCTCCCTCTCTCCTCTCCTCACACCAGAGAATGGAGCCAGCACTCAATCTCTCCGCTCTGTTCATTTTAGCATTCAGCCTGCAATTCTATCCTTCCTCTCCCTCTGCCGCTCTCTCTCTTACTCTCTGGCTCATCTGTTTCTCCCTCCTCTCTCTTCTCTCCTCTCTCTCTGCCTCATCTGTTTCTCCCTCCTCTCTCTTCTCTCTTCTCTCTCTCTGCCTCATCTGTTTCTCCCTCCTCTCTTTTCTCTCTCTCTGTCTCTCTTCTTCTCTTGTCTCGCTGGTTTCCCTTTCCTCTGCTGCAGTAGTGGCAGCCTCTGCTGTGGCTACTGCCGACCATCAAAGCACGTGTCTTCTGTCTCCACGTCTGCCCACTTCAGTTCAGGAAACGCCTCACCACAAGTCGCAGGGTACTTGGGGAGTATGTGTGTGAGCGAAAGAGAGTCAAAGGATGAAAATGCATGTTCAACACTGCTGCCTCCCCCTCTTCTCCTCCTCTTCTCCTCCCCCTCTCCTCCTCCTCTTCTCCCTCTTTTCCTTCCCCTCCTCTTCTCCTCCCCTTCTCCTCCCTTTCTCCTCCTCCCTTTCACCCTCTTCTCCTCCCTTTCTCCCACTTCTCATCCCCCTCTTCTACTTCTCCTCCCCCTCTTCTCCTCTCCCTCCCCCTCTTCTCCTCCCCCTCTTCTCCTCTCCCTCTTCTCCTCTCCCTCTTCTCCTCTCCCTCTCCTCCTCCCTTTCGCCCTCTTCTCCTCCCCTTCTCCTCTCCCTCTTCTCCTCCCCTTCTCCCACTTCTCCTCCCCCTCTTCTACTTCTCCTCACCCTCTTCTCCTCTACCTCCCCCTCTTCTCCTCTCCCTCTTCTCCTCTCCCTCTTCTCCTCCCTTTCTCCTCCTCCCCTTCGCCCTCTTCTCCTCCCCTTCGCCCTCTTCTCCTCTCCCTCTTCTCCTCTCCCTCTCCTCCTCTCCCTCTCCTCCTCTCCCTCTCTGCTTTCCCTGATAAAAACCAGAGTGACTGGGAGTTGTTTGGACAGCACACCTGCGAGTTGCGGCTCCCTGATAGCAGTGCTGCGCTGATGCACAGGCTAATTAAACGCTATAGGGTTAATGAGGTAAAGAGTAAAGCCCCGGCTCTCCTCTCGCCAAGACTGCAGCCTGTCTGTCAACAGCTTCAACACTTCCTCTAGTATTAATAACCTCAACAGTACAGACACACACACCATAGACAAACAACAGCCTCCATGTGACCACATAAGCTCGTGATGCAGAGAAACTCATGGTAGCAGTTGCCCTGAGCAACCATATCCAAGGTGACATTAACTGCCATGGACAGAGATGGCATTTACAGTTGTAGGATCGTAACTTGACCAGCTTCTCCCCAGACATTTTTGTAGGGGTTGATACATTTTTAGTTAGGGCAAATCAAGTCTGACATTTTAAAATGTGTGCCAAGAGTGTGCAAAGCTGTCCTCAAGGCAAAAGGTGGCTACTTTGAAGAATCTCAAATATAACATATATTTAGATTTGTTTAACACTTTTTGGGGTTACGACATTATTCCATATGTGTTATTTCATAGTTTTGATGTCTTCACTATTTTTGTAAATAAAGAAAAACCCTGGAATGAGAAGGTGTGTCCAAACGTTTGACTGGTACTGTAGGCCTACCTCTACATTGACGCTACACGGATCTTCTGTGAAATGACTGTACGTTGCTCTGTCCGTTAAACCACCAAAATGTAAATGACATGTAAACTCAGTGCTGCAGGAAATGTAGCCCGAAGATGATGACCCATAAGTAGCTTTTTGAAAGACTTCCTTCACTATAGAGGCTACCGCAGACTCACATTCCAGGCAACGAGCAGTTCAGGAGACAAAACTAAGAAAAAAAACAGTTTCCCCTAGGTACAGATCTAGGATCTGCTTTCCCTCCCCGAATCCTAACCTTATGAATAGTGAGGGAAAAACAAAACTGACCCAAGATCAGCGTCTGGAAGCAACACAATTGTCCTGATACAGAAGTGAACCACCATGGTTCCTCAGATTATCATCTACATATGTTGATAAAAAATAAATAAAAACCAGCAAAATCAGACTTTCTGAGTAGAACACAACTGCAAACATTTTCATAAATGAACAAATCAAAGCAGAAAGTTCAATGGAGTCTCGCTGACCGCGGCGCTCATTGTGCCGTGACCACTGTGTGTATATTACAGGTTTGGCGATGTAAAAACGCAACATTCCAGACATGGTACTTCGGCTGTGGCTTTGTAAAGGCACACATTTAGAGGACTAAAGTAGCACTATGTAGGGACCGTTCCCTTTGTAGACCACGATTTGGGGAGTCATTTGTTTTGTGACAGAACAATCTTTTGTTTTTCCCATACCCAAATGACAAAGCAGTTTATAGTAGAGCAAGGCCTAAGACATGCAGTGTGTTTAGTTAACATGCAGACCCACTAGGCAGGAATACATAGCAGTAGATGTACTATGACTTGACAGATACCTGACCTGCAACACCAAAGCAAGGTAATAACACGGCATCATTTCCCAAGGACATCATCCACATTACATTTCCCAAGGACATCATCCACATTACATTTCCCAAGGACATCATCCACATTACATTTCCCAAGGACATCATCCACATTACATTTCCCAAGGACATCATCCACATTACATTTCCCAAGGACATCATCCACATTACATTTCCATCGCATTGAAATTCTATCGGTCTCTGTGTAAATGTCAACATGAGCTGCAGCCCACCATCCTGATAATACAGAGTCTCTCTCTGTCTCCTGCAGCCCAGCCCACCACCCTGATAATACAGAGTCTCTCTCTGTCTCCTGCAGCCCAGCCCACCACCCTGATAATACAGAGTCTCTCTCTGTCTCCTGCAGCCCAGCCCACCACCCTGATAATACAGAGTCTATCTCTGTCTCCTGCAGCCCACCACCCTGATAATACAGAGTCTCTCTCTGTTTCCTGCAGCCCAGCCCACCACCCTAATAATACAGAGTCTCTCTCTGTCTCCTGCAGCCCAGCCCACCACCCTGATAATACAGATTCTCTCTCTGTCTCCTGCAGCCCAGCCCACCACCCTGATAATACAGAGTCTATCTCTGTCTCCTGCAGCCCACCACCCTGATAATACAGAGTCTCTCTCTGTCTCCTGCAGCCCAGCCCACCACCCTGATAATACAGATTATCTCTCTGTCTCCTGCAGCCCAGCCCACCACCCTGATAATACAGATTATCTCTCTGTCTCCTGCAGCCCAGCCCACCACCCTGATAATACAGAGTCTCTCTCTGTCTCCTGCAGCCCAGCCCACCACCCTGATAATACAGATTCTCTCTCTGTCTCCTGCAGCCCAGCCCACCACCCTGATAATACAGATTCTCTCTCTGTCTCCTGCAGCCTCGGGCCACTGTCTATCCGGATGAGCCGCCACGTCCCCACAGCTAGAACAAGACGCCGGGCGCCGGGGCGTAACCGATGGCGACTGCATAAACAAAGGGCCACAGATGCCTCCAGTGTCCGCCAGTCGTTCATGACCTTTTCCCTTCGCAGTGTGAGGCGGGGATCAAGGGACCCCCCATGCTACCTCAAACACAAACATACACACACGCATTCACCAGAAAGTACACACACAGACAATATACTGTAACACAAACACACACATGCATTCACCAGAAAGTACACACACAGACAATATACTGTAACACAAACACACACATGCATTCACCGGAAAGTACACACACAGACAATATACTGTAACACACACACACACACGCACACGCACACGCACATGCACACGTACACGCACACGCACACCCACACCCACACACACACACACACACACACGAGTGTTGCCTACCTGAGATTTCTTCCAGGCACTGCTTGGCAGTCTTGCTGTAGACCAGGTCTCCCTTGGTGGGGCTGAGGCAGTGGTCTGTGGGGGCCACCGTGGTACAGTCGTTCTCGGAGTACGTCCTGGGAGAAACAAACAAAGCCACGGTTATTCAGGAGCCGCATTGCATAGAGCGTTTGTTTTCATGTGGTAAAAAAACAGGACCCAGACTGAAATACTTCTATTCGTGCTTTTTCGTATTTTCAACAGATGAAGATGAATATCTCAGGAGGATCTCTTGGATGAAGTGAGGTTTTGTGGGTGAAGGGAAGTTTGTCTCTCTATCTGTGTGTGTGTGCATGCATGAACCTGCCTATGTGCAGCCAAAATCCACATACTGGCTTGCATTCCCTGTCCCCCTATAGCCCCTGGTCAAAAGTAGGGCACTAAAAAGGGAATAGGGTGCCATTTGGCAGGCAGCCTGTGTTTGTTCCCTTGCCTTGGGCAGAGATGTGAGAAACACAGCCAGACGTCCTGACGGCTGCTAGATAACTCTCCCTCACCGGCACACCCACAATAAAGACTTTCCCCAGCCACCTGCACCGCCACAGATAAACTGGCAGCCACAGAATGCTGCATCAGCCAATGAGTTGAGCACTGTGAAACCTCGCTTTCTAACATCCGTCCTGCAAACTACTTCTAGCTACATAGAATTTCACAGAGAGAGACATGCAGAAATATGGCAGCAATTTGACAGCCTGCAAAAAATGTTGGAATGGGTAAATTAAATGTTTACTGGGGGAGGGTATATATTCTGACGACTCAGTTTAGGAATGTTTGTTATAAAGATGTACAACAAGGATCTCAAATCAGTCTAAAAATACCCTGAGAAATGTACTGAGAACAAAACAAAGCACAGCACAGCCAATCATAAGTGAGAATCTCAGGTCGAATCAGGTCAGAGAGAGGACGCACATACAATGTTAACGTCACACAGCAGTGCCTTACAATCACCTCCCCGGCTGCTGTCAAAGGCGGAGGCAGGGGGACTGTAATCAACGAAACACAAACTGCAGCTAACTGCTGCTGCCTCTGCTCTTCTCAGCCTATGGCCCGGCTGCTCTGCTGTGGCACAGGAGAGGGAAGAAACCTAATTGGCCCTGAAATGATGGGAAATTGCGACGCAGCGGGAGGCCCTAAGTGCGAGGCCGCTGACAGTTCCTCCTCTGTCAGGCAGGTCGGCGGAGGCACACCTCCCTCCGGAAGGGAGTGAGAGAAACAGAGGAAAGGGGGAGGGAGGGAGACATGGGATACTATAGCCAGGATTGGACAAGCAAAGGGGAGAGGTAGGCAGGAGTGTGAGTGATCAGGTAGAAGTGAGCATGTCAACCTGTTGGCTGCTGAGCCTCAGAAGACAATGTGCTTTTCATTTTGGTTGATTTCATCCTGGATAAGTAGCTGAGCCGCTCATGATTAGGACCTGACATGAATACCAAGTAGGAAAGCGATATGAAGAGAATCCCTTTTCAATGGCATGACATTACAGTGTATGTTGTGCGTTGCTTGTCTCCCATTTAATTTAGATGGAGAACAGGTTGGAGAACAACAGCCGTCACCTGCATCTGCCTATGAATGATAATCAGGGATGCTTGTTAATGGGCAAGACGGCGAGGTGCATTGGACGGATTAAGACAAATTCTCAATGGTGAGTCAGCGAGCAGCAGAGTGCATTGTGTGCCAAGGTTGAACCCTTTTTGGAAATTATAGAGAAAGAGAAGAGAGGGAAAAGTTACTCGGAAGCCGATTATGGCTCGTTAATAGGATCCCCCCCCCCCCCCCCCAAAGGCCAGAACCGCTGTTAGCACGCCCGCCATCACAGGCTCTGTCTCTGACATCACAAAGACCCTACCCAGCAGCCCCCATCCAGTCGACAGATTGAAAGGTGGGAAATTATCTTTGATGGGCGGCATCCGTCTGGAATCAAGGCTTCCACCTCTCTCCAGACACTCTAATAATAGGGGTTATTTGGAGCGCCATGGGATGCAGAGATTCAATTGGTTGTACGCACATCAAGATGGCGTGTGACTGGACGAGCCAGCCCTCGTGTGTCTGTGTGTGACTGTAGGGCACCACATGCAGTCCCGTGGGCACAATGACAGAAGGCGGGATGCGGATAAAGGAGTGGAAGTATGGAGGGATGGAGGAGGGCCTCTATTCTCTGTCTCCCCATGAAACCTGTTCTAGATGGATCATGATGAGAGATTAGTCAAGACGCAGCCTGCGTCCCTAATAGCTCCCTATTTCCTATATAGTGCACTACCTTAGAGCAGAAAACTGTGGGCCTCTGGTCAAAAGTAATGCACAAGACAGGGATACAATTGGGATCAGATGCATTTGATAAGACGAGTAAAGTTAAAAGGCTGGAAATTCATCTTGGAGTATAACTGTCACTGTAGAAGAGGACATTTTAGACAAACATGCCCAATAATTCCCCCTTAATTCCACTAACAACGAGTCTCTAAACTGTCCAAATAAATTCTTTTTTGTATTGTTCTCAACAAAGTTGAACTCCTTCGCAGAAATCAAGTGGCAAACAAGGGACATTTGCTGCATATAAACACCCAAATGATGGACGTTTCAGACACAAGTTCAGCTGAACTACGTCAGGTGGAACAGAGGGCCTTGGGGTAATGCTGCAGGCATAGAGGACATGGAGGTAGTGAGGTTCGTTTGGACTGTCATTCTAACAACCTGCTGAGGTTAGTTTGGACTGCCATTCTAACAACCTGCTGAGGTTAGTTTGGACTGTCATTCTAACAACCTGCTGAGGTTAGTTTGGACTGTCATTCTAACAACCTGCTGAGGATAGTTTGGACTGTCATTCTAACAACCTGCTGAGGATAGTTTGGACTGTCATTCTAACAACCTGCTGAGGATAGTTTGGACTGTCATTCTAACAACCTGCTGAGGTTAGTTTGGACTGTCATTCTAACAACCTGCTGAGGTTAGTTTGGACTGTCATTCTAACAACCTGCTGAGGTTCGTTTGGACTGTCATTCTAACAACCTGCTGAGGTTAGTTTGGACTGTCATTCTAACAACCTGCTGAGGTTCGTTTGGGCTGTCATTCTAACAACCTGCTGAGGTTAGTTTGGACTGTCATTCTAACAACCTGCTGAGGATAGTTTGGACTGTCATTCTAACAACCTGCTGAGGTTCGTTTGGACTGTCATTCTAACAACCTGCTGAGGTTAGTTTGGACTGTCATTCTAACAACCTGCTGAGGATAGTTTGGACTGTCATTCTAACAACCTGCTGAGGTTAGTTTGGACTGTCATTCTAACAACCTGCTGAGGTTAGTTTGGACTGTCATTCTAACAACCTGCTGAGGTTAGTTTGGACTGTCATTCTAACAACCTGCTGAGGTTAGTTTGGACTGTCATTCTAACAACCTGCTGAGGTTAGTTTGGACTGTCTGAGGGGAAGGCTGTGCACCAGAGCTGAGGGGAAGGCTGTGCACCTGCTGAGGCTGTGCACCAGAGTGAGGGGAAGGCTGTGCACCAGAGCTGAGGGGAAGGCTGTGCACCAGAGCTGAGGGGAAGGCTGTGCACCAGAGCTGAGGGGAAGGCTGTGCACCAGAGCTGAGGGGAAGGCTGTGCACCAGAGCTGAAGGCTGTGCACCAGACCTGAAGGCTGTGCACCAGAGCTGAGGGGAAGGCTGTGCACCAGAGCTGAGGGGAAGGCTGTGCACCAGAGCTGAGGGGAAGGCTGTGCACCAGAGCTGAGAGGAAGGCTGTGCACCAGAGCTGAGGGGAAGGCTGTGCACCAGAGCTGAGGGGAAGGCTGTACACCAGAGCTCATTTGGGTAATTGTGATTTGATTGTGTATTTTTCTTTGTATTTTAAGTGAACATCCTACAAAGCCCTGTCTGTTAACAGTCTTGAAGACAAAGGCTGTCAGATGAGGATTCTTGTCTTGATGGGTTTACTCCCCCAGGTTACTTGTGGTGTGGTGTAACTAGCTAATATAAAAACATGTCATAGCTTATGAACACAACAATCATAAGAGAGACCTTCGCCAGACCACTGCATTATACCCCAGCCCCATTGTCACACAAAACAATTGCATGCACGTAAACAGACACACACGCACACCTGCACATACACATAGCCTCACCTATACATGAAGGGGGCGACGGTGGCTGTGTTGGGGTGGTTGTGCTGCTGCTGCTGGGGGAGCTGCACCGCTCCGTTCCCCCCCATGGCCCCGGGGGGCTGGGACAGGGCAGAGGTGCTGGTGGAAGACACCATGTTGCTCCGCCGGCCCTCCAGGCCCCCCAGGGAGCGCTGCTGCATGTAGTAGCCCCCCTGGCCCCCTTTAACCACCTTGGCCTTGTCCCCTTCCCTGCCCCCTCCACTACCACCCTGGGGGGGCTGGGCCTGGGTCTGGGCTTGACCGCCGGCCGGCTTCCCCGTAGCCGAGGGGGCCTTGAGCCCAGGCTTGGGGATTCCACTGGAGGCAGGGGGGATGGCGCTGTCCTTCTTGCCCGCTGCAGGCTTGCCTCCCTTGGGGATGAGGCTGGCGATCTTAGAGGTCTTCTTGGATGGATCCACCATGGGTTCCCGTTGTTCCTCTTTGGGAGGGGTGCTGGCCTTGCCTCCTTTGCTCCTGCTCTTATCCTCCTTGTCTTTGGGCTGGGGCAGGGACTTATTGCTGCCACCGCTGGAGGGCGACGCGCCCTTCACACAGCCCTTATTGGCTGCTGCCAGGGAGGGGGGCGAGGCAGTCTTGGCCAGCTGCTTGGTGCTGTTGCTGCTGCTAGTACACATTGACGACATTGGCTCCGTTATGCTTAGCCCTTCCTCGCCGTACTCCGACATGTCATCCTCCTCCTGCAAGGCCATCTCGGCCACCGACGGCGAAGTCCGCGAGGCCGAGCGAGGGTTGATCATCCGGAACTTGTCCAGCATGGATCTCTGGGAGGCACCACCGCCAGCGACAGAGCCCGACTTGGGCGCCTCAGTCATGGGGGGCCGTAGGCGGTCGGAGGCGGGGGGTGGGGTGGGCGAGGGAGAGGGCGAGGTGGAGACCGAGAGCATGGAGGAGGTGGCACTGTGCTTCATGTTCATGGACTTGCTGCGCCAGGACTTGCCGGCAGTGGGGGAGGGGATGGCAGAGGCCAGCTGCTGCCCGCTGAGGCTGGTGGGCACTTGGGCACCTCCGTTCATGCTGCCAGGCAGAGGGATGCTCTTCGCCGATTCTGCAAAGGAGACAAATAAACAGACACACAGTTACATCAACCGTCTCAGGAACACAACTGGATCAATACATGCACATATGGTCTCATATACTGAGAGAACAATTTGGATTGAAAATGAAATGGCAGGTACTTTCTATGTAGAGCCAAATATTCACCATCATTGAGTCATCTACAACAGGGGTGTCAAACTCATTCCATGGAGGTCCTAGTGCCTGCAGATGTACATTTTGTACATTCATTGAAGCCCTAGACCACCAGGTGTGGGGAGTTCCTTACTAATTAGTGACCTTAATTCATCAATCAAATACAAAGGAGGAGGGAAAACCCGCAGACACTCGACCCTCCGTGAAATGAGTCTGACACCTGTGATCTACCGCCTCTGGCACTTTGACAGAAGAACCATCATTGCAGTAGAAACGCTCTCAAAAGTAGCACTCTATGATATAAAAGCACATAGGTTCTTCCCCAACGACAGGTATGACCAGAGTAGTCCATCACATGGGAGCTTTCCATTGGCGTCACACTGGTGTCTCAAAGATGTTGTTGAACCCGGTCCAGGATCCACTACACTGTCACATTCACACTTCTATTACATGAGCACAAGCAGAGAGAAGGAGAGAGGGGGAGAGAAGGAGAGAGGGAGAGAGGGGGAGAGAGGAGAGAGGGGGAGAGAAGGAGAGAGGGAGAGAGGGGGAGAGAGAGAGAGAGAGAGGGTGAGAGAAGGAGAGAGGGTGAGAGAAGGAGAGAGGGTGAGAGAAGGAGAGAGAAGGAGAGAGGGAGAGAGAAGGAGAGAGGGTGAGAGAAGGAGAGAGAAGGAGAGAGGGTGAGAGAAGGAGAGAGGGGGAGAGAAGGAGAGAGAGGGAGAGAAGTAGAGAGGGTGAGAGAAGGAGAGAGGGTGAGAGAAGGAGAGAGAAGGAGAGAGGGGTAGAGAAGGAGAGAGAATGAGAGAGGGGGAGAGAAGGAGAGAGGGGGAGAGCACGAGAGAGAGAGAAGGGGAGAGAAGGAGAGAGATGGGGAGAGAAGGAGAGAGAAGGAGAGAGAAGGAGAGAAGGAGAGAAGGAGAGAGGGGAGAGAAGGAGAGAGAGGGAGAGAAGGAGAGAGGGGGAGAGAAGGAGAGAGGGGGAGAGAGAAGGAGAGAGAGGGAGAGAGAGGGAGAGAAGGAGAGAGGAGAGAGAAGGAGAGACGGGGAGAGAGAGAGGGAGAGAGAGGGGAGAGAGGGAGAGAGGGGGAGAGAAGGAGAGAGAGGGAGAGACAAGGGGAGAGGAGAGAGAGGGAGAGACAAGGGGAGAGAAGGAGAGAGGGGGAGAAAAGAGAGAGGGGGAGAGAGGGGGGGTGAGAGAAATAGGGGTGAGAGAGAGGGGGAGAGAAGAGAGAGAGAGAAAGTGAGAGAGATGTTTGGATGGGTCAGCAGGCATTTTCTGCACCACAGGAGACAGACATAGAAAGGCTTGTCTTGCTCTCTCTGCAGGGGGGATTGGTTGGTAAGGATGCACAAAAAAGAAACGGAGCAGATCGGCAGTGCGCTCTCCAAATCTTTCCCACTGCAAACAGAGATCCTAGTGCAGCAGTGCAGCCTGCTGCGCGCTCAAGCAAAACATTGACTCAGCAATTGATTCTGCAAAACCTAAAACTGTTGCCGTTTCCCCTTGTGACAGTGGGATGCCAGGCAATTCACCCCCTGGGCCAAAGCTGCCTGGTAACTTGGCAGGTGTCTAATGCCAACAGAAAATAAAAACATTTACTAGTGTGGCATTGGAAAGCAAGAATAGGTTGATATATTAATAAAACAACTGTATACTCGCTTTCAAATGAACCGGGGTGTTTCAGAATGCACACACACACACACACACACACACAGACAAACATACTCTATGACGTGACGGCGCTACACTAGACAGACACAACCCCGCCTCACGCACACCCTTCCGTCAGGAGCGTGAGATAACCGATGGTCCCGTTAGCCGCTCAGCAGTGGCTCTGACCTTCTGAAGGACCCCCATTTCTCCTCTCTAGTGGGTGTTCAGATCATCATCAATCCCTTAGCAGATGCCTCCCAGCCCCTACACTGTGCTTTCAATGGAGATACATTAATACTCTACTGCTACTTTCTACCAAGGGGAGAAGTTAGTGATAGGAAATGCATTGCAACCTTAAGGACTATACAATATACTGTATGTACAACAGTATGTGGACACCCCTTCAAATTTGTGGATTCGGCTATTTCAGCCACACCCGTTGCTGACAGGTGTATACAATCGAGCACACAGCCATGGAATCTCCATAGACAAACATTGGCAGTAGAATGGCCTTACTGAAGAGCTCAGTGACTTTCAATGTGGCACCGTCAAGTCAGTTCGTCAAATTTCTGCCCTGCCAGAGCTCCCCCGGTCAACTAAGTTCTGTTACTGTGAAGTGGAAACGTTTACAAGCAACAATAGCTCAGCCACGAAGTGGTAGGATACACAAGCTCACAGAACAGAACCACAGAGTGTTGAAGCGCATTGCGCGTAAATATCGTCGGTCCTCAGTTGCAACACTCACTACCGAGTTCCAAACTGCCTCTGGAAGCAACGTCAGCAGACGGGAGCTTCATGAAATGGGTTTCCATGGCTGAGCATCCGCACACAAGCCTAAGATCACCATGCGCAATGCCAAGCGTCAGCTGGAGTGGTGTAAAGCTCGCCACCATTGGACTCTGGAGCAGTGAAATCGCGTTCTCTGGAGTGATGAATCACGCTTCACCATCTGGCAGTCCGACAGACTAACGTGGGTTTTTTGCGGATGCCAGGAGAACGCTACCTGCCCGAATGCATAGTGCCAACTGTAAAGTTTGGTGGAGGACGAATAATAGTCTGGGGCTGTTTTTCATGGTTCTGGCTAGGCCCCTTAGTTCCAGTGAAGGGAAATCTGACATTCTAGATGATGGAACCAAGTCCCCGCAGCAATGTTCCAACATCTAGTAGAAAGCATGTCCAGAAGAGTGGAGGCTGTTATAACAACAAAGGGGGGACCAACGCCCTATTAATGCCCATGATTTTGGAACGAGATGTTGGATCAGCAGGTGTCCACATACATTTTGAGCATGTAGTGTATGTTTGCCTTCTATTGTTGATTGATGTAGTGTCAAACAGCAGGGACATGCTGGGATTCACATTCACAATATAGAACTGCCTGTCCTCTCCATCTCCTCATTCAGCTCTACTCTCCATAGACGACAGTACTTCTCAAAGGATGCTAGACGGTTTATGGAACCACATTATTTTCAAACCTGCATGGTGGAATTCAATCTATACTGAGTCATAAGCACAACAATATAGCTGAACTGGTGGCCTTTCCAGGGACGCAGCCTCAGCCTGAGAAACCGTGATTCTCCCTAACCGCGTAGTCTTTTCCCCAGAGGCGAGGAGAAGGGCTTTAGCTGCCGCGACGCGAGGCCTCAGCCTGAGAAACCGTGATTCTCCCTAACCGCGCAGTCTTTTCCCCAGAGGCGAGGAGAAGGGCTTTAGCTGCCGCGACGCGAGGCCTCGGGACACTTAATCAGCTTATGATCTGGGCCACAGCCTTCAAAACCTTACGACGCCTGTAAACGTGTCAGTCTGTGGGAGGAACATGTAAGCTGGCACACGCCATGTCATCTCTTTAAAGACCAGCCTGTGTGTGTGTGTGTGTGTGTGTGTGTGTGTGTGTATGTGTGTGAGCGTTTAAGAATCTCACTTATCCCTTACATCTAAGAAGCCCAGTCATTCTTGTGATAGGGTGACAGAGCCCTCACACCATGGAAACAGCCGTGAAAGTTGGGCAACAGAAATGCCACGCTTGATTTGATTTCTTTGTCGGAGTCGCGGGCAACACTGTGATAAGATTGTGAATGATGGCCGAAGTGTTTGGGATTCAGTATGTGCGGCCAGCGAATTAACCATGTCTTTAAAGATAACAGGGGCCCGAAGGATGACATTTCATACCAATCGGCTGACGCCACCAACGCCCCAGAGAAGAAGTAGAGACTTGGCGTTACCATAGCAACACACTCTTTCACAACCGCTTACTTCATCGGCTGAGAGTGAAATGTCACTTCTGCTGGCTGGGCGCTGGACCCTCACACGTCTGCTGCTCAGTGCTCACACACCCACCGTGTGGCACGCAAACACACACACACACACATACCCCTCCCCACACACACACACCCCGCCCCGCCCCTACACACACACACAAACACACACACACGCCGCCCCGCCCCACACACACACACACACACACACACACACACACACACACACACACACACACACACACACACACACACACACACACACACACACACACACACACACACACAGTGAGCTGAGTAAATCCTCTTGTAATAAACACCAAGTCCCTATATCTGTGAGCCTGCCCTCATTTTCTCTCCCTTTGGACAGCTGTAAGTGTCCCCAATGGCACACTACTCCCTATATAGTGCACTTAATAGGGAATAGGCTGTCATTTGGGATGCAGATCCTGTCACCCTGAGCTGGCCTGCGCTAGCTGTCACCCTGAGCTGGCCTGCACTAGCTGTCACCCTGAGCTGGCCTGCACTAGCTGTCACCCTGAGCTGGCCTGCACTAGCTGTCACCCTGAGCTGGCCTGCACTAGCCTGCAGCTCTTGCTTTTTACATGATCTCTTCAGACAGGCTCTTCTGCCATGACTAGACTCTCAATTCCCTGTCTTTTGCTAAAGGTTTGGCTGCATCATTGACATTTCTCTGATTTCTTTGATTTGACCCCCAAATCTAAAGCCTCCACCCTCGCAGGGATGAGGGAGAGGCCTCTTATTTACAGTGGGCCCAAAGTTGAGTCCTTAGGCTGGGGTCAAACTCTCACTCCCAATGACATAACTCCCCCATTGGCAAATTGTTGAGGAGAGCGACTGGCGACTGGCCATGTTACACAAGGCTGATTAAAATAGATTGGAAATGTGTTGAGCTGCATACAAAGAAAACAACAGATATACACAAAAACATTCTGGATCACACACATTAAAACAGACCTGTATCAAGATTAAGGATTGGAATTGCAATATTAAGTACAAAATTAAATGCTTAAGTACCAGGCTGATTCATGAGCATGGACATGACTCCTGAGTTTAACACTGGACTAGTGACTGATAGACAAAAAGCAGACTGCCTCTTCATGTACACCATGCAATTAGCTCCCCCGGGTCATACTGCCAGTGAGTAGTGAGAGAGAGGGGAGATAGACAACATACTGCCTGCCAGTGGGTAGTGAGAGGGAGGGGAGATAGACAACATACTGCCAGTGAGAGGGAAGGGAGACAGACAACATACTGCCAGTGAGTAGTGAGAGAGAGGGGAGATAGACAACATACCGCCAGTGAGTAGTGAGAGAGAGGGGAGACAGACAACATATTGCCCGTGGGTAGTGAGAGAGAGGGGAGACAGACAACATACTGCCAGTGAGTAGTAAGAGAGAGGGGAGACAGACAACATATTGCCCGTGGGTAGTGAGAGAGAGGGGAGACAGACAACATACTGCCAGTGAGAGGGAGGGGAGACAGACAACATACTGCCAGTGAGAGGGAGGGGAGACAGACAACATACTGCCAGTGAGTAGTAAGAGAGAGGGGAGACAGACAACATACTGCCAGTGGGAGGGAGGGGAGACAGACAACATACTGCCAGTGAGAGGGAAGGGAGACAGACAACATACTGCCAGTGAGAGGGAGGGGAGACAGACAACATACTGCCAGTGAGAGGGAAGGGAGACAGACAACATACTGCCAGTGGGTAGTGAGAGAGAGGGGAGACAGACAACATACTGCCAGTGAGTAGTGAGACAGAGGGGAGACAGACAACATACTGCCAGTGAGTAGTGAGAGACAGACAACATACTGCCAGTGAGAGGGAAGGGAGACAGACAACATACTGCCAGTGAGAGGGAGGGGAGACAGACAACATACTGCCAGTGAGTAGTGAGAGAGAGGGGAGATAGACAACATACTGCCAGTGAGTAGTGAGAGAGAGGGGAGATAGACAACATACTGCCAGTGAGAGAGAGGGGAGACAGACAACATACTGCCAGTGAGAGGGAGGGGAGACAGACAACATATTGCCCGTGGGTAGTGAGAGAGAGGGGAGACAGACAACATACTGCCAGTGAGAGGGAGGGGAGACAGACAACATACTGCCAGTGGGTAGTGAGAGAGAGGGGAGACAGACAACATACTGCCAGTGAGAGGGAGGGGAGACAGACAACATACTGCCAGTGAGAGGGAGGGGAGACAGACAACATACTGCCAGTGACTAGTGAGAGAGAGGGGAGACAGACAATACACTGCCAGTGAGAGGGAGGGGAGACAGACAACATACTGCCAGTGAGAGGGAGGGGAGACAGACAACATACTGCCAGTGGGTAGTGAGAGAGAGGGGAGACAGACAATATACTGCCAGTGAGAGGGAGGGGAGACAGACAACATACTGCCAGTGGGTAGTGAGAGAGAAGGGAGACAAACGACACAAACACCAAGAAAGAAGGACCATGGAGTTGACTGTTCCCACCAGGGGAGACATTAGCTCTGTTTAGGTGGTAATGTAGGGTGTGAGTAATGGTTTAAACGGTGGCAAGGGGGTACTGAGGAAACAGAAAAACCTTCACTCCCTTTCTGGATGGGGGATTCATGTGTCCCAAATGGCATCCTATTCAATATATAGTGCACTACTTTTGACTAGAGTTCTATGGGCCGTGCTAAAAAGTAGTTAACTATAAAGGGAATAGGGTGCAATTTGGGTGACAGCCACTGTGACAACAGGTCTGGGCAAATGGGACACAGGGGACAGTGAAGGCACTTGTGTAAATCTAGTGGGCTGGCTCTGGCCAAAATAAACAGGGTCGGTGACCGGGGTTTGTTCATGGTTGGTAGACTGTTGTTCTCTGTTAACAGAGGAATATATATATATATATGAGAGAGAGAGAGAGAGAGAGAGAGAGAGAGAGAGAGAGAGAGAGAGAGAGAGAGAGAGAGAGAGAGAGAGAGAGAATGGAGATGCATGAGGAAAAAGAGGACAGCCCTCCTGCTCTCCCTT
This sequence comes from Oncorhynchus clarkii lewisi, assembly GCF_045791955.1. Lineage (NCBI taxonomy): Eukaryota > Metazoa > Chordata > Actinopteri > Salmoniformes > Salmonidae > Oncorhynchus > Oncorhynchus clarkii. The sequence continues at coordinate 28,297,034 of NC_092179.1, read as the reverse complement.
TGACTGGCCCTGAAATGACACTCTTAACGCCACATTTTCTCCATCCCCCATTTCTCCTCTCCCACTGTTTTATGGACTGATATACAGTATCCCTTCTTGGTGTTTTATCTACAGACGACCATAACTCTACCGACGACCATAACTCTACCGACGACCATAACTCTACTGACGACCGTAACTCTACCGACGACCGTAACTTCACCGACGGCCGCAACTCCACCGACGACCGCAACTCCACCGACGACCGTAACTCTACCGACGACCATAACTCTACAGACGACCATAACTCTACTGACGACGACCGCAACTTCCACCGCAACTCCACCGACGACCGTAACTCTACCGACGACCGTAACTCTACCGACGACTGTAACGACCATAACTCTGCCGACGACCATAACTCTACTGACGACCGTAACGACCATAACTCTACCGACGACCGTAACGACCATAACTCTGCCGACGACCATAACTCTCCCGACACCCATAACTCTACCGACGACCGTTACTCTACTGACGACCGTAACTCCACCGACGACCGTAACGACCATAACTCCACCGACGACCGTAATTCTACCGACGACCGTAACTCTCCCGACGACCGTAACTCCACCGACGACCGTAATTCTACCGACGACCGTAACTCTACCGACGACCGTAACTCTACCGCTGACCGTAACACTACCAACGACCGTAACTCTACCGACGACCATAACGACCATAACTTCACCAATGACCATAACTCCACCGACGACCGTAACAACCGTTACTCTACCGACGACCGTAACTCTACCGACGACCGTAACTCTACCGACGACCGTAACGACCATAACTTCACCAATGACCATAACTCCACCAACGACCGTAACTCCACCGATGACCGTAACGACCGTAACTCTACCGACGACCGTAACTCCACCGACGACCGTAACGACCGTTACTCTACCGACGACCATAACTCTACCGACGACCGTTACTCTACCGACGACCGTAACTCTACCGACGACCATTACTCTACCGACGACCGTTACTCTACCGACGACCGTTACTCTACCGACGACCGTAACTCTACCGACGACCATAACTCTGCCGACGACCGTTACTCTACCGACGACCGTTACTCTACCGACGACCGTTACTCTACCGACGACCATTACTCCATTGACGACCATAACTCTACAGACGACCGTTACACTACCGACGACCATAACTCTACCGACGACCATTACTCCATTGACGACCATAACTCTACAGACGACCGTTACTCTACCAACGACCGTTACTCTACCGACGACCGTTACTCTACCGACGACCGTTACTCTACCGACGACCAATACTCCATTGACAATCATAACTCTACCGACGACCGTTACTCTACCGACGACCGTTACTCTACCGACGACCGTTACTCTACCGACGACCATTACTGCATTGACAACCATAACTCTACCAACGACCGTTACTCTACCGACGACCATTACTCCATTGACAATCATAACTCTACCGACGACCGCTACTCTACCGATGACCGTAACTCTACCGATGACCGTAACTCTACCGACGACCATTACTCTACCGACGACCATTACTCCATTGACGACCATTACTCTACCGACGACCGTTACTCTACCGATGACCGTTACTCTGAAGACGACCGTTACTCTACCGACGACCGTTACTCTACCGACGACCGTTACTCTACCGATGATCGTAACTCTACCGACGACCGTTACTCTACCGACGACCGTTACTCTACCGATAACCGTAACTCTACTGATGACCGTAACTCTACCGACGACCATTACTCTACCGACGACCATTACTCCATTGACGACCATTACTCTACCGACGACCGTTACTCTACCAATGACCGTTACTCTACCGACGACTGTTACTCTACTGACGACCGTTACTCTACCGACGACCGTTACTCTAAAGACGACCGTTACTCTACCGACGACCGTTACTCTACCGATGACCGTTACTCTACCGACGACCGTTACTCCATTGACGACCATTACTCTGTGATAGTGACCGAGGGATGAAGGGAGACGTGAATGTAAAGGGAATGTTACCAACACTGTACGATCATTGAAAAATACTGAGAGACAAATATTCAATATCTACGAACATGATGTAAGCTTAAAGAACCACTAGGTAGGGGGTCGTTAAGAAAAAAAGAGCCTTGTTGAAGCCTATTTTTCCCCAAGCCCATAGGGCGCTGGTCAAAAGTAGTGCACTATATAGGGAACAGGCTACCATTCGGGACACAGACAAATAATTTCATCCACTTACTTTCGGATAAAAGTAATATGACAATAATAAAATAAGGAAAGTGAATGTGTGACAAAATCTGTCATCATGGCAGGTTATTATGCTTGGTGGAGCGTGGTGTGATTCAGCCCCACAGCTCTGCAGTCTAACCACTACCACTCGCCATGCTGTGAAATGCACTGTCTTGCCTTCTCCCTAAAGGAATACCCTACAACTCTAGTCAACTACACTGCTGATCTGATTCAGCAGACTGGTTAATGTGGAGTGTGCTGGCGGGTGCTGCTCTGTCCAGTCCACTGTGTTTATCAGTGGCGCCACCTAGTGCATGTTGTGGACTATGCGCTCAAAAATATAAATGCTGAATGCTACTGACAGACCCTGAGGAAAACAGCTGTAGAAACGGAGGGGGTAAGATAATGAATTCTAAGACACTAGAGGTTTTCCTTATCCTGTTTCAACCTTATGGAAGGTGAGTTTAGACACGGCCATATCCCCATTTTCACACTAATGTTCCGATCCTAATCAAACTGCGCTGGTTTTACATTGTGTCTTTTTCATCAAGGTGCCAGCAACCGTGTAACCAGGCTAGATTAGAACAGTTTGGTTTGGCTCGGCTCATATGGCTCAGGCCTGCTTCTACCTGATTCTAGGTTCACCTACCTCTGTCATTGCCACTAGCATACTGGAGAGGCTTGCTCTTATCGATGCTGTTAAAGCTCTGACTCCTCCTGTTGAGGTTGGAGGATCCTTGGCCCTTGGGGGCCCCGCTGCCTGCAGCGGACACCCTGGTCGGCCCTGGCAACCTGCAGACGAAAACACAGCGGGTGAGGAGAAAGCGTGAACAGTCACAGAGCAACAAAAATACATGTCTAGCCAGGTAGTGTGTTTGTGTTGTGCTGAAAGGACCATTATGTTCTCTCTGGGACATGCATAAGAGCCCACACACGGATACACAGATGTAAGCGCAAGCACACACACACACACACACACACACACACACACACACACACACACACACACACACACACACACACACACACACACACACACACACACACACACACACACACACACACACACACACACACACACACACACACAGAGCTAGTGTTGTGCTGAAAGGACCACATGTATTCTCAGGGAAACACACAAGAGAATACACACTTCAGCATCTGTGGATAAATGTGGATGTTTACTTCTGATGCCACAGCTGGAGCGCAGTCATAAGTCCCAGAGGGGGGAGAGGCCATAGGCTCACTATTCCATTAGAGACTCGTTAAAGCATGCTAACGGATCTCACAGTCCACTACACTGACACTGACAGAGCAAGGTCTTCTCAGTACTGCAACCAAACAACCTCCTGATTGGTTAAACACTGAGATTAACCAATCAGCATGGCTCAAAGGCTCAGTGTAACACGCACGGAATGCACCCACAGTCCTTGAGTCAAGCTGGACACTTCAATGCATCTGGCGAGGTAACTGCCTCGGGCAGTAATACATGAATGGTCATCATGAGTCTGGGAACTTTCACTTTGATTTGGATGTTTTATCAGTGAGATAATTGACCTGGAAAATATGTTGCTGACGTCCAACTTTGCAGATGGACTCGTTGACCTTTACGAGGAAGTGAAATCTATACAAATCTGCCTTTGTCCTGGAAAAACATCTCAAAGAAAATGATCTAATCACATGACCATTACAACATATCTATATGAAGTTCATACAGTTTTGATTACCGGTCCGCAAAACACACAAAACCTTCATTCATGCCCTAAACACACAGGACAACCTCCAGGCCCCTTTAGAGTGATACAGAAAAAAATTCTGCTTTCAGAGAGAGAGAGAGAGAGAGAGAGAAAGAGAAATAAAGAATGAGAGAGAAAGAGAGACCTGGTGAACAGTATGAACTGCTCTGTGTTGTTTCATGAAAGATGCTAAGCCCATTTCCCCATGGGAATTCCATCATCTAAACTACCCCACTATCCAATCCACATCATTTATGTCTGGCCCTTTAAAACTGACACTCCTAAAAGCTTGGCAATTAAAGGGGAGTATGGGAGTTTAATTAGGCATCGTATCCCTGGACAAAGAGACTTAACAACAGTGCATAAACCTGTCACAGAAGCAGACTGAGGAAGCTTGAGGGACTAGATGGCAATGTGAAGTAATGGCTAAGGGTCAAAACAACACAACCAGAGAATTAACATCTTGGCCCTGTGGTAATGCATCTAGGGAAATGACTCTTAAGTCCCAAATGACAACCTATTCCCTATATAGTGCACTACTTACAGTAGGGCTCTGGTCAAAAGTAGTGTACTCTATAGGGACTAGGGTGTCATTCGAGATGCTACCTCTCTATCTCTCCTACTGAATTTAAACCACAGAGGAGACAGTCATCTGTTCGATAGTAAACATGACTGTGTGTGTCAAACAGACAATAAAACACATGTTCGTTCGCGGCTAAAATTGTGGTGTTAGAAATCATACTGTGACGAGTAACCGTGTACCTTCTGGTTTCTGTTTCAGAGTAAAAAGCCAACTCACAACGCTGACAATAGACTGGTCCCGACGGAGTCAATCCATACGTCATGTAACGATTGATGGAACCAGAGTAACACCAACTCCTTCTGTTGTGACGTAGGAGTCTCTTAACTCCAGTCTTCAACCCAAGGATCAATGCATTACTCAACATCTGTGTCCCAAACGGCACCCTACAAGGTCTTGGTCCAGTGACTGAGGAGTCTGGGTGTTTCTAGACATCATTGGGTTGGAAAACGGACAGATGTTAAAATGAAAAACCAGGTGATGTAGATATGCTAGAAGCTCCATCCACTTGGTAATGATACACTTTCATCACCCTGTCAATACATATTTCACCACATCCTGCCACCAATGCATCATGATCAGAAATAATAACGTTCAACTAAGATATAATCCTTCATTTCCGGGACGGGGCTAACGAAGATGTATCTGATGTCCCTCCTGGCTATCTGTGTTCCAAATGGCATCCTATTTCTGACCAGTGCCATTTGGGATGCAGCCGGGGTCTCCAGCACTCAGTTCTATTTTTAAGACGGAGAAGAGGGAGAGGGGTGGCCAGACACATTATTCTCCCTGTCAGACAGGGCTAGAGGAAACGGCTTCAAACTGACAGGGTGTCTCTGTGCTCACTGCAAAACAACCCCCCCCCCCCAGTACACACATGTACAAACACACGCAACCACCGACTCACCCACCCAGGCTGAGAGGGGCACCTGGAGACGCGTGAGCTGAATAAACATGACTTCATGAGTGCATGTGTGTAATGTCAAATATAACCAGGCAGGGGGGATGGGGGGGCAGAGAGAGAGAGAGGAGATGGAGCGAGAGCGCCCACTTGAACAGAAGACCCTGCCATCTGCTCAGCCCATTATCTATATTAGTGAGAGAGAGCGTGTGTGTGTCTGTGTGTATGTGTTTGACAGTACATACCTATGCGAAAGATAATGAGTATTATCAGTATGAAACAGACACAGTATGTGTAAAACAAAATGTGTGTGTCTGCTTCTGGCAGGAAGCTCAGGGGAGTCAGTCAAATTGAATAACAGGTTTCTTAGCAAGTCAGCACATCTGTCGCTGTATATTCAGGACAATTACCAAAGCTTCCCTGGAATCGCTTCTATCAGCATCACAGACAGGTGCTTTAGGCTGCGGACAAGCGGTCAAACACCGCCCCCTGCTGCGAACACGCTGAATTTAAATGGCAATTTATTTTTTAAAGTGCCGTTAGTTGAGGGTGAGATGCCGAAACACTGTCAACACACCAGGGGTGTACCATTAGTGACTCACTATAGCAAAATGAAACAAAATGCTTTGCAACAGAAAACATTTTCCAATGAAAAACAAGAGTTTCTCATTGAACAAGTTCAGGTAGTCCCTCCCCATTTGTCTTATTGATTCTGCTTGGTTCCTAGTGAATAGGACCCAGGTAAGCAGGTTTACTGAGAGTGTGGAGTAGGGATTTTAAGCTCAAAATCAATTGAAGAGGCTTGTTTGCACACTTTACACAACTCTAGGAGCATAGAAACACTCTACACAGCTCTAGGAGCACAGAGGAAACACTTTACACAGCTCTAGGAGCACAGAGGAAACACTTTACACAGCTCTAGGAGCACAGAGGAAACACTTTACACAGCTCTAGGAGCACAGAGGAAACATTTTACACAGCTCTATGAGCACAGAGGAAACATTTTACACAGCTCTAGGAGCACAGAGGAAACACTTTACACAGCTCTAGGAGCACAGAGGAAACACTTTACACAGCTCTAGGAGCACAGAGGAAACATTTTACACAGCTCTATGAGCACAGAGGAAACATTTTACACAGCTCTATGAGCACAGAGGAAACACTTTAATAGTAGAGAAATAAACTCCAGCACACTGGCATTCCTGTTTGCCCCACAATGTGTTTAGTGGTTGGAGATCCATTAAATGCATTGTGGAGTAATAGTTGGAGAGTTGCTTGAGTTTCTTTTTCAAGGCACAATATCCTCAGATATAAAACTGCCAAGGTAGCAACAGAACTAAGTCCTTCAGCCAATCAAACACAGGAGCTTTCACAAACGTGTGAGGCTACCATTGTGCTGGGAACTCACATTGACTGTATTTCCTGAATAATGTTGTTGACTTTAAAAATCACCCTGGGGGTGTAGGCTAGTACCTCACAATAAAACAACTGTTCATGCCCAATGGTTATCCTCCACAGTAAATCAAAGGTACATTTTATGGCCACAAACTGAAACTAGAGGGCTAATGTCTTTATGTACAATACTTTCAGTGAATGATATCATTTGGCACATTTCTACCCTGACCCCTTCCCAGTGAGAATTCATGGAAGAAAACGTGCACTCTTCATCAACGATGTAGTTAGTTTCAAGTTATGGGAGCAGGTCACGTGACCACTAGTTTTTATTTTCACGTATCAATCTGAAACAGGAAAAATCTATCCAGTCCATTTCATTTCATTAGAGGTCCAGGACGACTCACACAGGCTGTGTGTTCTCCAGGTCGGGTGTGGTGAGTCCCGGTGGGCTCGTATCGTCTGCCATTTTATGACTTCCGCTGGCTCCAAGCTGTATCACACCAGCCCCCTGGAAGGCCCAGAGAGTGCTGATCCTGGCCCCCAAAACAGTGCAGTCTGTCACCAACCCCCCCGCCCCCCCTACACACACAGACAGAGACACACACACACAGACAGAGACACACACACACACACTATAATCTCTATCCGGCTATGGCTGTAGTCAGGGTTAGCTAAGAAACCCAATCAGTCCTGGTGTGGTTGGCCTGATGAGACAGGCCCAGTTTCATTAGCCAAGGTAATGAGGGAGGGAGGAGGCCAACAGGGAGATGAATGGCTGAGCATTGCACTGGGTCAGGGGAAAAGTAACTCTGCCCAACTACTTTTGTTGTGAAATCTCAGCCATTTTATCCAATCGATAGAGTTTCCATTTGGGGATAATAATATAAGGTATTCATTTTAATTCAAGTGTTAGTGAGATTTTCATGCATCGGCAGAGGAGGAAACACCCCCCGATCCAAGGAAACACGCCCCGATCCAAGGAAACACGCCCCGATCCAAGGGAACGCGCCCCGATCCAAGAAAAACGCGCCCCGATCCAAGGAAACACGCCCCGATCCAAGGGAACACACCCTGATCCAAGGGAACACACCCCGATCCAAGGAAACACGCCCCGATCCAAGAAAAACGCATCCCGATCCAAGGAAACACGCCCCGATCCAAGGGAACACACCCTGATCCAAGGAAACACGCCCCGATCCAAGGGAACGCGCCCCGATCCAAGGAAACATGCCCCGATCCAAGGAAACACGCCCCGATCCCAGGGAACACGCCCTGATCCAAGGGAACACACCCTGATCCAAGGGAACACGCCCCGATCCAAGGAAACACGCCCCGATCCAAGGAAACACGCCCCGATCCAAGGAAACACGCCCCAGTCCAAGGAAACGCGCCCCGATCCAAGGAAACACGCCCCGATCCAAGGAAACACACCCCGATCCAAGGAAACACACCCCGATCCAAGGAAACACACCCCGATCCAAGGAAACACACCCCGATCCAAGGAAACGCGCCCCGATCCAAGGGAACGCGCCCCGATCCAAGGGAACGCGCCCCGATCCAAGGGAACACACCCTGATCCAAGGAAACGCGCCCCGATCCAAGTGAACGTGCCCCGATCCAAGGGAACGCGCCCCGATCCAAGGAAACACGCCCCCAGTCCAAGGAAACACACCCTGATCCAAGGAAACATGCCCCGATCCAAGGGAACACACCCTGATCCAAGGGAACACACCCTGATCCAAGGAAACATGCCCAGATCCAAGGAAACACACTCCGATCCAAGGGAACACACCCTGATCCAAGGAAACATGCCCCGATCCAAGGAAACACTCCCCAATTCAAGGAAACACAGCCTGATCCAAGGAAACATGCCCTGATCCAAGGGAACGCACCCCGATCCAAGGGAACGCACCCCGATCCAAGGAAACGCGCCCTGATCCAAGGGAACCTCGCCCCGATCCAAGGAATCGCGCCCCGATCCAAGGGAACGCGCCCCGATCCAAGGAAACGCGCCCCGATCCAAGGGAACGCGTCCCGATCCAAGGGAACACACCCTGATCCAAGGAAACGCGCCCCGATCCAAGGGAACGAGCCCCGATCCAAGGGAACGCGCCCCGATCCAAGGAAACACGCCCCCAGTCCAAGGAAACACACCCTGATCCAAGGAAACATGCCCCGATCCAAGGGAACACACCCTGATCCAAGGGAACACACCCTGATCCAAGGAAACATGCCCGATCCAAGGAAACACACCCCGATCCAAGGGAACGCGCCCCGATCCAAGGGAACGCGCCCCGATCCAAGGAAACACGCCCCCAGTCCAAGGAAACACACCCTGATCCAAGGAAACATGCCCCGATCCAAGGTAACACACCCTGATCCAAGGGAACACACCCTGATCCAAGGAAACATGCCCAGATCCAAGGAAACACACTCCGATCCAAGGAAACATGCCCCGATCCAAGGAAACACTCCCCAATTCAAGGGAACACACCCTGATCCAAGGAAACATGCCCAGATCCAAGGAAACATGCCCCGATCCAAGGAAACACGCCCCAATTCAAGGAAACACACCCTGATCCAAGGAAACATGCCCCGATCCAAGGGAACGCACCCTGATCCAAGGAAACGCGCCCCGATCCAAGGGAACCTCGCCCCGATCCAAGGAATCGCGCCCCGATCCAAGGGAACGCGCCCCGATCCAAGGAAACGCGCCCCGATCCAAGGGATCGCGCCCCGATCCAAGGGATCGCGCCCCGATCCAAGGGAACGCGTCCCGATCCAAGGGAACACACCCTGATCCAAGGAAACGCGCCCCGATCCAAGGGAACGCGCCCCGATCCAAGGGAACGCGCCCCGATCCAAGGAAACACGCCCCCAGTCCAAGGAAACACACCCTGATCCAAGGAAACATGCCCCGATCCAAGGGAACACACCCTGATCCAAGGGAACACACCCTGATCCAAGGAAACATGCCCGATCCAAGGAAACACACCCCGATCCAAGGGAACGCGCCCCGATCCAAGGGAACGCGCCCCGATCCAAGGGAACACACCCTGATCCAAGGAAACGCACCCCGATCCAAGGGAACGCGCCCCGATCCAAGGAAACACGCCCCCAGTCCAAGGAAACACACCCTGATCCAAGGAAACATGCCCCGATCCAAGGGAACACACCCTGATCGAAGGGAACACACCCTGATCCAAGGAAACATGCCCAGATCCAAGGAAACATGCCCCGATCCAAGGAAACACGCCCCAATTCAAGGAAACACACCCTGATCCAAGGAAACATGCCCCGATCCAAGGGAACGCACCCTGATCCAAGGAAACGCGCCCCGATCCAAGGGAACCTCGCCCCGATCCAAGGAATCGCGCCCCGATCCAAGGGAACGCGCCCCGATCCAAGGAAACGCGCCCCGATCCAAGGGAACGCGCCCCGATCCAAGGGAACGCGTCCCGATCCAAGGAAACACGCCCCCAGTCCAAGGAAACGCTCCCTGATCCAAGGAAACATGCCCCGATCCAAGGGAACACACCCTGATCCAAGGAAACATGCCCAGATCCAAGGAAACACACTCCGATCCAAGGAAACACGCCCCAATTCAAGGAAACACACCCTGATCCAAGGAAACATGCCCCGATCCAAGGAAACACGCCCCAATTCAAGGAAACACACCCTGATCCAAGGAAACATTCCCCGATCCAAGGAAACACGCCCCGATCCAAGGGAACCTCGCCCCGATCCAAGGAATCGCGCCCCGATCCAAGGGAACGCGCCCCGATCCAAGGGAACACGCCCCGATCCAAGGGAACGCGCCCCGATCCAAGGGAACGCGCCACGATCCAAGGAAACACACTCCGATCCAAGGGAACACACCCTGATCCAAGGAAACACACGCCGATCCAAGGGAAAACACCCTGATCCAAGGAAACATGCCCCGATCCAAGGAAACACGCCCCGATTCAAGGGAACGCGCCCCGATCCAAGGAAACACGCCCCCAGTCCAAGGAAACGCTCCCAGATCCAAGGAAACACACTCCGATCCAAGGGAACACACCCTGATCCAAGGAAACATGCCCCGATCCAAGGAAACACGCCCCGATTCAAGGAAACACACCCTGATCCAAGGAAACATGCCCCGATCCAAGGAAACACGCCCCGATCCAAGGAAACACGCCCCGATCCAAGGGAACGCACCCCGATCCAAGGAAACACGCCCCGATACAAGGGAACACACCCCGATCCAAGGAAACGCACCCCGATCCAAGGAAACGCGCCCCGATCCAAGGGAACCTCGCCCCGATCCAAGGAATCGCGCCCCGATCCAAGGGAACGCGCCCCGATCCAAGGAAACGCGCCCCGATCTAAGGGAACGCGCCCCGATCCAAGGGAACGCGCCCCGATCCAAGAGAATGCGCCCCGATCCAAGGAAACACGCCCCGATCCAAGGAAACATGCCCCCAGTCCAAGGAAACGCTCCCCGATCCAAGGAAACACGCCCCGATCCAAGGAAACACGCTCCGAATCAAGGAAACACAGTCCGATCCACATCAACGGGACTGCAGTAGAGAGAGTCAGCAGGGTTAAGTTCCTCTGCATTCACATCACCGAGGACGACATGGACCAACAACACTCTTGTCAAGATGGCACAGCAGTGTCTACTTCCTAAGGCTGCCTCTCCAGATACTACCGCTGCACCATCGAGAGCGTCCTGACCAGTTACATCACGGCCCTCCAGCGGGTGGTGAAGACGGCCCACACATACGTGCTACACACATGCTACACACACACACACATGCTACACACACACATGCTACACACACACGCTACACACATGCCACACGCACGCTACACACACACTACACACACGCACTAAACACACACACACACACACACACACACACACACACACACACACACACATACACACACACGCGCTACACACAAACACACACATCACAAGCAGACTCAAATTTACAGTACTATTTACAATCCCTGCTTTCTCTGATACATGTGTAAAAATGGAATATATATTCCCTTAGTTAACAGCTGTGTTCGAGAGCAAAGCAGCTTGTACACAGCTATTCAGCAACAACACCAGCTGACGGGTTGTCAATGTTATGAAGGGGGAATACCACCCATAGGCTTGTCAATGCTGTGAAGGGCAATACCACTCATAGGCGTGTCAATACTGCGAAGGGGAATACCACCCATAGGCTTGTCAATGTTATAAAGGGGGAATACCACCCATAGGCTTGTCAATACTGTGAAGGGGAATACCACCCATAGGCTTGTCAATGCTCTGAGGGGGAATACCAACCATAGGCTTGTCAATGCTGTGAAGGGAAATACCACCCATAGGCTTGTCAATACTGTGAAGGGGAATACCACCCATAGGCTTTTCAATGCTGTGAAGGGCAATACCACCCATAGGCTTGTCAATACTGTGAAGGGGAATAGCACCCATAGGATTGTCAATGCTGTGAAGGGGAATACCACCCATAGGCTTGTCAATACTGTGAAGGGGAATACCACCCATAGGTTTGTCAATACTGTGAAGGGGAATAGCACCCATAGGATTGTCAATGCTGTGAAGGGGAATACCACCCATAGGCTTGTCAATACTGTGAAGGGGAATACCACCCATAGGATTGTCAATGCTGTGAAGGGGAATACCACCCATAGGCTTGTCAATACTGTGAAGGGGAATACCACCCATAGGCTTGTCAATGCTGTGAAGGGGAATACCACCCATAGGGTTGTCAATGTTATAAAGGGGGAATACGATCCATAGGCTTGTCAATGTTGTGAAGGGGAATACCACCCATAGGCTTGTCAATGTTATAAAGGGGGAATACGATCCATAGGCTTGTCAATGCTGTGAAGGGGAATACCACCCATAGGGTTGTCAATGTTATAAAGGGGGAATACGATCCATAGGCTTGTCAATGTTGTGAAGGGGAATACCACCCATAGGCTTGTCAATGCTGTCCAGCACATATTTCACATAGCTTGGCGGGGTTTGCGTGAAGTAATTTGCCAGCACGCTGGTTCCCACCAGCCACTACCGTCTAAGGAGAAACAAATGCTCTGGGAGCCAGACAACTGGCCTGGTGAAGTATAGGAGCCTGGAACTGTCTGGAAGCCACCACAGCAAGTCATTCTGTTCAATGCAGCATTCAGTAAAATGGCCCCTAATCCACATAGGCTTGAGTTTAATGGCTCACGCACGTCACTGACGCCTGGGATCGCCAAGTGCCGATGTTAGTTTGGCATCAGAGAATAGCCAACACAAAGTATTCCATTATAAAATCCTCTAAGATAGATGCACAACCAAACCAAATGTAAGAACTTCCTTGTGCCAAGATTTTCACAAGTAGATTATTATGAATTTAAGAGGTTGTACAGAAAAGTACATAATGTGTAATTCATGTCGACATGAACTGAAAGAAGGTGAAGGAAAGTTAGCCATGTGAGAGTCATACCTTGTGTTTTTCTTCTGTGGTGTTGCTCCTATTCCGCTGTGACCCGGGGGGCTACCATACCGCGCAGTGAGACTGTGGAGAGAGCAGAGAGAGACACAGACTTAGTGAAGGAATGAGGCGAACGGCTCTCTGGACTGTAGCATCTTTGAGACATCGTCTAATGCAATAAGGAGAGATTCAGAGGAGAGCATTGCGCGAGACAGAGACAGTAACTAACAACACAAGCCCTAGTGAAAGAAGCACATAGTGTGAACCCGTACTGCGGTTCACGTGACGGGCCACACATTTCATGTGTATGTCCTCTGTAGCTCAATTGGTAGAGCTTGCAATTTATTTTTGTAATATATTTTTTTATTTAACTAGGCAAGTCAATTAAGAACACATTTTTATTTACAATGACGGCCTAGACGACATATTTTTACCTTGTCAGCTCAGGGATTCGATCTAGCAACCTTTCGGTTACTGGCCCAATGCTCTAACCACTAGGCTACCTGCCACCCCTACGCAATTCCTGGATAGTGAATTCAGGAATTCACGGAACCACCTGCTCGAAAAATGTTTGCACGCATGACTAAGTCACTTTGGATAAAAGTGTCTGCTACATGGCATATATTATTACCATTATATTACTATATTATTACCATTATATGACTATTATTACCATTATATTATTGTATTATTACCATTATATGACTATTATTACCTTTATATTACTATATTATATTATTACCATTATATGACTATATGATTACCATTATATTACTATATTACCATTATATTACTATACTATTACCATTATATTACTATACTATTACCATTATATGACTATATGATTACCATTATATGACTATACTATTACCATTATATTACTGTATTATATTATTACCATTATATTACTATATTATTACCATTATATTACTATATTATTACCATTATATGACTATACTATTACCATTATATTACTGTATTATATTATTACCATTATATTACTATACTATTACCATTATATTACTGTATTATATTATTACCATTATATTACTATATTATATTATATTATTACCATTATATTACTATATTATTACTATTATATTACTATACTATTACCATTATATTACTGCATTATACTATTACCATTATATGACTATACTATTACCATTATATTACTATACTATTACCATTATATTACTGCATTATACTATTACCATTATATGACTATATGATTACCATTATATGACTATACTATTACCATTATATTACTATATTATATTATTACCATTATATTACTGCATTATATTATTACCATTATATTACTATACTATTACCATTATATTACTGTATTATATTATTACCATTATATTACTATATTATTACCATTATATTACTGTATTATATTATTACTATACTATTACCATTATATTACTGTATTATACTATTACCATTATATTACTGTATTATATTATATTATTATCATTATATTACTATATTATATTATATTATTATCATTATATTACTATATTACCATTATATTACTGTATTATATTATATTATTATCATTATATTACTATATTATAACCACATGTTTTTGAAGCATGTAACAGCTTCAATTCGCCTTTAACTGTAAAGCAACTCTCCCTCACCATAATGTGCCACTTCACCGTAATCTCCAACTGAATCTTGACTGATCTCCCTCAAAAAAAAGAGTGTTTTAACTTCAGCAATAAAAACACATTCTTAATGTGTGAATAAAAAACCCTACAGAGGAAGTGGTGTAGGAAACTCCTCCAGGCAAAGTCATAGTTTACAATGGGACACTCATTCTTAGTCATGTTGAGAGAATTAACGGTGAGGCTGGTGGTTACCGCCTCGCTTGGCCTCTGCTGGCGTTCGACAGGAAATAGTTAGGGAACTCGCGACGGACACAAAGAAAACAACAGGGTGTTTAATGAACAAAAGGACTGCTTTAATCATAGTGAACACACAGTAAATCAGGGTAAAAACCAGGTGGTCGGGGTGAGTGGCTCTGAAAGCATGTGGTCTTGCCAAGCTTCATCAACTCCACTATACAGGTCTATTGAGGACTGACTGGTGGGAGCACAGCAGAGATACAACGCCTTGGCCTTTGGGGTCACACTTTACACTAAGTTACATTGGGTCACACTTTACATTAAGTTACATTGGATCACACTTTACACTAAGTTCCATTGGGTCACACTTTACATTAAGTTACATTGGATCACACTTTACATTAAGTTCCATTGGGTCACACTTTACATTAAGTTACATTGGATCACACTTTACACTAAGTTCCATTGGGTCACACTTTACATTAAGTTACATTGGATCACACTTTACACTAAGTTCCATTGGGTCACACTTTACATTAAGTTACATTGGGTCACACTTTACACTAAGTTACATTGGATCACACTTTACATTAAGTTCCATTGGGTCACACTTTACATTAAGTTACATTGGATCACACTTTACACTAAGTTACATTGGGTCACACTTTACATTAAGTTACATTGGATCACACTTTACATTAAGTTCCATTGGGTCACACTTTACATTAAGTTACATTGGATCACACTTTACACTAAGTTCCATTGGGTCACACTATACATTGGGACAGACTTTACATTAAGTTACATTGGGTCACACTTTACACTAAGTTACATTGGGTCACACTTTACACTAAGTTACATTGGGTCACACTTTACATTAAGTTACATTGGATCACACTTTACATTAAGTTACATTGGGTCACACTTTACACTAAGTTCCATTGGGTCACTTTACACTAAGTTCCATTGGGTCACACTTTACATTAAGTTACATTGGGTCAGACTTTACATTAAGTTGCTACTGTTTCCATTTTTAAAACAGGAAAAACAAATATGCTGATGTTACTGTTAATATGACAGTATGGACGGGCCGTGATAATCTAGACATTCATTTTTTCTCAATTAGTTTGACACAATGAGGGACGTTCAAATCTCCCAAAAGATTTAACATAACCATCAGTATGCTTTCATTGTTTTACACAAATATAAAAATGTTAAACACATGTTCGCTAAAAACACTCACAAAAAAAGTTCAACATTCAGGTGAGTAATCCTGTATGTAATATTTAAACATCATCAACTCAATTGCTGAGATGCATAGCACAACAAAACATTAACAGTGATATGTAACATTATGTTAGCCTGATAGCAATAGGCAACATTATGTTAGCCTGATAGCAATAGGTAACATTGTGTTAGCCTGATAGCAATAGGTAACATTATGTTAGCCTGATAACAATAGGCAACATTATGTTAGCCTGATAGCAATTGGCAAAATTATGTTAGCCTGATAGCAATAGGTAACATTGTGTTAGCCTGGTAGAAATAGGTAACATTATGTTAGCCTGATAGCAATAGGCAACATTATGTTAGCCTGATAGCAATAGGCAAAATTATGTTAGCCTGATAGCAATAGGTAACATTATGTTAGCCTGATAGCAATAGGTAACATTATGTTAGCCTGATAGCAATAGGCAAAATTATGTTAGCCTGATAGCAATAGGTAACATTATGTTAGCCTGATAGAGGTGTAAGGATCGAGGACAAAGTGGTTTTAGTATGTAATAATCTTCAGTGATATAAGTCAAAAGACTAAAACAAGAGGAACACATAGTGAAAGGGACCCTAGAGAGTTGTTATCTGGGGTTTTGAATTGCAGGTGTGTGTTTTCCAGTGGAGAGGGAATGGACATGTGTTATCAGTTCAACCAAGGACACATGTAGGAAATAGGGTTACATCACCTCAAAATGAGAAAAATAACAAGAAAATACCAAATGATTCCACATGAGACTCAAATTCATTCATGATCATGCAATATGAATTTTACACAGCACTGTATAAAAGGGTTGCATATAAAGTGTTAAAACTGTTAGCTAAAACCTTCTCTAGCACTATACAGAGCTATACGTGTACATCTCTGGTTTGAAAATACATTTAAAATGACGTTGGATACAGTATATCGAATGACAGTCAACAGTCAACCATTGATCTAAATACTCCAATGACCCTTTCCTAAAGAAACAACATGTTCCACATACTATATGTAATGGTTTATCTTACAAAGTGTTCAAACTGCTTCCTATGTCTCAATGAACCCTGGGAGATGTACTACAAGATGAGGGGGAGGAGAGGTTGTCTTTCTTGCACTAACACTCACGCTTGTCATTGTCTTACTAGCAGGGACTTTGCTGATAGCTGCTTTATTGAGGACACTGTGCTTACTATGACTGTGAGATGTGGTTGTCTCACCTAGCTATCTTAAGATGAATGCACTAACTGCAAGTCGCTCTGGATAAGAGCGTCTGCTAAAACAAATACTAAAATGTCATCGTAATAGGGTTGAGTGGGAAGGGGGCCTTTCCCTCTGTGATGGTAAGAGGCCGTTTGGAGCACAGTTTCTGAGAGCACTCAAGGTCATGTTTCGATAACTGCTCTAAACCTCCTATTACATGGCTGAGAACAGTCTGATCGCCCAGCGTCGATAAGCAGCTGGATACATCATTCCCCTCCTTGAGGTTAATATTCTACCATGGTTACCCTCAATTTTCAAGTGAGGTGGACACACCTCGGTCTCCCATTGGTTATAGACAGGTGGGGTTTGGGAATAAATAGGGTCCCCGGTCCACTAGACTGTCACATTCTCACAATGGCTTTCCTCTGGTTCGTGTCCTGTCTCGCCTTCATCAGCGCCGCCTACGGTGAGTATTCACACCTTCTCTTTACCTACAGTGTTACCTCCTTGATTTAACCCTTAACCCTTGTTTTAATGCTAAAAGTGTAAAAGTAAGTTGTGGAGTGCCTCAAGGCTCTGGTCTTGGACCACTACTGTTCTCATTATGTGCTACTGCTACATTGCTAGCACCTGGTGATGTTATTTGGAAACACTTCCGTACGTTGGATGCCCATGGTTGAGTATGTTGCATTAAACAGAGCATTTACTGTCGTTATAAAACATGACGAGCTAAGTGTTTGCAAAATATCTCATGTAAACAGGCTGCGGCATCCCCGCCATCAAGCCCGAGGTGTCTGGCTATGCCCGCATCGTTAATGGTGAGGAGGCTGTGCCCCACTCCTGGCCCTGGCAGGTATCTCTGCAGCAGACCAGCGGCTTCCACTTCTGTGGGGGATCCCTGATCAACGAGAACTGGGTGGTCACCGCCGCTCACTGCAACGTCGCTACCTACCACCGCGTGATCGTTGGAGAGCACAAGAGGGGCAGCGGCAACAATGCTGAGGACATCCAGATCCTGAAGCCCGCTAAGGTACAGCACAGTCACACATCCTCCTCTATAGCTCTGGGTAGAAGTTCCCCTCAGGCGCTGCTCTAGGATCAGCCTATCCCCCGCCAGCTCAGCTGATCCGATCAGTGATCCGTCGGAGCAACGACGTCCTGTAGTCCTACCTGAACTCTCCATTTCATAAAGGTTTCAGTTCTAACTGTCCCTTCTCTCCCTCAACCCACCGCACCCCCTCTCCTCACCCACAGGTGTTCACCCACCCCAAGTGGAACCCCAGTACCATCAACAACGATATCTCCCTGATCAAGCTGTCCACCCCTGCTGTCCTGAACACCAATGTGTCCCCGGTGTGCCTGGCTGAGACCGCCGACATCTTTGCACCTGGCATGACCTGTGTGACCTCCGGCTGGGGTCTGCTGCGCTACAATGCTATCAACACCCCTAACGAGCTGCAGCAGGCTGCTCTGCCCCTGCTGTCCAACGAGCAGTGCAAGCAGCACTGGGGGAGCAGCATCTCCGACGTCATGATCTGTGCCGGTGGTGCTGGTGCTACCTCCTGCATGGGTGACTCCGGTGGCCCCCTGGTCTGTGAGAAGGACAACGTCTGGACCCTGGTCGGTATTGTGTCCTGGGGCAGCAGCCGTTGCTCCACCACTACCCCCGCTGTGTACGCCCGCGTCACCGAGCTCCGTTCCTGGGTGGACCAGACCCTGGCCGCCAACTAAGAGCCATGCTGCAGCGTCCCTGTCCATCCTGTATATTGCTATGTCATTTTATGCATTGTTATGTCATACTATGTATTGCTATGTCATTCTATATATTACTATGTAATGTACAACAACTAAACATTAGCTACCAAGACTGAGAGTGCCACCCATTGGTCTGAACTGAACATGACATTCAATAAACATACTTGAACATAAAAAATATTATTGTGCAGTAGTTGTATGATTACTACATTCACAACGTAATATTTTAGTACACGAGAGGAACTTAATGTAAAGTCGGGTTACTGCTGACTGAATCTACTGCTAGCGTTAGGGGTCTCGAATGGTTGAGGGACAGCTATTTGGGAACTGTGAGAGGGGATCTTGGAGGGTTCAGGTTCATGTTTTTTGGCCTAGTGGGAGATCTGTCAACGTGCCCTTGTGTGTCGCTCTGAATGGGATTCTGTTTGATGATGTAGTTGTTGAGCGGCTTCACTGCAAGTATATTGTATGTTTCGGATTGTCAAATTTAAAAATAAATAAATAAAAAGCTACAGTAGCACGGAATCATTGACAAGACTTAAAACCTAGTGTATAAGGGCTATTATAAACCGGGTATTTTGGATCCTGGATGCTGATTGGCTGAAACAGCATTCCAGCTGTGTCTATATCATCGATATTCCAAGGGTATGATGCAAACATACTTGTTGCTGTTCTATCTGAAAGTTTAATGACGCTATTCTTGATATGCCACAGCAAATGACAAAAGAAAAGCAATAAGCTTCTATTAACGCATGACCTAACCTTGTATCTAGCCTAGCGTTTGGTTTGCAACAGTCACATACAGCAGACACATAACAACATGTGCCATTTTAACGAGGCTAATCAGGAAGTGTTAATTCCATATCTCGCTCTACCTTTCTATCCAAAGTAAAGACGCAGACCGTGTCTGAATACCCATACTTGCGTTCTAGTCAGCATTTTGGATGTGTGAAAATATAACGTTTTATAGTATGTGAAAAGTAGAACGTTTCTTTAAAACGCCAGGATGTTATACTCATTTAGAGCAAGATGCATATGTTGTGATTGTATCTGCTGTGTGTGACTGTAGAAATCGCTGCACACTATTGAGGAAGAGAATCAATGCACAGCCACACACATACCTGCCGACACATGCATTAATACACACATGCACGCTCGGACAAAGGACCAACTCACACTGTCGCTGCACTGACAACCGAGCCTCATGAAAAGACAGAAATTCTCATAGTATTACATGTAGTCATTTTGAGACATTACCACAAAAAACCTCAGAGTCGTAACCTCTACAGGATCGGTGGGTCCCCCACGGGACGGTTGAGCTAATGTAGGCTAATGCGATTAGCAGGAGGTTGTCAGTAACAAGAACATTTCCCAGGACATAAGACATATCTGATATTGGCCGAAAGCTTAAATCCTTGTTAATCTAACTGCACTCTCCAATTTACAGTAGCTATTACAGTGAAATAATATCATGCTATTGTTTGAGGAGAGCGCACAGTTATGAACTTGAAAAGTTATTAATAAACCAATTAGGCACATTTGGGCAGTCTTGATAGAAAATGTTGAACATAAATGCAATGGTTCATTGGATCCGTCTAAAACTTTGCACAGTCACTACTGCCATCTAGTGGCCAAAATCAAATTTGCGTCTGGGCTGGATAAATACATTATGGCCTTTCTCTTGAATTTCAAAGATGGTACAAACGGTACAGAAAAATACAATCAAATGCATGGTTTTTGTCTTTGTATTATCTTTACCAGATCTAATGTGTTATATTCTCCAACATGCATTTCACATTTCCACAAACGTCAGTGTTTCCTTTCAAATGGTTTCAAGAATATGCATATCCTTGCTTCAGGTTCTGAGCTATAGGCAGTTAGATTTGGGTATGTCATTTTAGGCCAAAATTTAAAAAGGGGCAGATCCTTAAGTTAAATTGCAGACTGAAGCAATTTCCAAAGGCAGCAACTAACCTCAACTTGACAAAATAGTAAGTAAAAACCTATGCATGCAATAGTACTAAGCATATAGAAAACATTGTTATAACTGAAAACGGCCTATTGATCAAAGCTAAATACTGACTGGTAACACTTTCAATGAGGGATACATATAAGGCCTTATAAATGCATTTATAATGTCTAATAATACACTTAGTAGTATCTTATACTACTTGGTATAAGGCCAGAGAGCATAATGCATCATACGTTAGCTATCTATCTCGCTTAGCTTGTTAGCATCAGTCATGCCATTAGCTTCCGCTAGCTCGTTAAACATCTTCACAGCCAGCTATCGTCCTAGCAAAGTGAGCTAGCTAGACAGCTAAGTTTTGGCATGTGCCTAGCTTTTCCAAATATATGTTGCTAGCTAACATAGCTACCTACAGTAGTCCATGCTTATGTTCCTAGTTCTTTTCAATAAATGCAGTAAATGTCAACAAGCACACAATAATTTTAAAAATGATTGAATTTTTTTTGGTTATATTAGCATTAAGCTAGGATAAGAGGCCGTCGCCCTCCTGGTACTTGACTGAGAACTGTTTGATTGCCCAGCATTGACAAGCAGCTGGACATCCCCCTAGCATTGTAGAACCAGCCTGATTGCTAAGTTTACAATTTTATCAGTCTGGAGTCCCAACTCATCAGACTGGTTCCAGCAGGATGACATCCTTGATGTTAATATTCTACCATGGCTACCCTCGGCTTTTGGGAGGGTTGGACACACCACAGTCTCTGATTGGTTACAGGTGGATGGGGTTTGGAGATAAATAGTATCTCTGTCTTCTAGACTGTCGCGTTATCACAATGGCTTTTCTCTGGTTCGTCTCCTGTCTCGCGTTTGTAAGCGCAGCCTACGTCTGCGGGACCCCCGCCATCTCTCCCGTGGCTATGGCCGCGTCATCAATGGTGAGGAGGCTGTGCCCCACTCCTGGCCCTGGCAGGTGTCCCTGCAGCAATCTGGCACCCACTTTTGTGGAGTTTCCCTGATAAACGAGTACTAGGTGGTGACTGCTGCTCACTGCGATGTCAAGACCTCCCACCGGCGAGCACGACATGCTCATGAACAATGAGGCCATCCAGATCCTGAAGCCTGCTAAAGTGTTCACCCACTCCAGGTGGAACCCCAGCACCATCAAAAATGACATCCTCTTGATCAAGCTGGCCACCACCACCACCCTGAGTGCCAAAGTGTCCCCCGTGTGTCTGGCTTCGTACGAAGACAACTTCGCCCCTGGCATGACCTGTGTGACTTCCGGCTGGTGCAAGAGCAGCTACCAGCCTGCCAATTACCCCAACACAACTGCAGCAGGGTGCTGTGCCCCTCCTGTCTGAGGAGGAGTGCAAGAAGCACTGGGGCAACATGATTCATGAAATGATCTGTGCTGGCGGTAAAGGTGTTTCCTCCTGCATGGGGGACTCCGGTGGCCCCCTGGTCTGTGAGAAGAACAAGGTGTGGAGCCTGGTCGGTATTGTGTTCTGGGGCAGCAGTGGTTGCTCTACCTCTACCCCCTCTGTGTACACCGGAGTCGTCGAGGTTCGCACCTGGGTGGACATGACCATTATGCTCAACTAAGAGCAATGCCACAGTGTCCAGAAAAATATGTACTGCTACACCATTCTAGGTTTTGTATATCTATGTTTCAGTGGAGGCTGCAGAGGTAAGGATGGATGTGTTTGATGTATTTGATACCATTCCACCGATTCCGCTTCTGCAATTACCACGAGACTGTCCTCCCCATATTAAACAGTATTTTTACTACTTGATGAATTTAAATGCTGTGCACCCTTTGATAATCAAGAGACCCTTGGGTATGTTGTGGACCACAGGAGGTTGGTGACACCTTAATTGAGGAGAACGGGCTCGTGGTAATGGCTGGAGCGGAACCAGTAGAATCACATGGTATCACATGGTTTCCAGGTGTTTGTTGACATTCCATTTCCTTTGTTCCGGACATTATTATGAGCTGTTCTCCCCTCAACAGCCTCCTGTGGTTGTGGTGGACTGTCAGTCAGTCCAGTGTGAAGCAGGTTATTCATGTCTACAGTTTAAGGGAAGAAGGTCCCCTGTGCAGTCGTTGCCAAAAGTTTTGAGAATGACACAAATATAAATTTTCACAAAGTCTGCTGCCTCAGTTTGTGTGATGGCAATTTGCATATACTCCAGAATGTTATGAAGAGTGATCAGATGAATTGCAAAGTCCCTCTTTGCCATGCAAATGAACTGAATCCCCCCCCAAAAAAACATTTCAGCGCTGCCACAAAAGGACCAGCAGACATCATGTCAGTGATTCTTTCGTTAACACAGGTGTGAGAGTTGACGAGAACAAGGCTGGAGATCACTCTGTCATGCTGATTTACTTTGAATAACAGACTGGAAGCTTCAAACGGAGGGTGGTGCTTGAAATCATTGTTCTTCCTCTGTCAAACATGGTTACCTGAAAGGAAACACATGCCGTCATCATTGCTTTGCACAAAAAGGGCTTCACAGGCAAGGATATTGCTGCCAGTAAGATTGCACCTAAATCAACCATTTATCGGATCATCAAGAACTTCAAGGAGAGCGGTTCAATTGTTGTGAAGAAGGCTTCAGGGTGCCCAAGAAAGTCCAGCAAGCACCAGGACCGTCTCCTAAAGTTGATTCAGCTGCGGGATCGGGGCACCACCAGCACAGGGCTTGCTCAGGAATGACAGCAGGCAGGTGTGAGTGCATCTGCACGCCCAGTGAGGCAAAGACTTTTGGAGGATGGCATGGTGTCAAGAAGGGCAGCAAAGAAGCCACTTCTCTCCACAAAAAAACATTAGGGACAGACTGATATTCTGCAAAAGGTACAGGGATTGGACTGCTGAGGACTGGGGTAAAGTCATTTTCTCTGATGAATCCCCTTTCCGATTGTTTGGGGCATCCGGAAAAAAGCTTGTCCGGAGAAGACAAGGTGAGCGCTACCATCAGTCCTGTGTCATGCCAACAGTAAAGCATCCTGAGACCATTCATGTGTGGGTTTGCTTCTCAGCCAAGGGAGTGGGCTCACTCACAATTTTGCCTAAGAACAGAGCCATGAATAAAGAATGGTACCAACACATCCTCTGAGAGCAACATCTCCCAACTATCCAGGAACAGTTTGGTGACGAACAATGCCTTTTCCAGCATGATGGAGCACCTTGCCATAAGGCAAAAGTGAATACTAAGTGGCTCAGGGAACAAAACATCAATATTTTTGGTCCATGGCCAAGAAACTACCCAGACCTTAATCCAATTGAGAACTTGTGGTCAATCCTCAAGAGGCAGGTGGACAAACCAAAATCCACAAATTCTGACAAACTCCAAGCATTTATTATGCGAGAATGGGCTGCCATCAGTCAGGATGTGGCCCAGAAGTTAATTGACATCATGCCAGGGCGGATTGCAGAGGTCTTGAAAAAGAAGGGTCAACCCTGTAAATATTAACTTTTTGCATCAACTTCATGTAATTGTCAATAAAAGGCTTTGACACTTGTAATTATACTTCAGTATTCCATAGTAACATCTGACAAAAATATCTAAAGACACTGAAGCAGCAAACCTTGTGGAAATTAATATTTGTGTCATTCTCAAAACTTTTGGCCACGACTGTACTCTGTAAATCACACAAGCAATACTGTAGCCTAATTCCCAAAGCTGACCCACTAAGACAACGCCAGAGTGGACTCAGGAAAGCTGACCTCCCTGGCCTTTAACTGTCATCACAAACAAACAAAACACACAGGTTTCTGAATAAACAATGGCATTGGTCATCTAGAGTTACCTGATCTTGCCCGACAGTCAGGACATGTCCTCTGTGTATATCTGTTTGTTAGTTATTTAGTTTTAGGCTAGTGGAAGAGATGAGGGTCAATAAACCCACCCATAAGAGGTGAGTGATACCCAGTCCCAGTGCCAGTTGCCTTGGAATGTAAATTAAGACTAGACTGAACACTTAATGCATGCTGGGTAAATTGGCACACAATAATTATCGGAATAAAATAACTGCGGTTTTCAAGGGCAAAATTAGCGCAGTTTTACAGAAGCGACAGAAGGTATATGCAGATTATCATTATTATTATTATTCTTATAAGATATAAATATTCAGGTCATCTTTATGGTTCACAGGTCACTTCCTCCCAGATGGGAGAGAGACAGGAAAAGGAAGGACAGATGGAAGGAAGTTGGGAGAGGGAGGTTTTGGTGCCACTTGTGATGAGAAAGTATTCCATTTTACAGAATAAATAAATAATTTATTAGACATTATTTCTCAGTTGGTTTCATTAGGGCTACTGAAGAGATCTTATCTTCGATTAAAACTGGGCAACACAGAGCCATACCCTTATCAATGCATGGTTGGCCTCCCAATGAACTCCCATCTCCCAATGAAAGTGATAACGATCATTTGGTGTAGCGTAGTGCTCCTGTTCAAATTACCCCCAGCTCTAATGAGTTTTAGTCAAACTGACTGTCTAAGTCGTAACTGTGGACGCTCTCTCTCCCTAGTAAATTAACACGGCTTTGATTTGATTTTGAGGAGGTGCCAAGTCATTGTTGGCTACTAATTAACCAAACAAGGCAGACGAAGAAAAGCACCTGGGCGGAGTTCCCACTTCCGTTTTTTAGGGGAAACGGAAGTTAGATTGAAAATTCTGTATCCCTAAGAACCAGAAACATTCGGTTTCTGACAACACCGTTAAGGGTGGCTACTAATTGACCTCTGAGATATCCATTATGCATGGCTCTTCTTCTGCTGTATGCCAATGAGCTAAATAAGTACCGTAGAGCTTCAATGAGCTAGGGAATTACCACAGAGCTTCAATGAGCTAGGGAAGTACCATTGAGCTTCAAGAGCTAGGGAAGTACCATTGAGCATCAATGAGCTAGGGAAGTACCATAGAGCTTCAATGAACTAGGGAAGTACCATTGATCATCAATGAGCTAGGGAAGTACCATAGAGCTTTAATGAGCTAAGGAAGTACCATAGAGCTTCAATGAGCTAGGGAAGTACCATAGAGCTTCAATGAGCTAGGGAAGTATCATAGAGCATCATCGACCTGGCCAAGGCTTTCGACTCTGTCAATCACCACATTCTTATTGGCAGACTCGACAGCATTGGTTTCTCAAATGATTGCCTCGCCTGGTTCTCTTCCGGTCCTCTTGCAGTCTCTATGGGGTTGCCGCAGGGTTAAATTCTTGGGCTGACTCTCTTCTCTGTATACATCAATGATGTCGCTCTTGCTGCTGGTGATTCTCTAATCCACCTCTAAGCAGACGACACCATTCTGTATACTTCTGGCCCCTCTTTGGACAATGTGTTAACTAACCTCCAGATGAGCTTCAATGCCATACAACACTCCTTCTGTGGCCTCCAACTGCTCTTAAATGCAAGTAAAACTAAATGCATGCTATTCAATCGATCACTGCCCGCACCTGCCCGCCCGTCCAGCATCACTACTCTGGACGGCTCTGACTTAGAATACGTGGACAACTACAAATACCTAGGTGTCTGGTTAGACTGTAAACTCTCCTTCCAGACTCACATCAAGCATCTCCAATCCAAAATTAAATCTAGAATCGACTTCCGATTTCACAACAAAGCATCCTTCACTCATGCTGCCAAACATACCCTTGTCAAACTGACCATCCTACCGATCCTCGACTTCGGCGATGTCATCTATAAAATAGCCTCCAACACTCTACTCAACAAATTGGATGCAGTCTATCACAGTGCCATCCGTTTTGTCACCAAAACCCCATATACTACCCACACCTTGCGACCTGTATGCTCTTGTTGGTTGACCCTCGCTTCATACTCGTCGCCAAACCCACTGGCTACAGGTTATCTACAAGTCTCTGTTAGGTAAAGCCCCGCCTTATCTCAGCTCACTGGTCACCATAGCAGCACCCACTCGTAGCACGCGCTCCAGCAGGTATATCTCACTGGTCACCCCCAAAGCCAATTCCTCCTTTGGTCGCCTTTCCTTACAGTTCTCTGCTGCCAATGACTGGAACAAACTGCAAAAATCACTGAAGCTGGAGACCCATATCTCCCTCACTAGCTTTAAGCACCAGCTGTCAGTAACTGGTTGTTACACATGGAATATTGTTGTATGTGTCTAACTGCTATGCTTTATCTTGGCCAGGTCGCAGTTGTAAATGAGAACTTGTTCTCAACTAGCCTAGCTGGTTAAAAGGTTAAATAAAAAAATAAAACATCAAAGCGCTAGGGAAGTACCATAGTGCTTCAAAAACACACACAGGGCAATTTCCCATTATATCTACCTGTTCATATTATTGTGTTAATTGGAAGGTGTATGTATGGCATCTGACAGAGACGTAATAAAAAACACGTAACCAACGATGCTCCCCACTCCCTCCCCTATCCTCTCTCCTCCCAGAATCCTTTGTGTGAGGGGTAAAGTAAATGGTTCACGTAGGGAAGATAGCCGCGGTGCCATGATTAATACAAGCCATCATTCCCAGAGGATGAAGCCGCAACGTGGGCGCAACAACTCTGCTCAAACCTTTCTCATCTTTTATCATGAACGTGCCTTGGATCTTTTCCCATTTTCTCCCTGAGTTTCATATTTCAGATGGCCCTATTGTGAATAGGCATTAGTGTCAGGTTAACGGATGGGGTTTATTTAAAGTTAGAGAGGGTCACAGGGCTAGATCACTAGCTACTGGTCTGTGGAACTGGTAGAAAGAGCTAGCGCTACACTAGCCTACAGTGCATTGAAATTGTACAGCAGCATGTGTTTCACTTAATTAAACTGACAGGGGACTGCACAGCACATGTTTCAGTGTGGCCCAATGCATCCCCTATAAAGTCTGCTGGAACATAAAAGCCACAGTATATTCCTACCCTCTAGCGTTTATCCAAACCACGACCTTTAAGATATTTCCATGTGGAGAAAACATATGAGGTAAAGATACGCTGTACAATATGTCAGGTCACATTGATTAGGACATACATCACCGAGCGCAATCTAATGAACTGCGACAACGGCCTTGCGCATAGCATATGAGACCTATATTGGAGAGGCATCGCTGTCCTATTAGATATGAGCTGTGGTTATCTATTCACTTTGCCTCAACATTGTCATAATTCTGAGGTCAGCCAATAGCTAATCCCTCCATGATCCACAGCGGCAGATTCCTCTGTTGACAGTAGGTATGAGGGTGTCCTCCGACAGTGACACACCCACACACCCACACATGCATACACACATATACACACACACACACACACACGCGCACGCACCCACACACGCCCTTTTAAACGAGGCTAAATCAGGGAATGGGAATAGTATCTCTCGCTCTACCTCTCAAAGTAAAGACACACAGGGGGCTGCCTAGCGCCTTTACACAATCCCTTACCACATTCATAACTTCAGTTCTATCAATTGCTGTATACAGCTCATCTAAAGGTCAAAGGATAATCTAGACGGAACTGTCAATATAGTGATGAACTGATGCCGGTGTGAAAAGACAGCAATGATCATATTATTACATATAGAAACATTGAAACACGACCGCTCAGAAACCTCCGATTAGATTCCCTTACAGACTATAGAGTAGATTCACTTACAGACTATAGAGTAGATTCACTTAGACTATAGAGTAGATTCACTAACAGACTATAGAGTAGATTCATTTACAGACTATAGAGTAGATTCCCTTACAGACTATAGAGTAGATTCCCTTACAGACTATAGAGTAGATTCACTTACAGACTATAGAGTAGATTCACTTACAGACTATAGAGTAGATTCACTAACAGACTATAGAGTAGATTCACTAACAGACTATAGAGTAGATTCACTTACAGACTATAGAGTAGATTCACTTACAGACTATAGAGTAGATTCACTTACAGACTATAGAGTAGATTCACTTACAGACTATAGAGTAGATTCACTTACAGACTATAGAGTAGATTCACTTACAGACTATAGAGTAGATTCCCTTACAGACTATAGAGTAGATTCACTTACAGACTATAGAGTAGACTCACTTACAGACTATAGAGTAGATTAACTTACAGACTATAGAGTAGATTCACTTACAGACTATAGAGTAGATTCCCTTACAGACTATAGAGTAGATTCACTTACAGACTATAGAGTAGATTCACTTACAGACTATAGAGTAGATTCACTTACAGACTATAGAGTAGATTCACTTACAGACTATAGAGTAGATTCACTTACAGACTATAGAGTAGGTTCATTTAGACTATAGAGTAGATTCACTTACAGACTATAGAGTAGATTCACTTACAGACTATAGAATAGATTAATTTAGACTATAGAGTAGATTCACTTACAGACTATAGAGTATATTCACTTACAGACTATAGAGTAGATTCCCTTAAAGACTATAGAGTAGATTCACTTACAGACTATAGAGTAGATTCCCTTACAGACTATAGAGTAGATTCACTTACAGACTATAGAGTAGATTCCCTTACAGACTATAGAGTAGATTCACTTACAGACTATAGAGTAGATTCACTTACAGACTATAGAGTAGATTCACTTAGACTATAGAGTAGATTCACTTACAGACTATAGAGTAGATTCCCTTACAGACTATAGAGTAGATTCACTTACAGACTATAGAGTAGATTCCCTTACAGACTATAGAGTAGATTCCCTTACAGACTATAGAGTAGATTCACTTACAGACTATAGAGTAGATTCCCTTACAGACTATAGAGTAGATTCACTTAGACTATAGAGTAGATTCACTAACAGACTATAGAGTAGATTCCCTTACAGACTATAGAGTAGATTCCCTTACAGACTATAGAGTAGATTCCCTTACAGACTATAGAGTAGATTCCCTTACAGACTATAGAGTAGATTCACTTACAGACTATAGAGTAGATTCACTTACAGACTATAGAGTAGATTCCCTTACAGACTATAGAGTAGATTCACTTACAGACTATAGAGTAGATTCACTTACAGACTATAGAGTAGATTCACTAACAGACTATAGAGTAGATTCCCTTACAGACTATAGAGTAGATTCCCTTACAGACTATAGAGTAGATTCCCTTACAGACTATAGAGTAGATTCCCTTACAGACTATAGAGTAGATTCCCTTACAGACTATAGAGTAGATTCCCTTACAGACTATAGAGTAGATTCACTAACAGACTATAGAGTAGATTCCCTTACAGACTATAGAGTAGATTCCCTTACAGACTATAGAGTAGATTCCCTTACAGACTATAGAGTAGATTCCCTTACAAACTATAGAGTAGATTCCCTTACAGACTATAGAGTAGATTCACTTACAGACTATAGAGTAGATTCACTTACAGACTATAGAGTAGATTCACTTACAGACTATAGAGTAGATTCACTTACAGACTCTAGAGTAGATTCATTTACAGACTATAGAGTAGATTCCCTTAAAGACACAACATATAGAAACATCTCCACAAGCAGCAACTCATAGCTCCCTTTCAACCAACTTCACAAAATGACACATCAAAACCTATGCAGGCAATAACACTAAGCATCGACGTGAAACTAGTTTGAGTAAAGGCAGTCAATTACCAGTTCATGATGACATCAATACAGTCTCCTAATCCAACTACAGTAGCAGTACCACGCTTGGCTTTAAATCAGAACAGAGAGCCAACAGGCACCGACACTCTACTCAGTACAGTACCTAGAGGGGTCTGGCTTGGCTTTCCCATAGAGCAGACGACTCTTTCTCTCCCGGGGCTTGGCGGTGGGCAGGCGCGAGCGCGAGACAAGGGGGTCAACTTGTTCACCATGGGACATGATGAGTTAAGTGGGAGGGATCGCCGATGCTGCCCCACTACCTTCTACAGTTCCAGCCCCAGAGGCTCCTGGGTGTCGCGGGCCACCAATGGGGAGTTTCCCCCCAACATATACACATGCACACACGCACACATGTACAGAGCACTTGGCCTGCTCACATTTACAGTTGCAGCACTAGGCTTTCTATAGCCAGCACCTGCTGCTGGAGCCCTGATCGGCCTCACTGGTGTCTGGGGGGAGAGAGGAGGACGTGTGTGTGTACGTGTGTGTGTGTGTGTGTGTATGTGTGTACGTGTGTGTGATTAAGTGAGTGAAAGATAATTGATAATTGCTTTATAAAAAGCAACACTACATTGTTCGGTGGATCAGACTACATTGTCCTAGATTGTATTTTTGGAGATCCAGGAGATCCAGACAGGGCTGGTCACGTCTGTGAAAT
The DNA here is from genome assembly GCF_045791955.1 of Oncorhynchus clarkii lewisi. Lineage (NCBI taxonomy): Eukaryota > Metazoa > Chordata > Actinopteri > Salmoniformes > Salmonidae > Oncorhynchus > Oncorhynchus clarkii. The sequence goes on along the minus strand of NC_092179.1, from coordinate 28,265,356 downwards.
CAGACAATGCGGTACGCAGGTTGACGTTTATTGGGATGAGTCTTGTCCTTGAGGCAAAACTTCTGCTAGATGGGCCAGCTGCAAAGTCAAAATTGTCTATACTGTAAAAATGTATGAAAACAAAAATGTGCTTTTTAGTCTTCGGTTAGGGTTAGGCATTAGGGTTAGCAGTGTGGTTAAGGTTAGGCATTAGGGTTAGCAGTGTGGTTAAGGTTAGGCATTAGGGTTAGCAGTGTGGTTAAGGTTAGGCATTAGGGTTAGCAGTGTGGTTAAGGTTAGGCATTAGGGTTAGCAGTGTGGTTAAGGTTAGGCATTAGGGTTAGCAGTGTGGTTAAGGTTAGGCATTAGGGTTAGCAGTGTGGTTAAGGTTAGGCATTAGGGTTAGCAGTGTGGTTAAGGTTAGGCATTAGGGTTAGCAGTGTGGTTAAGGTTAGGCATTAGGGTTAGCAGTGTGGTTAAGGTTAGGCATTAGGGTTAGCAGTGTGGTTAGAGTTAAGGTTAGCAGTGTGCTTAAGGCTAGGGTTAAGGTTAGGTTCAATGACATTGTGGCTGTTCCAACTAGTGTCCACTCTGCAGAGCAGTACAAGATTCATGATGAAAAATGCTAACCTGCATGTTATACGAGCAGAGAGGTGAATGCTAACCTGCATGTCATACGAGCAGAGAGGTGAATGCTAACCTGCATGTTATACGAGCAGAGAGGTGAATGCTAACCTGCATGTCATACGAGCAGAGAGGTGAATGCTAACCTGCATGTTATACGAGCAGAGAGGTGAATGCTAACCTGCATGTCATACGAGCAGAGAGGTGAATGCTAACCTGCATGTTATACGAGCAGAGAGGTGAATGCTAACCTGCATGTCATACGAGCAGAGAGGTGAATGCTAACCTGCATGTCATACGAGCAGAGAGGTGAATGCTAACCTGCATGTCATACGAGCAGAGAGGTGAATGCTAACCTGCATGTCATACGAGCAGAGAGGTGAATGCTAACCTGCATGTCATACGAGCAGAGAGGTGAATGCTAACCTGCATGTCATACGAGCAGAGAGGTGAATGCTAACCTGCATGTCATACGAGCAGAGAGGTGAATGCTTACTCAGAGTATATTTCACTTGAAACACTTTACAGCTCAAGCTAATTGGCTAATGTAACATGTCCTCATATTCCCCTACAGTTGAATACCTAAAAATCCTTCTTGTGTCAGTTCTGAAATATTTATGACAGACTGATTAATCATCCTGGTTTGCGTCAGATTTTTGACACACACACACATGCAGACACACACCGTATCTGGTTCTCCATTAAAACCACCACCACACCGACCACTTCTCTACTGGGAAAACAATGGCTTCCTGTAGCAGTGATGGGCTGTGGTGCATCGCATCTCGTGGGGTGTTGATTTACTAATCTCCCCCAGGGGAATGAGACGTTACTGGGCCTGGCAGACCTTGAGGAAACCCTGGCAGATCCTGGGTGTTGTTGGAAGCCAGCCCCATACATTTAACTAGCCCTCTGGTTCCTGGCTCCTTATGGCCTCCTGGCCTACTTCTGCTGTGTGACATCACCAAGGCCCGGCTTGGGGTATCGGACCCGCACCTGTCGCTTGTTGCTGCCTCTGACTGGGAGAGGTCCCAGAAAGCTGAGGCCCGAGAGGGAGGAATGAGGGGCAGCTGTGCCTCTCTGCGCACCCCTCCCACCCATAACCAGGCTAATACCCCTAGACTCAGTTATTCAGTTATAGCCTCTCAAACTCTGCCCCTCCTTGCCTCTCTCCCTCTCTAGCGTTCCGCAGTCCTGACAGTGACCAGAGGATCAACACCGGGTACCTCAGAATACATCCATACACCAGCAGCAGGCCAGACCAGGGCCTGGTTGGGATGGTTGGGAGGTGTAACCTGAGGTCGCCATGGGAATGCCACCCATCTGTGGCATTTTAAACCTCTCTTCAGATGCTTCTCTCAGGCTGGGCTGTCTATTTACATCACATGGCCCTGGATCCCTTCCTGTTTTTATTGCTTAGTGGGCAGAGGCAGAGTCCACTTTCTGTCTACTTCTGCAATGAGTTGAAATGTTCCTCTGTTAGCTCCTATCTGTTTATTAAATGGTCAAATGTCTGTCTAAACTACTGGCACACAGCTCGGACACCCATACATACCCCGCAAGACAGGCCACAAGAGGTCTCTTCACAGTCCCCAAGTCCAGAACAGACTATGTGAGGCACACTGTACTACATAGAGCCATGACTACATGGCACTACATCAAGTAACTGACGCAGGCAGTAAAATTTGATTTAAAAAAACAGATTAAAAAACATCTTATGGAACCGGGACTGTGAAGCAACACAAACATAGGCATCGACACACACACACACACACACACACACACACACACACACACACACACACACACACACACACACACACACACACACGATAACATACGCACTATGCACACACATACACATGGATTTAGTACTGTAGATATGTGGTAGTGGTGGAGCAGGGGCCTGAGGGCACACAGTGTGTTGTGAAATCTCTGACTGTATTGTAATGTTTTAAAACATTATATAAACTGTCTTAATTTTGCTGGACCCCAGGAAGATTAGCTGCTGCCTTGGATCCATAATAAATACAAATGGTGTGAAAATACATAGCAGGGACCTGTTTGGACGAGACAAACTCAATTTGAACCGTACACCAAAGTCAAAATATCCCAAGATCAAATGTGTTCAGAAGCAAAATAACACACCAGCATAGTGGCTGCAAATGTGACTGGTAAACCATTAGTAAGGAATATGCAAAACTGACCCAAAATGTAGCATCTAGCGCCAACTTCACCCGGCGCCATTGAGGACAACTGAGCCTACCTGGACTGCATCTCTGGTTGCGTTTTGAGGGGGCTGGCCGGCGCCGCCCCGGTGGTCTGGTGTGTAAGCTCTACCAGGGACTGGTAGTACTGCTGCTGCTGTTGCTGCTGCTGCTTGTAGCGAGACAGGATGAAGAACAGTCCCAGGATGGTCTTTAGATTCCCATTCCGGATCTCTGACGGGTAGACAGGGGAACAGAGCACATCATTATCAGGAACGTGGGTTCAAATCTAGCTGCTGCCAACAATACGGAAATGTATGCACGCAGTACTATAATTGGTTTGGATAAAAGCGTCAGCTAGCTAAATGACATGTATTTACCACCCTGTGTGATTCCTGGCTTGGCTAAGAGAAGACACAAACACACATCTGACACAAAGGAAGTGAGTATCTAGTGTTGTTTTCGTCTCAGAATGAGGAAGTGAGAATGAAATAGTGAGTCAGGTACAGTGTGCTATTACTAACGGAACAAGTGTCTAATTTAACTGTAACCGTGGCAACCTATTTTTGAATTTCATTTAGTTGACATTGACTATTTCACAATTATTGCACTAGGGATTCACCTAAGACCACTGGCTGAGTGACCTCGTGATCCTCGTGAGAAATGGGTTCAGACTAGGTTGCACACATTCACTCTAAACTTACTCTAAAATGCTTTTAAAGTTCACTTCTCCCTGCAAAACAAAGGGAGCCTATCAACTGTGATATGATTCATCTGAAATCCAGGAATGAAAATGTATCTCTCGCTCAGCCCCCGTCATCGGAGCGCTAACGCATCCACTTGTGAAATGGCTTTTCATATCAGAATAGCTGACACAGAGGCTGTTTGAAAGATTTCAACAGCTGACACAGCAGTTTACGTAACAGGGCTCAACTTTCTTGGCCTGTTGTTTGGCGATTACAAAAAGTTGGAAAGATTAATCTTTACGTTTTCGATTTCAAACTCCAGGAAGCAGTAATTTATACTGTTACATTGCAGCAGTCCAAACGGGCAGTATTCACTTGAAGAACGAAAACGTCCCACATTCATTCGGCAAAGCAATTTGTCACTGGCCACAGAATAATTAGAGATTTACTGTGTAGAAAACAATAGCACAACAGAAATACAGGGCCTTTTGAGGTTACTATTTGAAACATGAAGGACCAGTTTCCCGGAACCAGATTAAGCCTGTTTGTGGACTAAAAAACATGCTGAATGGAGAATCTCCATTGAAAGTGTTTACTAGTCCAGGACTAGGCTTAATCTGGTTCCAGGAAAACCATCCTATAGAGTAAGAGATAGAAGCAGTTGACCATGTGAACATCTATTCAGACATTCAGACAAATACAGACATTTGATATCAATGCGACCAGTTGTCTCCTCGTGCTTCACATGGATGTGGAACAGATTCATTAAACACAGATATCGCAGCAGGGTTGTCATTTAGAGAAAAACAAAACAGCTGCGATTTTGAGGAAAATGGAACCGAACTTGATCCAGATATCGGGTAACGGAGGGAGGTCCACCAGGATAGGGTTTCCTCTAACGCCAGCCTGCTCTTAACCAGCCTGCTTTACCAGCCTGCTTTACCAGCCTGCTTTACCAGCCTGCTCCCACTCTTTCTATTCAGCCTGCTTCCAGAGACCCTCTCCCTCAGAATTATCCAATTATGGCTAAGCTCCATTGGCCCCACCATACAGGAGCACATGTCTTATGCCCAGTTTCAAAGCAACGTGGGCTAAATGCTGTCAGCACTTCGGGGCCAGTCCTCCTTGGGCCACAGTCAGAGTATATGGGCCCCGCTTCGAGGGACTTTTAAGTGGTTAACGCGGTTTCATTTAACCTTTTGTCTTTTTTGGGGGCGGATTTTACGAGCCACAAAGGACTTCGGAGGAGGTAGATGGAGGGTTCTGCTAGGCCTGAATGGTACAGGAAAAGTATTGAGGAAAAATGGGACTGCTGAACCGCTCCCACCCAATTAATCTTTCCTGGATTTAATCCCCAGACGCGAGCTGATTTAGCCTTGGCCTCTTTCAATAACATTTGACCCTAACGACCAAGGCTGCGAACTTTGACTGTAGAGAAAGAGGAAGTTATACATTTCCCTTTCAAAAGTGATATGATCTGAGGTTTTAAAACCTCGTATTATACATTCTCTTCCCCTTTCAGCTACTCTGTTCCCCAACCAGCTGACAATCTGAGTTACATCCAGAACTGGTCCTGACCTGTGCATCTTCCTGCTAGTTATCTGATGAAGGCAGAATATATGGACTGCTGGTTTTACAGAGTGGTGGACACATCAGATCAGGAGGGTGAGTATGCGTGTCCTCACTGACCCGGCAAGGAGAGGCGTTTAAGTGCTAACCAGGCTAGGAAAAACAGACCTATTCGAACAGGCATCTGTGACCACAGAGATCAAGGAGTAGGTTTGGGCTCATGTCACAGTCGTCACAGTGAGAGCAGGGCCCTGGCGTCCAGATGGTTCTCCCTCACCGTACAGACCCTGCCACCACTTAATGACCTGCCACGGGTGACCCCTCGCTGTACATGGCTATGAACTGCAGGAAGGACACTTTTAGAGGTTCACACCTGCTTTTAAAATATTTGGTTTAGACTAGAGCGAGTGACCCTTGAATAGATCTCAGCAGGCACGGATGAACCTATCTGCGGGTTGACTGGTGGAACTGAAAAGCGGGTGTTGAAGACCCTGGCAGAACAAAGGAGTGCTGGACATTGAATGGTTGTTGTACCGTTTGTTGGCTGTTTTCATTGAACAGAAAATGAGGAAGTCCAGTTTTATTATGCTATGTATTAAGTCTTTGTTTGCTTGCTATGAAGTTATATCAGGGGTGTTTCCGGGACTTTGACGCACGCGACAAACAAGATCATTAAATCTGGCACATCTGAGGCTGAGGTCGCCCACAAGACGCCTTTCTGGAGTTTTTTTCCTAGAAGATTATTAGATTGTTTTCTGGAAAAATCCTATACCCTCCAAGTACATCAAACATCCCGTTTCTTTTCAAATTCCACGCCTCGTAAAAACTAAGCACAAGCGTATGGAGGCCTCAAAAGTCTGCAGAACACACAGCTAATTCAATGAAGCATAGTCCTCACTAGCTTAGGGGTATATGGAATGACTGGCCCACTCCTCATACACATGGCCCAGGGGGACAGAGACCCACGCCTGGCCCACTCCTCATACACATGGCCCGGGGAGACAGAGACCTACGCCTGGCCCACTCCTCATACACATGGCCCAGTGAGACAGAGACCCACGCCTGGCCCACTCCTCATACACATGGTCCAGGGAGACAGAGACCCACGCCTGGCCCACTCCTCATACACATGGCCCAGGGAGACAGAGACCCACGCCTGGCCCACTCTTCATACACATGGCCCAGGGGGACAGAGACCCACGCCTGGTCCACCCCTCATATACATGGCCTAGGGGGACAGGGACCCACGCCTGGCCAACTCCTCATACACATGGCCCAGGGAGACAGAGACCCACGCCTGGCCCACTCCTCATACACATGGCCAGGGGGACAGGGACCCACGGCCATAAAAAAGTAACCCAATAGCCTGTATATTTAGGTACCCTCTTCTATTCCAGACTGGCAAAGTCACTTTGCTGTTTTTAGGGGGACAGAATTTAGAGTAGCTGGTCAGAGTATTCGGACGGCTATTTGGGCTGTTCCGACAGGTCAAGGGCATCGTCACTTCCCCAAACTTTAGAGGGGAGTTAAACTGACGGTGGTCCAGGAAACAAACACTGGTCTTAAATAACAGTTGGCTAGTTACTGTGGGGCATGTTAACACCCATATGAGTAGGGCTGTATATCTGATTCATAGCAGCTTGTAGGAGGAGAGTAACCTCAAATGGGCCATTCAAAAACTATGTGTAGTTAGGTTGACCGATCCTGCTATAACTCTCAACGACACATTAACTTCCTTCCATCCTGTGATACATTTTTCAACTCGAGACCCAAATGAGAAATTCACCGTCCTTCCGTGACCCAATAACCCAAATCAAGAAGAAATATAAATATTTTCAGTCCAGTTGGGGTACCGACCCATAGCTTAAGAAACCGTACAACCACAGTCCTAGTTCCTAGCCTTGTCTCAAGCCTCATGGGTTAATAATCATCATTATACATTCATCTTCATTAAAAAAATAAGAATTCAGTCTTACCTTCTGAGGAGAGCCCTTGTACATTCACTCCTCTTGCGTCCAGGAAACTGAGGCAGGCGTCCAAATTCTCGGTCTGAGGACAGAAAGAATATGAGGAGATGAACAACAGTCAGTGGAGGAAAGCATGGTGGTTGTGGAGGACTGTCATGGAGTGGCTACTTCACATTCAACGTGCAGAATGTCTCAGGGGGATGGAGTTAGGGGCTGATCAACCCATTGGCCATAAAGCACCCATTGTCTGATTATGGCAGAGCCCGTTTGACCCGAACGTGACACAAGGAGTCAGCCGGGCCGTCTGACATAGTGACCACAGTGTGTCCCACCTACACAGCCCACAGCCCCAGCCCTGGTCAATATGCAGTATGTATACAGTACAGGAGATGTGGCCCACTTGAGGCCAGTTACGACACAATACACAGCTGACAGGCAGCAGTAGAGTCAACAGCGATACTCAACCTCCCTCAGAGTGACAAAGTTCTACTGAGTTCGAGGCACTGACCCTTTTATATATGAACCACTGTGCATTCCTTGAGAGTGGCTAACGCCTGCCACCGTTTGCATGGCGGGTAGTCTCAGCCCTCGGCACAGAGGGCTTTCATGAGAAGGTCACCACAGGGCAGAGAGCTCCACTGGGCCGTATTGTACTGGGGCTGTTGTGAGGGCGGGCTGGGCTGGCTGGCTAGGTTGGGCAGAAAGGCGGCGTCCAGCAGCAGTGGAGTTTAATGGATTCCTTCTCCGTGCTGCTTCAGTCTAAACCCTAACCAGCCCTGAGGGGAAACACCCCCCCAAAGGAACAGGGACACTATCTCAGTAGTCTGGTCTGGAGTCTGACCTAGACTGGTGACTAAATTACTGTAATATAAATGCACGTCAGTGATGACATCAGACCTTAATAAGCCAATAGAGGAGGACCGCCGGGCGTCTCTGACGACGCCCTCGCTCTCGCCTGCCAGCCCTCTCAGATCCACACACATCTTGATTGTGACTACATTTCAGTTGTAACAAGGGCACATTCTGTAGCGTATCAACATTACAAGGATGGTGTCCAGCCCCAACCTGGCCCTAACCCATCTCAGGGTGGAAGGAGGTGTATTTACAGCCAGTCGTACAGACGGGTGGGTCTCGTCTGACTTCAATGTAATGTACCACTCCAGCCTCCAGCCCTGCACCAGCCAGTGGTAGCCTGCAACAGGGAGGGCCAGGAGGATGGATGGCTGTTTACTCTGTCTGTATCAACAGGGTCGGGACCAGAACATGGGGATCACAGCCTGTTCATCTGCCTCCACAACACAAACAGAACTGGAAGGGAAAAAAGAGGCACAGATGTCGGGCTGTTCACATGTGGTATGTTCCACATATGCTTAGCCAGACACCCCCAACAACCTAACAGTTTGATTATACCCTTCTCTCGTAAAAATGTGTTTGAGACATTCATCTCAGCGGAGTGACGTGCTGAGCACCGTACATTATGGTCATCATTCCCCAATTAAGTCTAGTCTAGTTAGTGAAGTATCAAATCCACATTCGTGCTGTTCCATTGAGGGCGGTTGTGGGGGAAAAAAACAGAGGCTACCCGACAAATTCAGAAGAGCACAAAGCATCTGTGGAAATTAGTGTCATATAAACACAGCTGAAATGTAACTAACGGGACACACATGGTATCACCTCAGCCTCCTTGGACTAATGTTTCAATAATTCTGTTTGAAATGGCTACTTTAAAAATATTTACAACATCAAGTCAAATATCCACGGATGCCTTCACGCAGCTCCGTGCATCTGTTGGCCAGGCAGGGAGAGGGGGAGGACAGAGACTAGAGAGGCAGGGCATGTTGAACGGGCAACACAAAGACAGAGGAGTCAACCCATAGGAAAACAGACAGTAGATCTGTCCGGGAGAGAGAGATACCTGTATCCTGTCTGTTCGTTTAAAAAAAAGACAAAAATGTAACTGATCAAATCTGAGGCAATGTTCTGCAACTGCATTCTGACGTTCTCACCAGAGAGCTATTAGATCAGAGCTACCACTGATTATCTTCTGTCGGTCTTTAGATTTAAATGACGGAAACAAAGCTGAATGGTCATTTAAAGCGTTGTTGATAAGTGCATCCTTAATGTTCCACTGCTTTCTGGATAAATAAACTGCCATTTTGGTGGGCGGTTTGGCTTTGTCATATATTTTAACGGCTTCTCGAGGAACTCGGATCATTTCTTGCTCCGATGTAAAATTGACATTTTGCGGGACCACATAAGTCATTAAAAGCCATTTGGAAATGGAACATTTTGATGAGGGACATTTCACCAAATTTGCACTTTCGGGAACTGACAAGAACACAAACATACACCATTGGAAAATGACTGCTGATTTTAGGCAAGCACAATTGACATAATACTGAAGTCATCTTGTTCAAGTTTATTGTTGTTGGAGTTATAATCATCGTAAATCAAACCATGTTTAATTCACACACTACACAGATCAAAAGATGAGGCTCTGATGCTGAATAAATGTTTGCAGTTTAATTTGCTCACATCGCTCCCAAGTCCCAAAAATGTGTTTTGAGGCACTTTGGGTCTCCAACGGTTTCAAGTAACCGCCACATTTGGTATGTGTTATCCCTCAGACACAACTGTCAAATACAAATGGCCCACGCCTCAATTACAATTGATCTTCGCCAAAAGCAATCTGTTTCAAAACAACACAGAATACCTTGTGTTGGTTCTTCACCACGGCTCAAAACAACACAGAATACCTTGCGTTGGTACTTCACCACGGCTCAAAACAACACAGAATACCTTGTGTTGGTTCTTCACCACGGCTCAAAACAACACAGAATACCTTGTGTTGGTTCTTCACCACGGCTCAAAACAACACAGAATATCTTGTGTTGGTTCTTCACCACGGCTCAGAACAACACAGAATACCTTGTGTTGGTACTTCACCACGGCTCAGAACAACACAGAATACCTTACGTTGGTACTTCACCACGGCTCAGAACAACACAGAATACCTTGCGTTGGTACTTCACCACGGCTCAGAACAACACAGAATACCTTGCGTTGGTTCTTCACCACGGCTCAAAACAACACAGAATACCTTACGTTGGTACTTCACCACGGCTCAGAACAACACAGAATACCTTGCGTTGGTACTTCACCACGGCTCAGAACAACACAGAATACCTTGCGTTGGTTCTTCACCACGGCTCAGAACAACACAGAATACCTTGCGTTGGTTCTTCACCACGGCTCAAAACAACGCAGAATACCTTACGTTGGTACTTCACCACGGCTCAGAACAACACAGAATACCTTGCGTTGGTACTTCACCACGGCTCAGAACAACACAGAATACCTTGCGTTGGTTCTTCACCACGGCTCAAAACAACACAGAATACCTTGCGTTGGTTCTTCACCACGGCTCAGAACAACACAGAATACCTTGCGTTGGTACTTCACCACGGCTCAGAACAACACAGAATACCTTGCGTTGGTTCTTCACCACGGCTCAAAACAACACAGAATACCTTGCGTTGGTACTTCACCACGGCTCAGAACAACACAGAATACCTTACGTTGGTACTTCACCACGGCTCAGAACAACACAGAATACCTTGCGTTGGTTCTTCACCACGGCTCAGAACAACACAGAATACCTTGCGTTGGTACTTCACCACGGCTCAGAACAACACAGAATACCTTACGTTGGTACTTCACCACGGCTCAGAACAACACAGAATACCTTGCGTTGGTTCTTCACCACGGCTCAGAACAACACAGAATACCTTACGTTGGTACTTCACCACGGCTCAGAACAACACAGAATACCTTGCGTTGGTTCTTCACCACGGCTCAGAACAACACAGAATACCTTACGTTGGTACTTCACCACGGCTCAGAACAACACAGAATACCTTGCGTTGGTTCTTCACCACGGCTCAGAACAACACAGAATACCTTGCGTTGGTTCTTCACCACGGCTCAGAACAACACAGAATACCTTGCGTTGGTACTTCACCACGGCTCAGAACAACACAGAATACCTTACGTTGGTACTTCACCACGGCTCAGAACAACACAGAATACCTTGTGTTGGTTCTTCACCACGGCTCAGAACAACACAGAATACCTTGCGTTGGTTCTTCACCACGGCTCAGAACAACACAGAATACCTTGCGTTGGTACTTCACCACGGCTCAGAACAACACAGAATACCTTGCGTTGGTACTTCACCACGGCTCAGAACAACACAGAATACCTTACGTTGGTACTTCACCACGGCTCAAAACAACACAGAATACCTTGCGTTGGTTCTTCACCACGGCTCAGAACAACACAGAATACCTTACATTGGTACTTCACCACGGCTCAGAACAACACAGAATACCTTGTGTTGGTTCTTCACCACGGCTCAGAACAACACAGAATACCTTGCGTTGGTACTTCACCACGGCTCAGAACAACACAGAATACCTTGCGTTGGTACTTCACCACGGCTCAGAACAACACAGATTCTTCATTCTCATTTTACCCTCAGAGAAGCCATGCCGTCTGTACTGCCACTAACTCAGTGCTATGCTAAGAGTGCTTCAAAAGCTGGCAGGGACCCATGTAAGCTTTTTTACTTTCCAAACCTGTTCCATTGAGTTTGAACACTGTCAGAACAGAAGGGTGAACACAGCACACCCGGCTGTGGTGGTGATGGGCCATAAATTCCTGTGGGCCCTTGTCTAATGAGTGTAATGAGCAAGCCGATGATTTAGGCTAGAACGTCACATAACTGAGATGCTTTACAGCATGATGGTGCTTTAATCACTGTAGTCGGGCCTGGGCTTTGAACTCCACATGTTAACAGGCCGACGAGGCCTCCTCTCGCTCTGAAACTGAAAACAGCTGAGGGAAACAGAGAGGTTTTAGGGGGAGAAGAAACTTGACCAAGACCATTTATTTGTTTGGTCTTGATGTATTTGGCTCTTTTAATTTTGAGGGGAGGGGTTTCTGGTTTAAAGAGGCAATCTGGCATCGAAACAACAACAAGGCAGGCCCCCTGCCTCTGTTTTGGTAAAAAGCTGAGGGATAGGCCTGGAGAAATGTAACCACTCTCAAATTCACAGACAGAGCTATGGATGCAAGGACTGATCAAATAAATCACAATTATATTTTTACGCATGTTTTGAGGCTTACAGTGTTTGTTTACATTTACAATGTTTACAAACACTGGAATAAAACAAGCTTATATGTTGGGTTCTGATGGGGTCCGACAGTTGAAAGACGGTCATGAGGCATTTAGTTATTAATAGTTCTTCAAGAATCAATAGTTATTCCTATTGATTCTTGAAGAATATATCTCATTCAATTAGAAGTCCGAAAATGGATGAAGCAAACTACAGATGGCCCCTTTAAGGCTTTTTGTGACGTATGTTACAGCAAAGGTGAGGCTGTTGGTGCTTTCACTCTCTGCTGCCTGCCGCTTCTGAAACCAACCTGAAAGGAAGTGGCTCATGCCCTCCCCCAACGGCACACCATTCACAGAGGAGACCAGCAGGGTCAAGCGTTGGCATCTGAAAATGTCAGTCTACATAACCTTCTGACCAGTCAAGAAATGCAGCAGCTCGCACCGTTTCCTGCCACCGACAACCTCACACGACCCCCAATACCTACCGAGCCAAACTAGAAACTGTGGGTGCATCCCAAATAGCATCTCTATTACATAAATAGTGCACTACGTTTGACCAGGGTGCCCTTTAGGATAAATCCCATGTCCCTGCTCCAGGGCTGTAGACTTTAGAGGAAAGGACATTGTGACGATCCTCAACAATTGATTGAAGCGGTGACACTACCCCTATCACATTGAAGGTGATTGAGAGGGTGGCTGTGTCGAGACGGTTAAAGGCAGAATGGAAGGATAATAAAAGTCACAAGAAAAAGTGAAGGGTCTTTTTCAGAGCTGAAATCTCTTGGAGCGTAAATGGACTGTCCATAAAAAAAGTATTTTGGGAAGTGTACCATATTTATGGAGAACACGAGGGAAAGAGAGATGGAGGCAGAAAGGGGAGAGAGAGAGAAAGAGAGCGCCTGAGAGAGAGACAGAGAGAGAGACAGAGACAGAGAGAGAGAGAGAGACAGAGAGAGAGAAAGAGAGAGAGACAGAGAGAGACAGAGAGAGAGACAGAGAGAGCGACTGAGACAGATGGAGGCGGTCAGGAACTTCAGCTTTGTGAAGGAGAGAACAGAGATAGATCAAAGGTTAGCAATCCCCTGGCAGAACCTTTTTAACAGGTCAGCTGTTTCCCCTTTTAACAGGACATCCGTCGAGCCCTCTTTTTTTTATAATGAGAGATTAAAAGGGTCCATGTGGGGTACAACTGACATAACAGGCCTGTAGGTGTTCCCTCGTCAGTTCTAGAATAGTCTACTGTGTAGACACATGAAAGGGTTGCCCCCACCCCCCCAAAAAGTTCCTCCCATGGCCTTCATGTAGGAAGAATGGAAATTGGATGAGGGTTTGGAGCAAATCCATGGCAATGAGCAATGAGATAGAAACTCGAACAGAGATGCACAGCTTCAATCCTCCACAGACCAGCTGATTTTCATTCATTAAACTAGGCACATATTTCTACCTGGGAGAGGTGCGTGTGCTGCCAATGGATAACATTCATCAAGTAAGTGGGAGAGAGAAAGGAAAAGCAGCAGGACTGTAGAATACGACAGCCAGAGCTGTGACTAGAGAATGATCCTATCCAACTCCATTTATAGTCGGTGAAAACACTGTTCCAACTATCCAGCTGCTCACGGCAACTTCAGGTCAATTATCTATTCCAGGGGAATTCAACTCTTACCCTACGAGGTCCAGGGTACTGCTGGTTTTTCTGGTCAACCTGATAATTAATTGCACCCAGCTGGTATCCCAGGTCTAAATCAGTCTCTGGTAAGAGGGGAACAATAACAACAAGTAGTGGAACTGGCTTTGAGGTCCAGATTTGAATGAGAGGGATATGTGGCATCATAGTGACACCCAGGGACACTCCCCAGCCTCGCGTCATGAACCTTCATATGTCACATCATTACCAGACCAACTGATCCTCATCTCATAAGAATAGGCCTGACAGCTGGAGCTGGCAAATCCAATAACCAACCGGTGCAATAAAACAGGGCAGATGTTGAACAGTGTAGCCACAAAGGAACTCACGCCTACACTTCACACCAGGTATACATGATCCATCTGAGAGTGCTAATACCAGACTGTATTAACACTGACAGTGTCGGGCGAACGAGGTTAATGGGATGGGCGCATGCTGCGTGTCCCTCAACCGTCCGTCTTGCACACTGCCAACAGATTGGCCCCAGATGGCGCCGGGCTGCTTCACGAGTCCTTAACCAACACCTAACTCTGTTATACCTTCCATGTGACCATTGGACCATGTGCCGGGAGAAGGAACCAACCAACCTCACTTCAACTGACTAATGCAGCCTGAGGCTTTCTCTGAGGGAAAATACTAGGTTAAAGTGCTGCTCGGGGAAAGTGACTAATGCAGCCTGAGGCTTTCTCTGAGGGAAACTACTAGGTTAAAGTGCTGCTCGGGGAAAGTGACTAATGCAGCCTGAGGCTCTCTCTCTACTAGGTTAAAGTGCTGCTCGGGGAAAGTGACTAATGCAGCCTGACTGAGGGAAACTACTAGGTTAAAGTGCTGCTCGGGGAAAGTGACTAATGCAGCCTGAGGCTTTCTCTGAGGGAAACTACTAGGTTAAAGTGCTGCTCGGGGAAAGTGACTAATGCAGCCTGAGGCTGAGGGAAACTACTAGGTTAAAGTGCTGCTCGGGGAAAGTGACTAATGCAGCCTGAGGCTTTCTCTGAGGGAAACTACTAGGTTAAAGTGCTGCTCGGGGAAAGTGACTAATGCAGCCTGAGGCTCTCTCTGAGGGAAACTACTAGGTTAAAGTGCTGCTCGGGGAAAGCTGGCATCACTGCCTCAAGTCTCTGTGAAAATAAAGATAATCACTTTATTATCCCCACGGGGAAAGTTTGTTTACGGCTCTGTGCATACATTAAAACACATCATCAAGCATAGACGAAGGACATATGGAAACAATTACAGACAACTAATTCAACCATAATATTTCTATGATCCATCTGTAAAACTATACATCAGTACAGTGCCAACTACAGAGACACTGGGGCTTTTTAGACTCCAGCGACTTTAGAAGGACAGTGAACTGAGTCCACGTCAGGTCTGCGTTCCGCTGGTGTGCTGCGGTTGACTAGCGACGCCAGAAATGAGCTTTATCTTTCTGCTGAACAGAGCCTTTTACGATCCAGGCTGTCATTCTCTGTCAGACCATCATTTCTTCACCAACGACTAAAGAAGAAGAAGGAAACTGCTCCGTTCAAGGGCCCTGTTTGTGCACATCTAAGTCCCCTGGCTGCTCCATATACAATTAGAGAAGTGTCGCTGTCAGAAAGCCTTAGGTTTAACAGTGGAAGAGAAGCGTGAAACATGCCGGGAGATGAAAGAGACGCTTAAAAGACGCGGAGCTCCGACGTGATGTCTTAATGAACAGCGTGTGAGTTCCTCCCCACATGGCTAACCCAGTGTAAAGAGACATAATCAGGCTGTAATCCCTTTACACTGCCTTGTCCTTGAGAGAATCTCAATGGCATTTTCTTGATTCATCGCCTCCTCTCTCCTCGCCTCCTTCTCAAAACCCGTTGGATGAAATGGGCAGAGGAACCTACCCTCTGACCATCTCATCCAATGGGTTTTGAGGAGACCAACAAAAAAAAAACACCCAGGAGACATGTACTTACTATGACTGAGATATGTGGTTTTCCCACCAAACGATTTTAAGATTAATGCACTAACTGTAAGTACCTCTGAGCGGCTGCTAAATGACTCAAGTGTAAATGAGAGAGGATGTGCTAGGAAACACATTTGAGATTCTTCTTCTCTTGTTTGGCTCAGCCTGCTTCTGAAGAGAGCTCGTCCAGTCTCCCCACTGAGACAATATTGTACTGCGGGTCAGGATGTGGTCTACAGAAACTCCCAGTCTCAGTTCCCAGCAAACCCAACCCCAAAACACCCCAAGCGGCATGTTTGGAGAAAGGCTTGCTCGGAATTCCAGAATCGACCACCGAGAATGGCATGCCCCTTGGAATCGCTACCATCCCTCACATGTAAAGTATTCCTGGTTTCCTCCCACATTTCTCCCCCCTGGTACCCCAGTTGGCAGGGATGCCCTACCTCTTGCTCTTTCACTAATGGAGAACAAATGTGTTGGGGTCAATTGATGTTCACTACTGGCTAGCTGGCCTTAGATGAGCGTTTAGCCACTTTCCAGGCAGATGAATTAGCCGACCTGAGCAGAGTCAGATCAATGGGAGAGAGTCTATTCTGCAATTCAGTCTGTGAAGTACAGCTGGAGCCGTGTTGGAGAGAAGTCTGTTCCTCCGACTTCCTCAGGCAATAAGAGATGCTCCTCTCCTGCTGAAAATAGTTTATTCTGTGTTGTTCAGCTACAATCTCAATGAACAAGACTTAAGGAATGAGTAATTTCTCCGCTCAGTAGCGGTGATATAGATGGACTGACTCACTTTACAATACAGAGCCCTTAGTACAGTGTAATTACTCCAGTTAGTAATGTAATTACTCAGTTTTACACTGTACTTCACCCTGTAGCTTAGGGTAAGGGTTGCTGCTGTAAGTCCTATGAAACAATGAGTAGCTTCACCCTGTAGCTTAGGGTAAGGGTTGCTGCTGTAAGTCCTATGAAACAATGAGTAACTTCACCCTGTAGCTTAGGGTAAGGGTTGCTGCTGTAGGTCCTATGAAACAAGGAGTAACTTCACCCTGTGGCTTAGATTAAGGGTTGCTGCTGTAGGTCCTATGAAACAATGAGTAACTTCACCCTGTGGCTTAGATTAAGGGTTGCTGCTGTAGGTCCTATGAAACAATGAGTAACTTCACCCTGTGGCTTAGATTAAGGGTTGCTGCTGTAGGTCCTATGAAACAATGAGTAACTACAATATTATTAAATTGTACTTAATAGATTTTACACAGTGATAGCAACACTAACGTACCGTGTTAGGGAATTGGACGTTTGCCTAATATGATATCCATAGTCACTGCAATGCCATGTTAACAGTGTTCCATTTCCTTCTTCAGTTTCCCTCACATCATCCCATCCTGTCAATCGTCCACTATCAAGCTGAATGGTATGTAAAGCCATTCGGGTGCCCCTCACAGCACCTATGCTTCCCATCAACAGTTGAATGCAGGGCTCTCCAAACCTGTTATTGGAGAGCTACCCCTGCTGTAGGTTTTCACTCCAACCCTGTTCCTGGAGAGATACCATCCTGTAGGTTTTAACTTCAACCCTGTTCCTGGAGAGCTACCCTCCTGTAGGTTTTAACTCCAACCATGTTCCTGGAGAGCTAACCTCCTGTAGGTTTTAACTCCAACCCTGTTCCTGGAGACCTACCATCCTGTAGGTTTTAACTCCAACCCTGTTCCTGGAGAGCTACCATCCTGTAGGTTTTAACTCCAACCCTGTTCCTGGAGAGCTACCATCCTGTAGGTTTTAACTCCAACCCTGTTCCTGGAGAGCTACCATCCTGTAGGTTTTAACTCCAACCCTGTTCCTGGAGAGATACCCTCCTGTAGGTTTTAACTCCAACCCTGTTCCTGGAGAGATACCCTCCTGTAGGTTTTATAGCAGAGGCAACATCTGACACACTTGTAGAGCCGTGTTGCACTGAGCAACTCCGGAGAGAGGAAAACATTGGTCCTCAGAACTGGGTGGATTTATGGCAAGCCACTGAGGGTCAAAGGGCAATTCAGGAACAACTGAGGTAACAGAGGATAATTGGAGGTGATGTGGCATACAGGTTTTCAGAGTGTGTTTTATCGCTGCAGAGTGTGTTTTATGTTCCCCCTCCATATACCCCGAGCCACAAGCAGACGTGTTTCCTCGAAGTCAAGTTCCCCTCCCCACCACAGGGGCTGGCACGGCCTCTGAGGCTCATGCTGGATCAATGGGCTTTGAGTGACTGAGACAAAGAGTGAACACACACACACGCACCCACACACACACATACACAGGCACCTCCTCCAGCACAAATCCTTTAGGGACAGGGGTGGCTGGCGTCTGGACCTGCATTTCTGTGGGCTTGTAGGGGAGAGCCCTTAGTGACCAGTGTGTCACAGTGGACCAGACCCAGCTCTAGCCACAAACACAGGGCTTTGGCCAAACACCAACCCTGTTGGGTTTACTGTAAGACAGAAGCCTGGTCTGTAATCCCCCCTCAGAATCCATTAAAACTACACTCAGACTACACGGCAATACAGCTAGCTAAGTCGATTTTAATTACACTAGTGTAAAAGATGCCAAAACAGACGGACAAAGTGAGAGAACCCACTGAATTATAGTAGTTAGATTGAGAGGTAATCGTCAAGCTGTGGGCTGTGTACAATTAGACGTTATGCATTTAGAGTCACATCATTGAAAGAGTATATTCTTGGCTAAGAGATGTATGCAATTAGGACCATAGCAGTCAGCCTTCTGCAAAACAATCAAACATGTCCATGACAGTACCCTGAAAGACCTACAAAACATGTCCTCAAGCACACAGACTCTCAACCTGACCAACGCTTCAAAACCATGACAGTACCCTGAAAGACCTACAAAACATGTCCTCAAGCACACAGACTCTCAACCAGACCAACGCTTCAAAACCATGACAGTACCCTGAAAGACCTACAAAACATGTCCTCAAGCATACAGACTCTCAACCTGACCAACGCTTCAAAACCATGACAGTACCCTGAAAGACCTACAAAACATGTCCTCAAGCACACAGACTCTCAACCTGACCAACGCTTCAAAACCATGACAGTACCCTGAAAGACCTACAAAACATGTCCTCAAGCACACAGACTCTCAACCAGACCAACGCTTCAAAACCATGACAGTACCCTGAAAGACCTACAAAACATGTCCTCAAGCATACAGACTCTCAACCTGACCAACGCTTCAAAACCATGACAGTACCCTGAAAGACCTACAAAACATGTCCTCAAGCATACAGACTCTCAACCTGACCAACGCTTCAAAACCATGACAGTACCCTGAAAGACCTACAAAACATGTCCTCAAGCATACAGACTCTCAACCTGACCAACGCTTCAAAACCATGACAGTACCCTGAAAGACCTACAAAACATGTCCTCAAGCACACAGACTCTCAACCAGACCAACGCTTCAAAACCATGACAGTACCCTGAAAGACCTACAAAACATGTCCTCAAGCACACAGACTCTCAACCAGACCAACGCTTCAAAACCATGACAGTAACCTGAAAGACCAACAAAACATGTCCTCAAGCATACAGACTCTCAACCAGACCAACGCTTCAAAACCATGACAGTACCCTGAAAGACCTACAAAACATGTCCTCAAGCATACAGACTCTCAACCAGACCAACGCTTCAAAACCATGACAGTACCCTGAAAGACCTACAAAACATGTCCTCAAGCATACAGACTCTCAACCAGACCAACGCTTCAAAACCATGACAGTACCCTGAAAGACCTACAAAACATGTCCTCAAGCATACAGACTCTCAACCAGACCAACGCTTCAAAACCATGACAGTACCCTGAAAGACCTACAAAACATGTCCTCAAGCACACAGACTCTCAACCAGACCAACGCTTCAATAGCGTGACAGTAAAAATAAAAGCAGAAATAATACTATCAGCTCCACAAAAAGAAAGGTGAACTAGCAGACTCACCATGTGTGATTGACTCCTGGGGCTGACATTGATGTCCTCCACTTTCTCATTAGCTGGAAGAAGAAGAACAACAACAAAAAAATTAAGTGTGAAACCTTCCCACAACAAGAAGTGCCTAAACACACAGTGGAGCACCAGTGACCCTTCTGAATTAGGGGACTTCTAGTCTAGTCTAGTGGAGGAGCCCTTACAGAGCTCAGCGACAGGGGGAGCATGGATCTCTCTCTCTCTGTGTGTGTGTGTGTGTGTGTGTGTGTGTGATTCTGTGTGTGTGTGTGTGTGTCTGTGTGTGTGTGTGTGTGTGTGTGTGTGTGTGTGTGTGTGTGTGTGTGTGTGTGTGTGTGTGTGTGTGTGTGTGTGTAGGAATGCCCCCTGCCCAACCAAGAAGCAGTGAAAGTTTGGGAAAAGAAAAGTCTCTGCTAATTCATCAGCTGCTGCCTGAGTGTTACTGACGCGGGATCTCGGGCCATTGTCTGTTGTGGAGAGCAGGGGTAAAGTTTCAAGACAGCCCAGGAGGTGGGAAAAAGAGAGAGGCAGAGCATCAACACCAGCCTCTCTAGGCTAGCTAAAAGATACACATGGGAGACACATGGTTCAATAGAGCAGGACTAGTTTACAGTCTGTGTGTAGTGGGCATCCAGGGCTGGAGCTCCTCTCCTGACAGAGACCAGTCGGAAACGAAGATAAAGCCTTTGTGTTCCGTCTAAATGCCTACACCGTTACGTTTTATAGCTGGGTAAATGGAGAGTTTCCCTCAGCCTAACAAGTGAGGTTAAGTCAGGAGTGTGTGTGTGTGTGTGTGTGTGTGTGTGTGTGTACATGTGTGTGAGTGTGCTTGTTTGCGTCTGTGCGTTTTTGTTTATATCAGTGCCTGTGTGTGTGTGTGTGTGTGTTTGCGTCAGCGGGTGTGTGTGTGTGTGTGTGTGTTTGCGTCAGCGAGTGTGTGTGTGTGTGTTCTCTCACCTATGATCTGGATGATTTCTGCCAGCAGAACTCCGTCAGCAATGTCTATGGTCAGGTCCTTGATGAGTCGAGGGCAGCCAGACTTGGTCAGGTAGTGGTTGGCCCAGTCTGTATAAATCTACAACATAGAGGACAATATGGGGTAAGGGTGGGATCTATAACTGTAGACAAAGAGAAAGGAGAGAGAGAGAGAGACCGATGGAGGCTGGCAGGATCTTCAGCTTTATCAGCGAGAGAGAAACAGAGACAGAGAGAGATATACAGAGAGCGAGAGATATACAGAGAGAGAGAAAGGCAGAGAGAGAAGAGAGAGAAAGACCGAGAAAGAAAGAGAGAGAAAGAGAGAAATAGAGACAGAGAGAGAGAGAAAGAGAGAAATAGAGAGAGAGAGAGAGGGATAGACAAAGAGGGAGACAGAAACAGTGAGTGAAAGAGAGAGGGTGCGAGAACGAAAGAGAGAGAGAGAGAGAGAGCGAAAGAGAGAGAGAGAGAAAGAGAGAGAGGGAGAGAGTGAAAGTTCAATAAGTTGATCTGACTAATTTAAAGATGGGAAGCTTAGTGCTTGGCATTTCCTATTTGAGGTATGAGTCAGGTTTGTTTTAGTACCGCGGTCACTGCTGACCTCGACCACACAGAATAACAAACACGGGCTTCCTTAGTCCTCCTATATCCCAGAATCAGACGGCCCAGTTCCATCTCAACATAAGTAGCACACAGCGCGCCAGTGAGTATTAACCAAACAGTGGATTCCCAATACATCTCTCCAACACAAACACAAATATTTGATCAAAGACAGACGCTTACAACATGAGGATGACTCGCTGGGTTTATGAGCTCACTCTGCAGGACTGGGAAGGAGATCAGATCAGCCTTTTAAAGAAGAGATCCGACCTGCTACTAACGCATCACCAGCGGGACGTTTAACTGCTGTTACTGAAGGTCTTTCAATAGAATCCATAAACCGAGGACGCTGCCAGTATAGTGGTATCGTGGCTAGGAAACAAAACAGCAAACGGACTTAACTTCTTTAGGAAAACAGCCCTAATGAAACATCATTATGTTGTCATCCAGAATCACATGTATTTATTTATGTGCTATAGCACACAATATTTTACATACAGCAGGTTTTTAAAGGACCAAAGAGTGTGTTCTGCTTCATGTTTTCATTTTTGCCATGGAAAAAATATTGTGATACTGGTGTCATCACGGCCCTGAAACCAATAGGTTGATTTGTTAGCTATGTACTGTACTGGTGATTGAAACTAACAGCTGCAGAGATTTTGACCAGGTCTGTTAGGGGCATTACTTCTGCGGTTTATCCTTGCATTCCTACAACTCTTTTCAGGCAGTCCCCTATCTATCTCGCTGCACACTCATTTTGAGGGGATCATCTTTTCATACTATCTATCCGCCTGCAGGAGGAGGGAACCACAGGGAGGGCAGGAGGAACAAAAGTGTCTGCAGCGTTTTCATGGAAATACTCAGAGACAGAAGGGCTCTTCTTCTTCTTCTTCCCTGACAGACTTTATTTCCACTTGGTTCTCTATGGGGTACTTTGAAAAAGGCGTACCTCAGGGGTCCGTTGTGGAGCCACTCAAAGATGCCCATGACCATACCAGAGCCTCACTCTCTTCTTGTTATCCTCAGATTAATTCAGAAAAGCGAGGGCTGTTTTTTTTCTTCTATCCTACGTGTGTTTGTTTGAGAACTCCACCAGCATGAGGAATTTTCAATGTCAAAATCCACTTAGAAATGCAAGGGCCTCTGTGGAGGGGTTTTGTCTGTGACTTTCAGTCCACTGGTGGCCTACTAATAACGCCATTGACTGAAACTCAGTTAAAACCACTTCAATATCACCAAAGGGGCGGTTTTAAAAGGAACACTTGATAGAGAGGTTAAAAGATGTACATATATGCAGATTATAGGCACTTCACATCTACCAGCCTATGGTTCCCATTTCCCAGCAACTCCCTCATAAAAACCAAGCTCCTTATTAGGAAATGATCCCTTTTCCCCCCTCTGCCTCACACATTGCTCCCAATTAACGGTGTTTCTCTCTCTTTCAGGGAACAGGGCACGTATCCTTCAAAGACGCCTTCTTTCAAAGGTTTTGTCTGTTGTGGTTTTGTTCGCCGGTTTCTCTCTGATGAGGGAGGCATTAAAGAGAACCAGGGAGAGGTGGGAAGCACCTTCATTAGACACACACACACACACACACACACACACACACACACACACACACACACACACACACACACACACACACACACACACACACACACACACACACACACACACACACACACACACACACACACACACAGCACGTGCCGGAGTACAGTACACACACTCTTAAACCAGGTCCCACTAGGCCGCACCACCACTACTGCCTGAGGAGGGGGAACAACCACAGTGTGGAGAAGAGCCTCACATTCCGACACCTCTGGTCACGGAAGCCGCGGGAAATACTATGATGGCCGAGGGATATGGAGAACGGACTGGGTTCATCACATCTCTACTAATTGCTGCGACAGATAATACCAAGTATGCACCGGGGCGGCCAAGGGCCGGGGTTTGGAATGCCAGCGGGGTACAGGATGTGACAGAAACTTCCTCAAAGAGAGGAGCCTGCAGAGGAGGAAGGTGCTCTTGATCCTCTGCACCTCTGCAGCACTTTCCTCACTCTCTTCCCCCTTTCCCAAAAAATAAGTGTGAAGGAGAGTGCCGCATTGACACAATCACAGGGAGCGAGGGAGAGAGGGAGAGAGAGTTTCCTCTGCCAGGAAAGTCTCTGGTAAAAGGGGAGTGTTCAATCAGCTTTTTGACATGAGGGGAGGTGTGCCTCATCAAGACGGATTCAATTAAATTCACCACAAGCCATTGTTTTGGTGAGAGAAAAACTGACTGCAACCGCATCTGTCAACTGGAGGAAACATTTGGAGTTGTTTGTTAGGGTTTTTCTGTCCAGCCAAACTTGAATTCCCACCGCCCAGCCAAACAAACAACATGCTCAACACTAGAATTAAATGTTGCTTATTCTCTAATGATGATTGTATAAATTGCCATCACATTCAGAAATGCTGGAATAATTGACAATCTGAAAAGCTTGCGTGGCTCCATGGTGTTAAACTACATTCCACTAGTCCTACGCCACAAAATGGCACCCTATGCGGTATAGTGCACTACTTTTGACCAGACCATATGGGCCTGCTCAAAAGTAGTGCACTAAATAGGGAATATGGTGCCATTTTGGGACACATACCATGAAGTAAATGGGTCTGACAGAAAAGAGAAAATGATTACAAAGCAGTCTCTAAATCAGATAATGTCATGGAGGGAAAAAGTAAGGACACTGTAAGGACACTGGTTCAAGGTGACTCTATACCCCCAGTGCATTCATTACAGCAACGTTAGACATTCCAGCCCGTGTGTGATCTGAACCTACACACAAACCACAACAACAGATTGACAAAGAACCTGCCTAGCCAACTTCTTTATTTCATTTCAAACTCAACTAGGCAGCCAGCCTGAACCTACCCATGTCTGTGACACTGACGGTGAACATTAACAGCTTCTCATTCACTCTCCTCTTCCCTTTGTCTTCACTGTTGTTTCTATTCATTCGGTCTCTTTAAGCCCCTTAAATAGAGACTCACTGTTCAACATTTCGTGCGTCACTGTCTCAGTTTCCCCGACTCATTATTTTCTTCTTGCTAACAGCTCTGACTTGCAATTCTATTCAGCTAACAAACGGTGTCGGGCAACGTCAGAACACTGACTGGCAACGGCATGTCTAACAGAAGCCCTAACCTCAGCCGTGCCACTCTCAACGTTCATAGAGAATAATGACATCAGGACAAGGCACACACACACGCACACACACACACACACACACACACACACACACACACACACACACACACACACACACACACACACACACACACACACACAAACACACACACCTCTCCGCACAAGCCCACACCCCCTTCTCCCTCCATCCAAGCTCCCCGGAGCAGTTACAACAACTATCTATTCTCCAGTGACGTTAGCTACAGAGCTACTGTGAGGCTAGCTACAGAGCTGTCAATGTACCTGTTATGAAGCCATCTCCCTCAGCGTCAGACTCTTGTACAGATAAACAATCAGCTTTCACGCCAGTGTGAGAGTGCCTTGCGGCGAGCAGACTGCTTTACAGTCGGAGCACAATGCAGTGTCTATGGCTGCGCAGGTACTGCCGGCAACCTGCAGTGGCCCCTTAATACCTCCGGGGGGAGCCAGCCAGCTACCGAGGCGAGACAGAGCCCCAGGGCTTGAGGGACTGAAGCAGACCTGTCTGTGACTTTATACAGGCCAAGGGTATTCACTGTGCTGTGGAAGTCGAAGCAGTGGTCTTTTATCACTGATATGTGTAACAGAGAAGGATGGGATGTAACACACGCACTCACAATCACACACACACACACACACACACACAAACACACACTAACACCCAGTAGTTCATATGACGACGAGGCCAAACATGACACTGAGGTGTAGTTTTGGCTGCTCCCACAGGTTAGCTAAGGAGGTAAAGCTGTCAGTGTGTGTTACCTATGTGTGTGTTGGCTTCTGGCTGTACCCCTGTCCTTTTACTACAGCTAAACACATCCCCTCCCTCCCTCCTTGGCTGTTCAATGGGATGGGTCATCCCCCTGGATGTTCAATGGGATGGGACACCCCCTGGCTGCTCAAAAGGATGGGACACCCCCTGGCTGTTGAAAAGGATGGGACCCCCCCTGGCTGTTCAAAAGGATGGGACACCCCCTGGCTGCTCCCACAGGTTAGCTAAGGAGGTAAAGCTGTCAGTGTGTGTTACCTATGTGTGTGTTGGCTTCTGGCTGTACCCCTGTCCTTTTACTACAGCTAAACACATCCCTCCCTCCCTCCCTCCCTCCCTCCCTCCCTCCCTCCCTCCCTCCCTCCCTCCCTCCCTCCCTCCCTCCCGTCTATCTCTCTCTCTCTCCTCCCTCCCTCCCTCCCTCCCTCCCTCCCTCCCTCCCTCCCTCCCTCCCTCCCTCCCTCCCTCCCTCCCTGCCATCTATCTCTCTCTCCTTTCCATCTCTCTCTCCTTTCCATCTCTCTTTCCTTTCCATCTCTCTTTCCTTTCCATCTCTCTTTCCTTTCCATCTCTCTTTCCTTTCCATCTCTCTCTCCTTTCCATCTCTCTCTCCTTTCCATCTCTCTCTCTCCCTCTCTCTCTCTCTCCCTCCCTCCCTCCTACAGGCAGGTCACAGTCATCTAGACACAGATAGAGACAGAGAATTGTCTGGCTAACAGAGAACATGACAAATGTCCCCCTCTCTCGGGGTCTGAGGGTTCTGCTGACATGATCACTGGTGACATGGTGTGAAGGTCGCAGCGACCTCCTAGCCTGAGTCACAAATGGCACCCTATTCCCTATATAGTGGAATATTTTCTATCAGAGGCCTATTGAACCTTATCAAAAGTATTGCACTATAGGGAGCCATTTGGGTCTCAGATCTTGCCTCCTTGAACAGAGTGGTACTCAGTGACAAAGCGAAACACAACCGTCTTGATTTGGTTTACTGTTCCCTCTTAAAACAGTTAGTGGCTAATAGCTGGTAGATGTACAGTATATCTCATCAATACAGTCAAGGGAGTGTATAGTTATTGCAATGGGACAGGGATCAATATCCACATTAGAGTCCACCTATTGGATCTACACTGTATTAGACTGCTATTAGTGAATCGAGCACCAAGGAGTGACTGACAATGCAGTCTATGGGTAGTCTATGGGTAGTCTATGGGTAGTCTATGGGCAGTCTATGGGCAGTCTATGGGTGGGTCTATGGGCAGTCTATGGGCAGTCTATGGGCAGTCTATGGGTAGTCTATAGGCAGTCTATGGGCAGTCTATGGGCAGTCTATGGGCAGTCTATGGGTAGTCTATGGGTAGTCTATGGGAAGTCTATGGGCAGTCTATTTTTATTTTATTTTTTATTTTACCTTTATTTAACTAGGCAAGTCAGTTAAGAACAAATTCTTATTTTCAATGACGGCCTTGGAACAGTGGGTTAACTGCCTGTTCAGGGGCAGAACGACAGATTTGTACCTTGTCAGCTCGGGGATTTGAACTTGCAACCTTCCGGTTACTAGTCCAACGCTCTAACCAACCTCTAACTATGGGAAGTCTATGGGAAGTCTATGTGTAGTCTATGGGCAGTTTATGGGTAGTCTATTGGCAGTCTATGGGTAGTCTATGGGCAGTCTATGGGTAGTCTATGGGCAGTCTATGGGTAGTCTATGGGCAGTCTATGGGTAGTCTCTGGGCAGTCTATGGGCAGTCTCTGGGCAGTCTCTGGGCAGTCTATGGGCTGTCTATGGGCAGTCTATGGGCAGTCTATGGGCAGTCTATGGGCAGTCTATGGGTAGTCTGTGGGCCCTGGTCAATAGGCTGCCATTAGAGACTCAGCATTACTCTCTGAGCCGATTCAGTCAAGGGGCTCTGACCACCCAGTTCTAATACAGGGTAATTGTATTTGAGGGTTTATTATATATAGGCATCTCTCTGCAATGTTACCATGAACCCTGGGGACCTGAGCCTCAGGAGTAGTACATGGAGATTGGATGAAGAGAGGTACCGTTTACACTCCCATCAAACATCCTGGCAAAGAGACAATTCCTGCATAATTAAGCTCTACATAAAAACTGCATAAACTTGAGAGTGATGAGACCATAAAGTCAATGCTCTGTGATGAACCGTCATCAGAGAGCGTCTTTGTCAAGAACGACGGAGTCAGGATTGGGAGCGATCAAGTGATCGACAGAAGAAAAAAACGCCCTGTCAGAAATCCCCCAAGACAGTGAATCCAAGTTGGACGGGGCCAGGAGAGACATCCTTCCCAATGGAAGGCCTTTCCACTGTTAACCTGTATAGACAACTGTTAACCTGTATAGACTATCGTTAACCTGTATAGACTACTGTTAGCCTGTACAGACTACCGTTAACCTGTATAGACTACTGTTAACCTGTATAGACTACTGTTAGCCTGTACAGACTACTGTTAACCTGTATAGACTACTGTTAACCTGTATAGACTACTGTTAACCTGTATAGACTACTGTTAACCTGTATAGACTACTGTTAGCCTGTACAGACTACTGTTAACCTGTATAGACTACTGTTAACCTGTATAGACTACTGTTAACCTGTATAGACTACTGTTAACCTGTATAGACTACTCCCATGGGCACGAGACATCTTCAAACCCCCATTTTCTCAGAGAAACTCTCACTATCTTGTCTTCAGAGGAGAGTGGGCCTCCTATTCCACACAATCTGACTATGTAAGTGTCCCAAATGACACCCTATTCCCTATATAGTGCACTACTTTTGACCAAGGCCCATAGGGCAGCATCTCTCCACAGCAATATATATTTTGGGGCGCATCCTTTGAATAGGTCCATAGTGAAGTGAACAGCTTCTTAACCACACCAACTGTCAATCATTGCTGAGACTGTGTGTTCCAAAAAACTTGGTCAGGCCCCGACTTGGTCGGTTTGAAAATGAATCTGTCCAATCATATCGAGGGGCGGCGGAGTTTGGTTTGTGTTTGATTCTGGCAAATCACAGACGCACATTCCTGGTGGATCTAGGGGATTTTCACTTAGACCTGATGAAGCCGTCTCGCTCTGAAGGTATGTCAGTTGGAATTCCCAGAATGTCATGAACTGTGCTTAACTTATCTGAATCTCTCGCTCCCTCTCCCTCTCCCTCTCCTTCTCCCTCTCAACCTCTACCCCTCTCTCTTCCTCCCTCCCTCCCTCCCTCCCTCCCTCCCTCGCTCTCTCTCTCCCTCCATCCCTCTCTCTCTTTCTCCCTCTTTCTCCCCCCTCCCTCCCTCCCTCTCTCTCTTTCTCCCTCTTTCTCCCCCCTCCCTCCCTCTTTCTCCCTCCCTCTCCCTCTCTCTTTCTCCCTCTCTTTCTCCATCTTTCTCCATCTTTCTCCCTCCGTCTCTCTCTACAAGTAAGGTCTGATCTACAAAGCTACTGTAGTGTATTTACCGTTTCCTTGAGGATTTATCTTTGAAACATTCAAGCTTTTATTTAGATCTAATTTGTACAATCATGACTTCGTCAGTCTCAAAATATTTGAATGTGCGGTCAAAAAGACACACGTAAGCTTTGATTAATATTCCCAAAGTACATATCTGGCACGACAGTCCCTCATTTCGTGAAAACCCTGAGTGGGAGAGAATAAAATAATTGCATGGCGGGATGCAGTTTGGATGGATTCTGTTGTTGGATGCGCTCACGCACGTCAATCAAGGATTCTCTCAGTACTGCAAGCTGACGCATGGATGGACTTGGGCCAGTAAGGGGGGGCCGAGGGGAGACAAATGGTGGATCACTGCGACCCAAAAAGCATATTTTCCTTATCTAGTGCACCATGGTCCATAAGGCTCTGGTCTAAAGTAGTGCACTAGATAGGACATAGGATGCCATTTGGGATGCAGCCTGAGAATGACAGCCTCAGATCAGCCAGCAATTAAGCAGCTCGGTCGTGGAGCGATGACAACTCCTGCTGGCGCATCACTTCTCAGCTAGAGTCAGTCAGTCTCTCACTAACGCTACCCCTCCTCATCACACCACCAGTCAGCCAGTCAGTAAGTCAGTCAGCCAACCAGTCAGTCAGTCTCTCACTAACGCAACCCCTCCTTATCACACCACCAGTCAGCCAGTCAGTCAGTCAGCCAACCAGTCAGTCAGTCTCTCACTAACACAACCCCTCCTCATCACACCACCAGCCAGTCAGCCAGTCAGTCAGTCAGCCAACCAGTCAGCCAGTCAGTCAGTCAGTCAGCCAACCAGTCAGTCAGTCTCTCACTAGCGCTACCCCTCCTCATCACACCACCAGTCAGCCAGTCAGTCAGCCAACCAGTCAGTCAGTCTCTCACTAACGCTACCCCTCCTCATCACACCACCAGTCAGCCAGTCAGTCACTCAGCCAGCAAGTCAGTCAGTCAGTCTCTCACTAACGCTACCCCTCCTCATCACACCACCAGTCAGCCAGTCAGTCAGTCAGCTAACCAACCAGTCAGTCAGTCAGTCTCTCATTAACGCTACCCCTCCTCATCACACCACCAGTCAGCCAGCCAACCAGTCAGTCAGCCAACCAGTCTCTCACTAACGCTACCCCTCCTGATCACACCACCAGTCAGCCAGTCAGTCAGTCAGTCAGCTAACCAACAGTCAGTCAGTCTCTCATTAACGGTACCCATCCTCATCACACCACCAGTCAGCCAGTCAGCCAGTCAGTCAGTCAGTCAGCCAACCAACCAGTCAGTCAGTCAGTCAGTCAGTCAGTCTCTCACAAACGCGACCCCTCCTCATCACACCACCAGTCAGCCAGTCAGTCAGTCAGCCAACCAGTCAGTCAGTCAGGCAGCGAGTCAGTCAGTCTCTCACAAACGCGACCCCTCCTCATCACACCACCAGTCAACCAGTCAGTCAGTCAGCCAACCAGTCAGTCAGCCAACCAGTCAGTCAGTCAGCGAGTCAGTCAGTCTCTCACAAACGCGACCCCTCCTCATCACACCACCAGTCAGCCAGTCAGTCAGCCAACCTGTCAGTCAGCCAGCCAGCCAGTCAGCCACTCTCACTAACACTACCCCTCCTCCTCACACCCCCAGTCAGTCAGTCAGTCAGTGAGCCAGCAAGCCAGTCAGCCACTCTCACTAACACTACCCCTCCTCCTCACACCCCCAGTCAGCCAGTCTCTCTTACTAACACTACCCCTCCTCCTCACACCCCCAGTCAGTCAGTCAGCCAGTCTCTCTCACTAACACTACCCCTCCTCCTCACACCCCCAGTCAGTCAGTCAGTCAGTGAGAGAGAGAGAGA
This sequence comes from Oncorhynchus clarkii lewisi, assembly GCF_045791955.1. Taxonomy (NCBI): domain Eukaryota; kingdom Metazoa; phylum Chordata; class Actinopteri; order Salmoniformes; family Salmonidae; genus Oncorhynchus; species Oncorhynchus clarkii. Next base: position 28,234,664 of record NC_092179.1, on the reverse strand, counting down.
GAGAGAGAGAGAGAGAGAGAGAGAGAGAGAGAGAGAGAGAGAGAGAGAGAGAGAGAGAGAGAGAGAGAGAGAGAGAGAGAGAGAGAGAGAGAGAGAGAGAGATAGAGAGAGAGAGAGAGAGAGAGAGAGAGAGAGAGAGAGAGAGAGAGAGAGAGAGAGAGAGAGAGAGAGAGAGAGAGAGAGAGAGAGAGAGAGAGAGAGAGAGAGAGAGAGAGCAGACAGAAAAACTCGCTGGGAGAGAGTGAGAGACAGACAGGGACAGACTTAAATTGAGCTCGTCTCTCACTACCCTGCTTCCAATTTGCACAGCTAGAATAATAAACAAGCACTGACACATGGGCTACAGCAGCTCCCTGAGAGACTAAAGCACTGACACATGGGCTACAGCAGCTCCCTGAGAGACTCAAGCACTGACACATGGGCTACAGCAGCTCCCTGAGAGACTCACGCACTGACACGTGGGCTACAGCAGCTCCCTGAGAGACTCAAGCACTGACACATGGGCTACAGCAGCTACCTGAGACTCAAGCACTGACACATGGGCTACAGCAGCTCCCTGAGAGACTCAAGCACTGACACATGGGCTACAGCAGCTACCTGAGACTCAAGTACTGACACATGGGCTACAGCAGCTCCCTGAGAGACTCAAGCACTGACACATGGGCTACAGCAGCTCCCTGAGAGACTCAAGCACTGACACATGGGCTACAGCAGCTACCTGAGACTCAAGCACTGACACATGGGCTACAGCAGCTCCCTGAGACTCAAGCACTGACACTTGGGCTACAGCAGCTACATGAGACTCAAGCACTGACACATGGGCTACAGCAGCTACCTGAGACTCAAGAACTGACACATGGGCTACAGCAGCTACCTGAGACTCAATCACTGACACATGGGCTACAGCAGCTACCTGAGAGACTCAAGCACTGACACATGGGCTACAGCAGCTCCCTGACAGACTCAAGCACTGACACATGGGCTACAGCAGCTCCCTGATAGACTCAATCACTGACACATGGGCTACAGCAGCTCCCTGACAGACTCAAGCACTGACACATGGGCTACAGCAGCTCCCTGATAGACTCAATCACTGACACATGGGCTACAGCAGCTCCCTGAGAGACTCAAGCACTGACACATGGGCTACAGCAGCTCCCTGAGAGACTCAAGCACTGACACATGGGCTACAGCAGCTCCCTGAGACTCAATCACTGACACATGGGCTACAGCAGCTCCCTGAGACACTCAAGCACTGACACATGGGCTACAGCAGCTCCCTGACAGACTCAAGCACTGACACATGGGCTACAGCAGCTACCTGAGAGACTCAAGAACTAACACATGGGCTACAGCAGCTACCCGAGAGACTCAAGCACTGACACATGGGCTACAGCAGCTCCCTGACAGACTCAAGCACTAACACATGGGCTACAGCAGCTACCCGAGAGACTCAAGCACTGACACATGGGCTACAGCAGCTACCTGAGACTCAAGCACTGACACATGGGCTACAGCAGCTACCTGAGACTCAAGCACTGACACGTGGGCTACAGCAGCTACCTGAGACTCAAGCACTGACACATGGGCTATAGCAGCTCCCTGAGAGACTCAAGCACTAACACATGGGCTACAGCAGCTACCCGAGAGACTCAAGCACTGACACATGGGCTACAGCAGCTACCTGAGAGACTCAAGCACTGACACATGGGCTACAGCAGCTCCCTGACAGACTCAATCACTGACACATGGGCTACAGCAGCTCCCTGACAGACTCAAGCACTGACACATGGGCTACAGCAGCTCCCTGACAGACTCAATCACTGACACATGGGCTACAGCAGCTCCCTGACAGACTCAAGCACTGACACATGGGCTACAGCAGCTCCCTGACAGACTCAAGCACTGACACATGGGCTACAGCAGCTCCCTGAGAGACTCAAGCACTGACACATGGGCTACAGCAGCTCCCTGATAGACTCAATCACTGACACATGGGCTACAGCAGCTCCCTGAGAGACTCAAGCACTGACACATGGGCTACAGCAGCTCCCTGAGAGACTCAATCACTGACACATGGGCTACAGCAGCTCCCTGAGAGACTCAAGCACTGACACATGGGCTACAGTAGCTCCCTGAGAGACTCAAGCACTGACACATGGGCTACAGCAGCTCCCTGAGACTCAATCACTGACACATGGGCTACAGCAGCTCCCTGAGACACTCAAGCACTGACACATGGGCTACAGCAGCTCCCTGACAGACTCAAGCACTGACACATGGGCTACAGCAGCTACCTGAGAGACTCAATCACTAACACATGGGCTACAGCAGCTACCCGAGAGACTCAAGCACTGACACATGGGCTACAGCAGCTACCTGAGACTCAAGCACTGACACATGGGCTACAGCAGCTACCTGAGACTCAAGCACTGACACGTGGGCTACAGGAGCTACCTGAGACTCAAGCACTGACACATGGGCTACAGCAGCTACCTGACAGACTCAAGCACTGACACATGGGCTATAGCAGCTCCCTGACAGACTCAAGCACTGACACATGGGCTACAGCAGCTACCTCAGAGACTCAAGCACTGACACATGGGCTACAGCAACTACCTCAGAGACTGAAGCACCGACACATGGGCTACAGCAGCTACCTGAGACTCAAGCACTGACACATGGGCTACAGCAGCTACCTGAGACTCAAGCACTGACACGTGGGCTACAGCAGCTACCTGAGACTCAAGCACTGACACATGGGCTACAGCAGCTACCTGACAGACTCAAGCACTGACACATGGGCTATAGCAGCTCCCTGACAGACTCAAGCACTGACACATGGGCTACAGCAGCTCCCTGAGAGACTCAAGCACTGACACATAGGCTACAGCAGCTACCTCAGAGACTCAAGCACTGACACATGGGCTACAGCAACTACCTCAGAGACTGAAGCACCGACACATGGGCTACAGCAGCTACCTGAGACTCAAGCACTGACACATGGGCTACAGCAGCTACCTGACAGACTCAAGCACTGACACATGGGCTACAGCAGCTAGCAGCACTGACACATGGGCTACAGCAGCTACCTGAGACTCAAGCACTGACACATGGACTACACATGAGAGACTCAAGCACTGACACATGGGCTACAGCAGCTACCTCAGAGACTGAAGCACCGACACATGGGCTACAGCAGCTACCTGAGACTCAAGCACTGACACATGGGCTACAGCAGCTACCTGAGAGACTCAAGCACTGACACATGGGCTACAGCAGCTACCTGAGACTCAAGCACCGACACATGGGCTACAGCAGCTACCTGAGACTCAAGCACTGACACATGGGCTACAGCAGCTACTTGAGAGACTCAAGCACTGACACATGGGCTACAGCAGCTGTGTGTTCGGAAGTTTATGAGTTGCTCTTATAGTGTGTGTGTGTGTGTGTGTGTGTGTGTGTGTGTGTGTGTGTGTGCGTTGGCGTGTGTGTGTGTGTGTGCGTTGGCGTGTGTGTGTGCGTTGGCGTGTGTGTGTGTGTGTGTGTGTGCGTGTGCGTGCGTGTGTGTGTCTTTGTGTGTGTGTGTGTGTCACCACATCATGGTTACCGCAGTGTGCAGGTCTGAGGCAGTGTCTGGCTTGCAGGCCACAGGCTGTGATTTCACTTTGGCAAAGGACACAACCCTCCCTGACAGAGAGAGAGAGTGAGGCAGCTAGGGGCCTTGACAAGCTAGGGCTACGTCCCAAATGGCTTTTCCCTTCATGGTGCACTACATTTGACCAGGGCCTATGGTGGTCTGGTCGAGAGTAGAGCACTATAGAGGAAACAGGGTGCCATTTGAGACACTGCCTTGGTGAACATATTTTGGCCGCCCCGCCTCTCGCCTCTCTTAAATGACAGGTTCAGCTGGCTGTGACATCTCGTTAGGTTACCGAGATCTTGGTTACGATTCGCCACCGTCTCGCTGTGAGTCACAATGTGTTTTCGTTTTTGTCAAATCGCTCGTCAAAAAACAAACGCAATACTTATCAACTGGCCGCCAGGTTGGCTCTGTCAGACAGAGATAACACAGGGGTCGATAACAGTGAGCCGAGAAGGCTGCTCATTCAAAATGGAGGGGAGACTATTGAAGCTGAATTCCAAGGAGAAATGTCCTCAGAGGAAGCCATCGGAAACCTTGGTGTAATGAGCTGCTCAGCTGTCAGCTGTAGAATAACAAATGATATACAGCACACTGTCATGTATCCTATCCTCATCCTATCAAAGTGACGTTCCTAATTATTGGCCTTCATATTGTGGTACACAAAGTTTTCCTGCTTCAAAGCCACTCGTCTACTGCGGGTTCTCCTCTTTACAAGCCTTCCGACGCTTCAGACTGACACTCTGCTATTCCAGGATTCCTCAGAGCTCTGTAATCAGCGGTCCATGTGCCGAGAGACCGGACCAGCATCCCAAATGGCCCCGTATTCCCTATATAGGGACCAAAGGCCTTTGGTCAAAAGTAGTGCCCTATATATAAGGAATAGGATGCCATTGAGTGCCATTTGGGATGCAGCCTTGGAAGTCCCCCCCCCCCCCGCAAATCAATTAGGAAGGGCGAGAGAAACATAAACAAGCAAACGTGTAATTAGTGGTCCCTGATTCACACAGAGGCCTGCTGCTGCCAGACCCTGACACACTGACAGAGATAGATCCCTGATTCACACAGAGGCCTGCGGATGCCAGACCCTGACACACTGACAGAATTAGATCCCTGATTCACACAGAGGCCTGCTGCTGCCAGACCCTGACACACTGACAGAGATAGGTCCCTGATTCACACAGAGGCCTGCTGCTGCCAGACCCTGACACACTGACAGAGATAGGTCCCTGATTCACACAGAGGCCTGCTGCTGCCAGACCCTGACACACTGACAGAGATAGATCCCTGATTCACACAGAGGCCTGCGGATGCCAGACCCTGACACACTGACAGAATTAGATCCCTGATTCACACAGAGGCCTGCTGCTGCCAGACCCTGACACACTGACAGAGATAGGTCCCTGATTCACACAGAGGCCTGCTGCTGCCAGACCCTGACACACTGACAGAGATAGATCCCTGAAATAACACAGAGGCCTGCTGCTGCCAGACCCTGACACACTGACAGAGATAGGTCCCTGATTCACACAGAGGCCTGCGGATGCCAGACCCTGATACACTGCCAGAGATAGATCCCTGATTCACACAGAGGCCTGCTGCTGCCAGACACTGACACACAGCCAGAGATAGATCCCTGATTCACACAGAGGCCTGCTGCAGCCAGAGATCGGTCCCTGATTCACACAGAGGCCTGCTGCTGCCAGACCCTGACACACTGACAGAGATAGGTCCCTGATTCACACAGAGGCCTGCGGATGCCAGACCCTGACACACTGACAGAATTAGATCCCTGATTCACACAGAGGCCTGCTGCTGCCAGACCCTGACACACTGACAGAGATAGGTCCCTGATTCACACAGAGGCCTGCTGCTGCCAGACCCTGTCCCACTGACAGAGATAGGTCCCTGATTCACACAGAGGCCTGCTGCTGCCAGACCCTGACACACTGACAGAGATAGATCCCTGAAATAACACAGAGGCCTGCTGCTGCCAGACCCTGACACACTGACAGAGATAGGTCCCTGATTCACACAGAGGCCTGCGGATGCCAGACCCTGATACACTGCCAGAGATAGATCCCTGATTCACACAGAGGCCTGCTGCTGCCAGACACTGACACACAGCCAGAGATAGATCCCTGATTCACACAGAGGCCTGCTGCAGCCAGAGATCGGTCCCTGATTCACACAGAGGCCTGCTGCTGCCAGACCCTGACACACTGACAGAGATAGGTCCCTGATTCACACAGAGGCCTGCGGATGCCAGACCCTGACACACTGACAGAATTAGATCCCTGATTCACACAGAGGCCTGCTGCTGCCAGACCCTGACACACTGACAGAGATAGGTCCCTGATTCACACAGAGGCCTGCTGCTGCCAGACCCTGTCCCACTGACAGAGATAGGTCCCTGATTCACACAGAGGCCTGCTGCTGCCAGACCCTGTCCCACTGACAGAGATAGGTCCCTGATTCACACAGAGGCCTACTGCTACCAGAGAAAGACAAGTGGACATGCACAGGCCCGTAAATACACATAGATGTGCACACAGGCAGAAGTGTGCACAAAAGTCCCAAACCATCCAAAATAAAACGTCTAGTATAACAACTGAGTCATGCAGGAGTCATAAAATCATTCAACAAGACCTAGGCCACAACCACTGACCTGCAACAGTACTTAGCCATTAGAGAACATGACATATGAGCTGTATGGGTGTGATTCACTGTGTTTTGGTATCAGGAAGTGATTAGTCACACTTCCTGGTATTGTTAGAATGGTTAGAAATGATCAAATCAAAGAGGTGAGTCAAATCCTGGGGTTGACTCTCTCACAGTACACTTTGACCTGTACCGTGACCTGGCATCTCAGCAATGTGCCCACACACCACATTCCCTCCATCTCTCCATTTCTGTCATTCTATTCCTCCCTTTGTCCCCCTCTCCCTTTCTCCAGTTCCTCTCCCTTTTCAGTTCAACTAAACCCTGAAATGAATGTGACACTCGTCTCCCTTTCTCTTTTCAGTTCAACTAAATCCTGAAATGAATGTGACACTCGTCTCCCTTTCTCTTTTCAGTTCAACTAAACCCTGAAATGAATGTGACACTCGTCTCCCTTTCTCTTTTCAGTTCAACTAAACCCTGAAATGAATGTGACACTCGTCTCCCTTTCTCTTTTCAGTTCAACTAAACCCTGAAATGAATGTGACACTCGTCTCCCTTTCTTCCTCTGGCATTTATTAAGAAGGTCTGCCATGTGCTTCCTCCCTCCCTCCCATCACCCACATGGGATGCCCTGAACTTGGGCTGCCCCCTCCTGTGATCCTCTCGGAAGGGTTTAAGCCCCCAACCCCCTCCCCCTGGGACTTCTGTAACACTCCCCCCAAATGTCAACACCTTGGCCTGTCACAGGTATCATCCCTCTCACAGAAGTACTGAGGTGGGTTAAGGAAATCTGAGTCACCACTCTCTCCAAAGCCCATTGGTTGGCAACATCTGCCCGACCGCACAGAGTTCCATTGGCAGTTAGAGCAATGATGTAGTTAATGACAATGTTACTCCTGAATAGCAATGACATAACGATTTGTGGAGAGCTGAGAGGTTGTTGGCTCTGGCAGTGTAAAGCTAACACAACGACAGACGTTTCTGTAGGGTTGTATAATTGATACAGAGTAATTAGCCAAGCTGGAATGTTTTAGGTTTGATTAAACGTCACCTCTTTCAATGTGATATTTCTGGGACGAATTTGGCCTCTGATCTGATCTGATTGTTTTATTTTCCGGGCATTACTCGTCTTCTATTTGAATCAATCTGCGTTGTTATCTGGTCAGCGAAAGTGAAACGGTTGGATTAATGAGAGTTTAATGTGGAGCTTCGGCTAGACTGTCTGGAGCCTGATCTCTGTCACAGCAACACTTCCAACGTCTCCAGACAGACACATTACCACCTGCAGCCAGCAGAGAGCGCCACCACCACCACACACACGGCCTCAACCACAGTCCCAGTCCCAGTCCAGCCCAGCAACAGAATCAATGCAATTTACTTCACCAGAACTGAAGAAGACGTGAATGAAAAGAGGGGGGCTGGAAAAAAGGGAGAAGATGCTGAGTCACTCAGTCCTCAAGAGTGGTTTGAGAGTGAAAGCACCAGACAGTCCACCTCAAAGAGAGATCGGCTGTAATTGTAATGTGGTAGAATCTTTGGTGGGTTATGAGGCATACTTCCCTGTTGCTCCGAGCCATAAACTATAAACAGGCTCTCCTGACCCTCGCCCTGGGCTGCTGAGGAGCGCTAGGGGACGGCCATCACTTATCCTCAGCTGTCTGGGAGAGCGTCTAAGCCAGAGTTGAACCCCATAACCTCTACCCACCCCTCCCCCTCATCTCACTCGCCCAGATCACATGACATGGGCTCATCCACCACGCTACTAAGTTTTCCCTAGGATCAGCTTCCCATCCCCCAACCCTAACCTTAACCATTCATGGGGAAATGTAAAACTGACCCAAGATCTGCGTCTAGGGACAACTAAAGCCTAATCCCCCATCCACCACACATAGTCCACAACAGGAATAGGTGGGACATTACTCATCCTCCAGGCTGGCAGACAAGCAAGCTGGGAGAGGTCGGGGGGTCAAGCTGAGATTCTGACACTGTGCTGGGGGGGGATCTGAGCAAGTGTCCTGGAGGGGATCCGATGTCTCATTGATTGGCTGGCACTCCTGTCACCAAGGACAAAGGGAGTGTTTGACCCTGTCTTGCCTCAACCAGACAGGCATCTTCCTTCACTGTCATCACCTCATGCTGCACGCATAACAACACTGTACTAAAACACAAGCTATACAAAAGCTATAACCTCTATATAACCTCAATTACCACATTAAAAAACCTGCCTGTCAATCCTTAGAACTGTGGGCTATGTTGATGTTGATATGTGTGAGCCTGTGATACCTTAATTTCCCTCTGGAAATCAATCAAGTTCAAATCAAAACCCAAAATATAATCCAATGTAATATGTTGGCAGTAATTTACCAGCAGAGGGACCTGCAGACCTGTGTTACAGCTAATCCTCCCTCCCCAGTGTTAACCCAGGATCTTCTGGTAGAGTGATCCTCCCCAGTGTTAACCCAGGATCTTCTGGTAGAGTGATCCTCCCCAGTGTTAACCCAGGATCTTCTGGTAGAGTAATCCTCCCCAGTGTTAACCCAGGATCTTCTGGTAGAGTAATCCTCCCCAGTGTTAACCCAGGATCTTCTGGTAGAGTAATCCTCCCCAGTGTTAACCCAGGATCTTCTGGTAGAGTAATCCTCCCCAGTGTTAACCCAGGATCTTCTGGTAGAGTGATCCTCCCCAGTGTTAACCCAGGATCTTCTGGTAGAGTAATCCTCCCCAGTGTTAACCCAGGATCTTCTGGTAGAGTGATCCTCCCCAGTGTTAACCCAGGATCTTCTGGTAGAGTGAAGAACAAGCTGTGGGCTCAGAGAGAGGGGCTAGCTGAGCTGTATCACCACAGGGTTCACCCATCCACACCGACACAATTGGCACCCTATTCCCATAGGGCTCTGGTCAAAAGAAGTGCACTACATAGGGAATAGGGTGCCATTTGGGATGCCCTCTTACTGACTTACTGTACAGAACACAGTGGCTAGAACACACAGGGAGGCAGTCAGTGTATCGGCTAGATGAGTAACATCTCAGTTTGTATTGTATTAGTATAACATATACATGTAAAATAGTTAAATCATGCCAGGTCTTCTAACAGACAGTGATAATACATTCAGACCATTTCTTTGTAAAGAAAGTGACACATAAACACTTAAATATAGGCTGTCAAATGGTCAAATTAGATCCATGGAAATCATGAGCAAAAAGACCAGAGGAAAACAAATAGTTCTCTCTGACTAATCTGAAATATGATTTCAGAACTTCCAGTAACACGTTTATGTCATCTGGGTGCCACCAAAGGGTTAAAGCAGCATGTAAAAAAGGGGTTAAATAGCACTGTGGTTAACAGCGGTGGTTGTATGTATCAGGTGTGACATTTACTGTAAGAGCCGTGTGGATGTGTAAAACATCTGCTGTGAGTCAGCTGTGACGCGGCGTGAGTCACGGACATGTGAGTGACGTTCACCCCCTGGTGTTTGTGTTTCTCTAATAGAGGGGCAGGGGCTCTCGCTGAACTGCACCCAGACAGCCCCTCATTCCTGCCCAGTGTGTCACTGCTCTGCTCCACTTCCTCTCTCCCTCTGCTCTGTAATCTGGAACCATGTGACCTGGCACAATGGGCAGCTCCCTCGGCGAAGGTTAGAGGTCACCAGGCCCACACTCGTTCAGGATTTCCTCTCTAGCTTTCTAAAAATGAACCCAGCTGCATTTGCCAATGGGGAGAAGGGAGGGATGATGTTCCCTTGACAAGAGCAGTGGTGGAATAAAATACCCAAGTGTCATACTTGAGTAAAAGTAAAGATACCTTAATAGGAAATTACTCAAGTAAAAGTGAAAGTCACCCAGTAAAATACTACTTGAGTAAAAGTATTTGGTTTTAAATATACTTAAGTATCAAAACTAAATGTAATCACTAAAATATACGTAAGTATCAAAAGTAAAAGTATAAATCATTTCATATTCCTTATATATATATATATATATATATATATACCCTTTATTTAACTAGGCAAGTCAGTTAAGAACAAATTCTTATTTCCAATGACAGCCTAGGAACAGTGGGATAACGGTCTTGTTCAGGGGCAGAACGACAGATTTTTACCTTGTCAGCTCGAGGATTCAATCTTGCAACCTTTCGGTTACTAGTCCAACGCTCTACCCACTAGGCTACCTGCCGCCCATGTTAAGCAACCCAGATGGCACAACATTTTTATTTTTTACGTATAGCCAGGGGCACAATTCAACGCTCAGACATAATTTACAAACAAAGCATTTATGTTTAGTGAGTCTGCCAGATCAGAGGCAGTGGAGGACCAGGGATGTTCTCTTGATAAGTGTGTGAATTAGACCATTTTTCTGTCCTGCTAAGCGCCCAAAATGTAACGAGTACTTTTGGATGTCAGGGAAAATGTAAGGAGTAAAGAGTACATTATTTTCTTTAGGAATCTAGTGGAGTAAAAGTAAAAGTTGTCCAAAATTATAAATAGTAAAGTAAAGTACAGATACCCCCCAAAATGACTAAAGTATTTTACTTAAGTACTTTACACTACTGGACAAGAGCCTCCCTCACTCTCGCCCTACAAACCCTCCCTCCCCACTATTTCCGTTGCCCTTCTGCTTCCCTGTTCCGGACTTCCTTGTTAGCTTTCCTGCCTGTGTTTCCCTCTCTCCCTGACTGTACCACAGTTAGCCTGTGTTTACCTCTCTCCCTGACGGTACCACAGTTAGCCTGTGTTTCCCTCTCTCCCTGACTGTACCACAGTTAGCCTGTGTTTCCCTCTCTCCCTGAATGTACCACAGTTAGCCTGTGTTTACCTCTCTCCTTGACGATACCACAGTTAGCCTATGTTTCCCTCTTTCCCTGACTGTACCACAGTTAGCCTGTTTCCCCATCTCCCTGACGGTACCACAGTTAGCCTGTGTTTCCCTCTCTCCCTGACTGTACCACAGTTAGCCTGTGTTTCCCCATCTCCCTGACAGTACCACAGTTAGCCTGTGTTTCCCTCTCTCCCTGACTGTACCACATTTAGCCTGTGTTTCCCCATCTCCCTGACTGTACCACAGTTAGCCTGTGTTTCCCTCTCTCCCTGAATGTACCACAGTTAGCCTGTGTTTACCTCTCTCCCTGACGATACCACAGTTAGCCTATGTTTCCCTCTCTCCCTGACTGTACCACAGTTAGCCTGTTTCCCCATCTCCCTGACGGTACCACAGTTAGCCTGTGTTTCCCTCTCTCCCTGACTGTACCACAGTTAGCCTGTGTTTCCCCATCTCCCTGACGGTACCACAGTTAGCCTGTGTTTCCCTCTCTCCCTGACTGTACCACATTTAGCCTGTGTTTCCCCATCTCCCTTACTGTACCACAGTTAGCCTGTGTTTCCCTCTCTCCCTGAATGTACCACAGTTAGCCTGTGTTTACCTCTCTCCCTGACGGTACCACAGTTAGCCAATGTTTCCCCATCTCCCTGACGGTACCACAGTTAGCCTGTGTTTACCTCTCTCCTTGACGGTACCACAGTTAGCCTGTGTTTCCCCATCTCCCTGACTGTACCACAGTTAGCCTGTGTTTCCCCATCTCCCTGACAGTACCACAGTTAGCCTGTGTTTCCCTCTCTCCCTGACTGTACCACAGTTAGCCTGTGTTTCCCTCTCTCCCTGACTGTACCACAGTTAGCCTGTGTTTACCTCTCTCCCTGACTGTACCACAGTTAGCCTGTGTTTCCCTCTCTCCCTGACTGTACCACAGTTAGCCTGTGTTTCCCTCTCTCCTTGACGGTACCACAGTTAGCCTGTGTTTACCTCAATCCCTGACTGTACCACAGTTAGCCTGTGTTTACCTCTCTCTCTGACGGTACCACAGTTAGCCTGTGTTTACCTCTCTCCCTGACGGTACCACATTTAGGGTCCACTGCTAACACGCCGCAGCCTTCCGCTCTTTCACCAGCTACACAAACAATGTTAGAGGACGAGAGAGACAGAGGACGGAGCACTGACCAACCAGGGGAAAGTCATCTGACTCTGTGTGACAAGCACCTGCTCGTTAGAATAGAGGCTTCTGGGAAAAGGAAAGGAATGGTGGAAAAAGGAAACATGATTTTTTCATGAGCGAACAGAGTGGACTTCATGGCAAAACAAACATGGCTATTTTGGACTTTCATGGTTCAAGCGAGGAACATCCTGGACTTTCCACTCACATAAGTTTGGGCCGGTGTTTTCTCCTCCTGCTCCCATTGTTTGGCAGTGACTTGACAAAACACAATCTTTTTTAGCTCCAGGACACTTAGACTCAGTCGCCTGCGAAGCCAAAACCCGTAGCCTCACAACATCAATGCACTAAAAGGATCTCTCTGTGAGAGGGAACCAGATTTGTAGATAGGACAAGCGAGGGCACTCTGAAGAAAGCGCTTGTCAAGATCATGAAACAAGAGAGAGATACTTTTTTCTTCCCGTTCCCCCTTAGCATTCGCTTGGCAGGTTGAGAAAACGAGACGTGGAAGGCTTTTCTTGAGATCTGCTTTCATCAGGTTTTTAAATCTTGGTAGCCTTCATCACGGAATAAAAAAAGCTCTTTAAGAGAGTGTCAACAGCTTCAGGTACTTTTCCTCCTGTTCAGGCCTATTAAAACCCCTTCAGGGGAGAACCGACTGCCGACACACCCAGAGATAGGGAGGCCTGATCGGGTTACAAGGCCAGTACAATGGGCTAATGCTGTTATTTATGGCTTGGCCCTAATGTCTCAAGGCTTAGTCGACCGTAGGAGGTCAAAGGTAGAGACAAGTAACTGCAGGGTATGTCTGTCTTGATTGACAGCCTTGTAACCAACCCTCATCCTCAAGGGTTGAAGAAGGCTGGAGAGGGGGAGTGATTCTCTCCTCCTCTCCTTTACACAGAGGAGGAGGGTTGGAGTGATAGAGAGGGATGTGTCTGACTCGAGACACGGACCGTTTTCCCACTGTTTGCCCTGTGTCTAGACCCATGGTCAACTCAGTAGACCAATAAAAAGGCAGGCCATTGTAGTAGCAGAAACAGAGCACAGTTCTAAAAATACTGAAGAAAGGCTGCACTGTGTGGTGGAGGCGGAGCATTGAGGGCATTGAAATATCTCTGTATACGGCTCCAGGGCTCCTCTGACCCTCTTTGCCCCCGCTTAGAGTTCCCTCTCTAACACTGTGACCCTGTGCAGTTAAAGGGAAAGGTTTTTGGACACGGTGGAAGGAAACATGCAATTAGGAGTTGTGACCCTTGTGGAATGCACTAGCATACAAACGCTTAATTCATTTTGTGTGTGTGTTTGCTGGTGTGTGTGTATGTGTTTGTTGGTGTGTGTGTGTGTGTGTGGGGGGGGGGGGGGGGGGGGGGGGGGGAATACATAAATAAAACATCAATCTGGGGTTTTGATCAAAGTTTTACGGGAATCGTTTGATGTGAGCACGAACGCATATTACAAGAAGTCCAGTGTATTTTAATGCTGATTATGTGTCTGAACCGTTGGCCAGACTTCATCCATGTCTATGTCTAGAGTGATCAAAGACAATCTCCCAGACCTGCTGCTTTCTTCCCTCTCCGATTAGCCCAGGGAGGAGGCATGACCGCATGCCTCCCCATCCCCAGACTTCAATCACATTTACCCAAACCTCCCGTGACCAGTTTATTCCGGTTTGCAGGTTCCTGTTGACCCTTGCCTGTTCCATTGTCCAGTCAGGAGTCTGCAGCCTATCCAGAGGTTCTCTGGGCAATTCCTGCTGACTAACGCTGCCCTGCTAGGCTGCTACACACAGCTTGATTGATTTTTCTCCTCTTTA